>NC_056686.1:106916456-107275399 GCF_018350215.1 Panthera leo | reverse complement strand
TTGGTGTCATTCACAGCCAGTGTCTCAGAGAAGTAGCCTTTCCTTTAAGTTGTGGAATCTGGCCAAGTCCTGATGTCTCTAGCATACTTGGCATGCATCACCCTTCACTGTGTGCCTTTCAGAAGCGTGTGGACAATGGAAGGCATAGGGCCCTTGAAGGTGCCCAGCAGAGTGTCCCTGTGTAGGCAATGCCAGGGTTTGGGAGGGAGCTGGCCTTTCTTCTGCTTGAAGGAGAAACCAGGCTAGACCTTTCATTCCCAGCCTTATCCTAATCTCCTCTGTCAATGTTGTAGAAGCTTGGCCTTCCTTATAGCCCTTCCCAGCAAATTTCTTTTTTTCACAAATAGGTCATGGGTCACAACCGGGTGGGTCGGTGGGATTGGTCTTTTTCAGCCACACAACCAACATCCAGGATATGTGATGCATTGCCACTTCTGGTCCTGCAGAATGTCACAGCAATCAGTTCCTTCATCCCAAAGAATGACCCTCTTGTCCATGAGCGCCTGTTGCTTGACTGGCCCAGGTAATCTCTGTGATGGGTAGCCACCTTGCCTCCATCCCCTGGTTTATTGAATTGTCTTCATTCTCTAAGGCTGATGGATGCGGCATGCATAGTAGACTGCCGGAAAATTTAGCTTAAAAAAGCCCTCACAGGGAATACTGCACCATGAATTGGTTAAAAAACAACCTACAGCACCCTCAGGAGCACTAACTGTTACCAATGAATCACCTCCCTGAGGTTTGGGGAATACAAAGGAGCCAAGGTCAGGAGCCTTCCTTCTCTTTCTGAAAGAAAGGTGCAAACCTTTTGCCACCTGGGCACCCAGGAGCATGCAATGGGTGTTTCCCTTTGCCCCTACCCACAGGTGTTTCTTACTATAGACAACAGCTTCTCCAGAGATTGTGTTGTGCACATCTTTGTCAGCTTCATTCTGCTCTCCTTTGTAATGAAGTACTTTGCCCTCTGTCCATTTATTTCCCTCCTTTTGCTCTTTTTTTTCAAACTAGGATCTTGCTGGAGTCCATTCAGAATCAATGTCTCTGAGCAAAATCCTTTACTTTAAACTGGGGACTCTGGCTGTGTCCTGGTGATTCTGGCATAGATTGGCAACAGGACCTCTTGTAAATTCCCATGAGAACTCTGTTCACAATGAGAGGCCTAGGGCATATGAAGGTGCCAAGTTGGGTGTGGGTGGATGTGTGTAGAAGATCCCAAAGGTTTGGGGAGGGACTGGTCTTACACAGGCAGGAAAGAGAAATGAAGGTAGATATACATGCCCAGCATTACCCCATTCCCATATGTAATGTATGCCCTGGTTTCCTTTGTAGCCATTCCCACCAATTTGCTATTATATAAATCCTTGGTCACATTCAGGGAAAACTGCGTTTCCACTCACTTTGCACAAGCAGAGACCAAAGACTGGTGCTAAACTCCCACGTTGGTCCTTTGCTATGTGAGAGCAAACAGTAACTTCAAATCAAAGGAAGGATGGCCTTCTTGTCCCTGAGTGCTTGGTTCTTGGTAAGCTCTGGTAAGTGCAGTGAAAGATAGACATGCCTTCGTTCTGTGTCATACAGGATTTTTACATGCACACTATGCTTCAGAACATAGAACCAAAAGGGCCCTTTCAGGAACACTGCATCAGGTCCAGGCTCCAAACACTTTATCACCAGCTAGATGGAGAAACTCCTTACCTCAAAATCAATGGTGCTTCTCTTTCCTGTTGGGAAGGACAGGAAAAACCACAATTTCCAGCTTTTCCTGTTTGTTAATGAACCAAGCAGAGCTCCTGCAGAATTTTACTCTTCGGTGTAGCCAATGGAGTTTTTCTTTTACACTAGCCCTCAGGTCTTTCTTACTCCCCAGCCAGCCAGCCTCACAGAAGATAGAAGTGGGCACTTAATTCTAACTTTAGCCCATTTTCTTCCGTAATGAAGACCTTTGGTCCTCAGGTTGCCTATTTGCATTGTGTGGCTCTTTTTTTCAAACCAGGTTCTACCTGGGAGCCTTTCAGAGAAAGAGACTCAGAAGAATGTACCCTGTGTACACTTGAACCTTCCAGGATCCAAGGGTCTGTGTCAGGTATAGAGCCCAGGTTCAAACACTGGTGGTGAGTTCCCAGTCAGTTCCTGAGCCATTTGACAGCTCTCAGTGTCTGGTATCCCAGAGGAAAGCAGGCCCCTCTGTCCCTGGATGCTTGACGCTTAGAGTAATTTCAAGGATGTGAAGCCAGCTGGCCTCCCTCTCCTGGCTGACAGAGGTGCCTTCGTCCTGCAGAGTAGATGGTTCATGTATGTTCAGTCTGATTCAGGCCGTGATTAGTGCCCATAGGGACTTTGAAGTGAGTATCAGATCCAGGCCGGGTTCTAACCCCTTGACCGTCAGCCAGGAGCTCCAAACAGCCACTGCTTTATCACTGCTGCCCATTTCCTCTGATGGTAACGGGCAAGAAACAGACCCAAATCCAAAGCTTTTCCTCTTTTTCTGAAGGAATAATGCCGACATTTTGCCGATAGGACTCCTGGGTGTAGCCTGTCAAGTATTCTCTTCACCAAAGTCCACATGTCCCGCTTATTCCTGAGAGAGCCAGCTTGCAAGGAGATGGCATTGGTCACTTCATTCTCCACATGATCCCATTCTCATTCCTAGTGAGGAACTCTGGCCCTCTGTGGATCTATTTTCACCCTATTGCTCTAATTTCACACTTGTTCCTCTCTGAGATCCATTCCATGTAGTCTCTCAGAGGAATATCGTTGGGTGTTCAGCTGGACACCCTCGTCTCAACCTTGTGACTGTGTAATAGGTTTGGCCACAGGACCCTGGCAAGTTGATGTCATAACCATGCAGGCATGGTTATGGAGGTCTAGGGCATTGGAAGGGCCCAGGCTAGAACACTTGCAAATAGTCTGGGCAGAGGACTGGGAAGGGAGATAGACACCTTTCTTGGCTGAGGGAACATGAATTTACACAGCCCCTTTCCAAATTGTTCCCATTCCCATTGGATATTTGGAACTTTGGCCCTCCTTGTGGACACTCCTTTCCCATGGCTCTTTGTCTATTTCCCTGTTTAGACTTAAGTGCCATAGAGCTGTCAGTCAACTCACGCCGAGGGATGGCTTGTCACACCAGCCCGTGCATGTTGGAGGTGGGTCCCAATAAAGGCAGCCCAACCACTACTAATGACAGCACTGCACTTAGTGTTGGATTTACCTTCCATCTGGGCGTTGGCTTTACCTTCCATCTGGTGTTTACCAGTTCACTTATCCCAGCCCACGATGGGAAGATTAAAGTGCTCTCGCATGTGTGCCCTCATGTGAAATGGATAGGCATGATATGATGTGGTGAAGAAAGCCAGAGATAACTTATATTGAGGATGATCTGAGTCAAGATGCTGGCCAGTGTGCAATATGCCTGGAAGAAATGCAGAGGGTGGTACTAGAGCAAGTTTGCCTTGTCTATTCATATATCATTAGGGTTGCATGGGTTTGAAATAAATACTTCTTGCCCTGAGCATCATTCAAATACTGTAAGAAATTCCCATTTTATACTTCTTCTTGTCTTTTCAAGATGCTTGAAACCCAAGAGGCTCTGAAGGTCTTCTGTGGCGAAAAAACAAAACCACAGGCCTACTTGGCCAGAAATCTGAGATCTGTGAGACTCCTGCAGAGATGAACCATCACACAGGGAAAACGATGCTGCTGAAGAACCAGGGGCCCTTAAGCCAAACATCTGCCACAGTCACAATGACTAGACAAGAATCCCAGGTCAGGGCCCAGTATATGTCTGTAAGAGTTAAAAAAGAGCAAAGGGGTGAACATGGATAGAGAAGCCAGAGTTCTGTATCAGGGATAATGATACAGGCCCAGGGTTTAAGAATAGCTTTGCTACATATCCCAAAAAATCTTTCTAAAACCCTCTTTCAGCAAGGGACTTTTCAGCAGTAAAGCACAAGTGTCGATACAGAGGGGTGGTGAGGAAAGTGTTACTCTATATGTCTATGTGGGACAAGAATATCACTCGAAGCACAGTAATGCTTTGGGCACTTCACCATGGGACCTTTACCTGTGGCTAATACAGAATGATTTTTAAAGGTTTTATTTAATTTTCCGTTAGGTAACATACAGTGGAATACTTTCAGGTCTAGAATTCAGTTGTTTCAACTTTCCACAAATCCCCGTTGCATATCACAAAGTGTACTTTCATTCCCATCTCCTGTATAACCAATCCCCACACCCATCTCTCCTCTGGTAAGTATCATCTTGTTCTCTAGAGTTAAGAGTATGTTTCTTGTTTTGCCACTCTTTTTTCCACCATGATTATTTGTTTTTTTTCTTACATTCTACATCGGAGTGAAATCATACAGTATAAGCCTTTCTCTTACAGAATTATTTCACCTAGCATATTCCCGAGCTCCATCCATATCATTGCAAAGGAAAATTTCATTCTCTTTCACGGCTGCATAATATTCCATTATATGCATATATACACATACTTCATCACCTCATGTGTATATACATATATACACATAACTCCTCTCCATTCATTCCTCAGCCAATGGATATTTGAGTCCTTTCCATAACTGGATATTTTTTACTGTGCTGCTAAAAACCTTGGGGTGCCTGTATCCCTTTGAATTCTTTTGTACCCTTTGGGTAAATACTTCTTAGGGCAATTGCTGGATTATAGGGCAACTGTAGGTTTTAGGTTAGGCAATTTTATAAGTTAATTTATTTGAGAGGGAAAGAGAGATGGGAAGGGGCAGAGAACGATGAAGAGAGAGTCGCAAGTGCACTCCATGCTGCCAGTGCAGAGCCCAACAAGGGCTCCGTCCCATGATTGTGAGATCTCAGCTTGAGTGGATATCAATAGTCAGTTCCCTAACTGACCTTGCCACCCAGGTGCCCCAGGGCAGCACATTTGATGAAACATTGTACGGTTTTCCAGAGTGGCTGCACCTGTTTGCATTCTCACCCACAGTGTCAGAGGGTTTCCCTGTCTCCCCATCCTTGCCAAAACGAGTTTTTCCTCATGTTGCAAAATTTAGCCCTACTTAGAGACAGGTAGTGATATCTTATTAGAGTATTGATTTGTATTTCCCTGATGATGAGTAATGAGCCTCTTTTCATGTGCCTTTGGGGAAAGGGTCACCTTGCGTGTTCCCCTGTGTGCTCCTCTCCCTCTCCCTCTCTCCTCAATGAGGGCGTCTTTGCCCCTGAAGCTCCCTTGATATATTTCTCCCCCAACACCCCCTCTCTGCACTTCCTAACTTCTTGGATGTGGCTTCTTCTCTCCTTGTAGATGTGGAATTTGTTCTCTCAGTCCTCAGGTGGCCTTCTGGGGTATTTAGAATGATTTGCTAGTGATCCAGCTATGTTCCAGGAATGAAACTGCAGAGCTGCCATGCTTGTTCTCCCAACACACACTAATAATGTTTCAACAATCTGCCTTATGAGATGTATGTGAAAGGCTACATGAAAGACACTTGAGCAGTGTCATTTCAGGCAGTAAGCCACCAGGCGTGGGTGACACCTGGTAGGTGTTTTGAGGGGTACATGTGGGGTGTGTGTGGTATAGGATTGGAGTGGTTGTGGTTGAGTGCATGATCCTGTTCTCTATGGATGGTACGTGTGTTGTATTTGCGATGTATCGCACTTTTGTGGTGAGCCTTGTGTGTTTATGGCGTGTCGGTGGTTTGTAGTTGGTGTTTGTGTCTTTCTGTGTGCTGTAAGCGTGGTATATATGCCGTGATTGTACCATATATGTCATGTGTGTATGCTCCACATGTAATGTATATTCGTGTGTGGTCTTTGTATGGCGGGTGTGTTTTCTATCTGGTGCATGTGTGGTTTTGTGGTATGGCATAACAGCTGGAGTTTGTATGTGTGGTGTGTGGTGTCTCTATGTCATACAGGTATGGATTACCATGGTGGGTTTATTGTATATGTGGTGTCTGTGTAGTATAAATGTGTTTGTGTCATATATGTTTGGCATGGATGTGGTGTATAGATGGAGTGTTTTGTGTGGAATATGTGTTTTGAGTGTGTATGCATGTGTGTGGTATGTGTATTACGTGTAGTAAACTCTGTGTGGAAGATACCTGTGTTACATGTATGTAGTGTGTATGTGGTGAATGGGTGAGGTGTGTTTATGTATTAGTGTATCATGTGACGTATGTGTACTATCCGTTGCTGTGTGTTCATTGTAGGAGTGGTGTAGCTGCGTAGTATATTTGTCAAATTTGTGCAGTGTGTGTGGTGTCTGTGTAGCTTATGTGTAGAGGAGGTGGCACTTGCCTTCTCTGTGGTGTACGTTTAATGTGTGTGGCATGTATGTGAACTGTGTGTGATGTACGAGATGTTGTTTGGAAATTGTGTGCTGTATATGTGTTCAGTGTGGTAATGTGGGAGGGTTATAAACGTGGGTGTGTGAGGCATGTGTGATCTGTGTTGGATATGTTTGTGGCATATGCGTGGTGAGTGTGTGGTGTATATGTGGTGTGTGTCATGTATGTACGTGTGATGTAGGTGTGTATCTAGTATGAATGTGGCTAATGCGGTGTGCAAGGTGTGTGTCTGCAGGATGTGCGTGTGTGTTATAAGTGTCTTGAGTGTAAGGTACGTGTGGTTGTGTGTGGTGTATTTTCATAACTATTTTTGTGTTGTGTGTGTACTGTGGAATGTGTGATATACGTGTGGGTTTTTGTGTAGTTCATTCGTTGTGTGCATGTTGATTGAAAGATGGTTTCCCCGAGGTGTAGTTTGACAGAGTTAAGTATAGGCAATTTCTGCATAGCCCCCGCATGGGTTTTCAAACAATTCTAACTCAGTGAAACAAGATTCTAGTTAAAAGATTGTTTTCCCTCAGTGTTCTTTCACTGAGTTGAGTATATGGCACTGACCTTGTAGGCCCCGCATAGGTTTTCAAACAGTTCTCAGTGAAACAAGATGTTAGTTGAAATACGGTTTCCCTACAGTACTGTCTCACAGGTCAAGTAAATGACAAGTTCCACGTCACTTTCTGCAATTCTAACCTAGTGATACAAGATCTTGAAAAATGGTTTACCCAAAGGGCATTTTGACAGAGTTGTGTATACGGCACTTTCCTCATAGGCCCCACAGAGGTTTTCAAATACTTATAACTTAAAAAAAAAAAACAGACGTTAGTTGAAATATGTTTCTCCACAGTATGTTTTCTCAGAATCAAGTATATGTCACTTTTGTCATCATTCCCAAAATTTTTCCAAAGTTTTAACATGGTGAAACGAGATAATTGAAAGATGGTTTCCCCAAACATGATTGAAAGATTTGAGTGTATGGCACTTTCCTCATAAACCCCTACAGGTTTTCAAACTGTTCTCAGTGAATTAAGATGTTAGTTGAAAGATGGTTGGTTTCTCCACAGTGTGGTTTCACAGATTTGAGTGTATGGCATTTTCCGTGTAGGCCTCAATGGGTTTCAAACACTTCCAAGTGAGTGGAAGTGGATATTGGAAAGATGGCATCCCTAAAGCTCAGAGTATACGGAACTTCACGCATAGTCCCTGTAAAGTTTTTCAAACCATTCTAACTTATGGAAACCAGATGTTAGTTAAAAGGTGGTTTACCCAGAGTGTCCTTTCACACTGTTGACTATATGACACTTATCTTGTAGGCGCCACATAGTTTTCAGTTTTCTCTTAGTGAAACAAGATATTTGTTGAAAGACCATTTCACCATAAAGTCTTTTTCACATAATTGAGTATATGGCACTTTCTACATAAGCCCCATTGATTTTCAAACACATTCTAACTTAGTGAAACATGTTAGTTGTAAAATGACTTACCAACACTGTTGTGTCACAGAGTTGAGAATATGGCACTTTCTGCACAGACTCCGAATAGATGTTATTTGAAAGATCATTTCACCACACCATTGTTTCTCACAGTTGAGTATTACCAGTTAGGCTTCTCTTACGTTTTCAAACAATTCTAACTTAGAGAAACCAGATAGTAGCTGAAAGGCCGTTTCCCCACAGTGTTTTTTCAGTGTTGAATGCATGGCACTCTCCACATAGGCCTTTCATGTGTTTTCAATCACTTGTAACGGTGAAACCAGATGTTAGGAGAAAGATTGTTTCCTGACAGGGTTGTTTCACAGAGTTCAGTCTGGCATTATCGACGTAAGCCCCGCATGGTTTTCAAACACCTTCAACATGGGGAAGCAAGGAATTAGTTGGAAGATGGAGTCCCTACATGTGTTCTATCACAAGGTTGACTATAATATGGTGCTTTCCACATAGACCCGCATAGTTTTCAAACAATTTTCACTTAGCAAAACCAGATGTTGAAATATTTTCCCACACTTTTTTCATAGTTAGCATATGGCAATTTCCGTGTAGACCTGACATAGGTTTTCAAAAACTTAATTAGGTGAAACCTTGGCCTATTTGAACGACGGTATCCCCACATGTTGTTACAGTTGAGTGTGTGGCACTATCTGCATAGGCCTCGCATGTGTATTCAAACCCTTGTAATTTAGTGAAACTTTATGTGAAAGATTGTTTTCCTGAGTGTTGCTTCACTGAGTTGAGTATATGACCCCTTTCTCTGTAGGCCCCACGTAGGTTTTCAAACTCTTTGTGAAATGACTTGTTAGTTAAAGATCCTCTCACCACACTTTTTCAGAGGTAAGTATGTAGCAATTTCCTCATAAGCCCTGTGTGGATTTTCCAACACTTATAACTTAGTGAAACAAGATGCTATTTGAAAGATGTTTCCCCACACTGTTACATTGTGTATATGGCACTTTCTTTGTAGGTCCTGCATGGATTTTCAGACACTTCCAACTTCATTGATCCCGTCGTTAGTTGAAAGATGGTTTCTCTACAATTTTTCACAAAGATGAGTATATGGCTCTTTCATTATACCTCTAAGTCTAAGATTTCAACATTTCTTTCTCAGGGAAACATGATGTTAGTTGACAGATCTCTCTCCACAGTGTTGTTTCGGTGAGTTAAGTATATGGCACTTTCCCTGCAAAGCCTGCCTGGGTTTTCAAACACTTCTAATTTAGAGAAAACTGATGTCAGTTGAAAGATGGCTTCACCACAGTTTTTTTTTTTTTTTTCCCACAGTTTACTCATAGGCCCTGCATAGGTTTTCTAACACTTCTCAGTTAAACAAGATGTTAGTTGAAAGAATCTCCACAGGATTCTATCACAGTGTCTTGTACATATTACTCTCCACATCGTCCCCCACGTGAGTTTTCAAACAGTTCTAAGTGAAACTTGTTAATGGAAAGATTGTTTCCGCAAAGTGCATTTTGAAACAGTTGAGTATAAGGCACTGTTGACATAGGCGTTGCATTGTTTTCCCAACTCATAATTTAGGAAACGAGATGGTAGCTGAAAGATGGTTTCTGCACAGTAATTTTTTCACAATCGAGTGTATGTCACTTTCCACATAGCTCCCAGCATAAGTTTTGAAACCATTCCTAGTGAAACAAATTAATTGAAAGATGGTTATCCCACGATGTTTCAAAGAGTTGAGTATACAGAACTTCCCACTAGGTCCCTCATGAGTTTGTAAACTCTTCTAAATTACTGAAATCCAATGGCAGTAGGTAAATGGTTTCACTTCATTGTTGTTTCACAGAGTTAAGTATATGGCACTTCTCTCATAGTTACATAAGTTTTCCATCACTTCTAAATTAGTGAAACCGGCTGATGAAAGATGGTCCTCCATAGTGTTGTTTCACAGATTTCGGTATACAGCACTTTCTGCATAGGTCCCGACTTGGTTTTCAAACAACTCTTCCTTAGTGAAACCAGATGTTAGGTAAAAAATTGTTTCCCCACAGTGCTGTTTCATAGAGTTGAGTATATGGCAACTTCCCTGTAGGCCCCGCAAAGGTTTTCAAATTCTTCTAGCTATGTGAAACGAGAAGTTACTTGAAAGATGGTTTCAGCAGACTGCTCTTTCACACAGTTGAATGTATGGTGCTTTCCTCATAAGCTCTGCATAAGTCTCAAACATTTTTATCTTAGTGAAACAAGATGTTAGCTGAAAGATATTTCCCCACAGTGTTTCATACAGCTGTGCATATGGAGCTTTCTAGGTATTCGCCCCTCATGGGTCTTCAAACCCTTCTAACTTCCAGATATTAGTTGATAGACGGTTTCACCACACAGTTGTTTCACAGGGTTGAGTACATGGCACTTTCAATGTAAGCCCCACAGCGGTTTTCAAACACTGCTAATGCAGTGGAAGAGGATTTTGGTTGAAAGATGTTTTCCACAGTGTTATTTTTCAGAGCATATGACACTTTATTCATAGGTTTTCTTCTAACAGTGAAACCTGATGTTAGTTGAAAGATGGTTTCTCCACAGTAATGTTTCAGCGTCGAGTATGTATCATTTTCCTCATAAGATTTCAAACACTTCTCTTTCAGTGAAACGGGATGTTAGCTGAAAAATGGCTTACTTACGGAAAGTGCCATATACTCAATGCTGTGTAAAATGACTGCAGAAAAATCTTTCAGGTAAAAACTTGTTTCACAAAGTTAGAAGTGTTGAAACCCTAAACATATAAATATAAACAAAGTCGCCCTTTACTCACTTTGCCAAATATTGTAAACAAACCACTTTTCAAATAACATCTGGTTCAACTAAGTTGCAAGTGTGAAAACGCTTGCGGAGCCACATAGATACTGCCAATTACTCAACGCTGCGAAACACCAGTGTGATGATGGCTTTTATCAAACATTCGGTTTTACTATAAATTTTTTGAAAACCCATGTGGGGACTGAACCAAAAGTGCGATACACTAAAGTGTATTGAACACTGTGGGTAAGCCACATTTTCACTAAAATTTTGTTTCAATAAGAAGTGTTTGAAAACCCACGCAGGGCTTATGCAGAAATGCTTGAACGCAACTCTGTGAAACAATAGTGTGGTGATAGCATCTTTCAACTAATGTCTCATTTCACAAAGTTAGAATAGTTTTAAAATCTATGCAGAACCTACATGAAAAGTCCCATATACCCAACTCTGTGAAACAAAATGGTGGCAAAGAGTCTTTCACCTAACATTTGGTTTCAGGAAATGAGAACTGCTTGAAAATCTATGGGAAGCCTACAGGGTAAGGACCATAAACTCAACTCTGTGAAACCACACTGTGGTGAAATCGTCTTTCAAGTAACATCTATCTGATTTCAGAAAATGAGAAGTGTTTGAAAATCCATGCAGGGTCTGGGAGGAATGGGGATCTATATTCAACTCTGTGAAACAACACAGTGGGGAAACCGTCTTTCAACTTAAAACTGGTTTCACTAAGTTAGAAGTGTTTGAAACACCATGCGGAGCGTATGAGGATAGTGCCACATACTCAGCTCTGTGAAACAACACTATGAGGAAGCCATCTTTCAACTAAAATCTCATTCTAGGAAGTTAGACTTGTTTCAAAAGCAATGTAGGGCCTATGCATAAAGTGCCATATACCCAACTCTGTCAGACAGCACTGGGTTATCCATCTTTGAACTAACATTGTGCTTCATTAGTTAATATAGTGCTTTAAAACTTATTGGGGGAACTATGTGGGCAGTTCCATACACTCAACTCTGTGAAACAAAAACCTGGTGAGACCATCTTTGAACTACTGTCAGATTTCAAAAATTGAGAGGTGTTTGAAAACCCATGCAGGGCCTAGGTAGAAGGAGCCATATCCTCAACTCTGAAACAACACTGTGAGGTAACCATCACTCAATTAACACCTTGTTTCACTGAGAAGAGTTTGAAAACCTATGCTGGTTTTACACAAAAAAGTGCCATAAACTCAAATCTGCCAAAGAAAAATGTGGGGAAATAGTCTTTCGCCTAACATCTGGTTTCAGGAAGTGAAAACTGAAAACCTATGTGGGGCCTACAGAGTTAGGGCCATATGTGAAATCACTCTATGGTGAAAACGTCTTGCAAATAACATTTATCTTATTTCAGAAATTGAGAAGTGCTTGAAAACCCATGCAGGGCCTAGGTGGAAGGGAAAATATCCTCAAATCTGAAACACTGTGAGGTAGCCATCTTTCAATTAACACCTTGTTTACTGAGAAGTGTTTGAAAACCTATGCAGCTTCTACACAGAAAGTGCCACATGCTCAAATCTGTAAAACAACACTGTGGTGAAACCGTCTTTCAAATAACATCTGGGTGCACTTGTGGGAAGCGTTTCAAAAACAATGGGGGCTTATGCGGAAAATGCCATATATAAAACTTGGTCAGGCAGCTTTTGGGGAAACCATCATCTTGTTTCACCAATGTAGAAAGGTTTGAAAAACTTTACTAAGAGTGATGAGGAAAGTGACAAATTCCCGACTCTGTGAAAATATACCATGGAGCAAGCATCTTCCAACTCACATCTTGTTTCTCTAAGTTCAAAGTGTTTGAAATCCTATGAAAGGTCTAACAGCAATGTGCCATATACCCAACTGTGTAAATAAACATAAATGTGGTGAAATGATCTTTCAACTAATATCTGGTTTACTCAGTTACAACTGTTTGAAAACACATGCGGGTCCTAGGTGGATAGTGCCATACACTCAATGAAACAACACTGTGGTGAAACCCACTCTCAACTAACTTCTCATTGCACAGAGTTACAAACGTTTGCAAACCTAAGTGGAGCCTACACGGAAAGTGCCATATACTCAAGTCCATGAAATAACACTGTGGGGAAACCATCTTTCAAATAACATCTGGTTTCCCTAAGAAGCATTTGAAAACCCACGTGGAGCCTATGTAGAAAGTTCATTATACTCAAATCTATCAGGCAGAACTTTAAGAAAACTATGTTTTAATTAACCTCTTGTTTTACTAAGTTACAAGTATTTGAAAACCATTCAGTCATACAACAAAAGAGCCATATCCCTAACTTTAGGAAATACCATGGGGATCCCATCTTTCCACTAACAGCTCATTTCACAATATTAGAGATGTTAGTAAACCCATTCAGGGCCTACACAGAAAGTGCCATATACTGACCTCTGTGAAAACAGAGTGGTGAAACAATCTTTCAACTAATATTTGGTTTCATTGAGTTAAAATTGAAAACTTTGCGGGACCCGTGAGAAAAGCACAATGTATTAACCCTGTGATAGAAGACTGAGGGGAAACCATATTCCAACTAAAATGTTTCATTGTTACAAGTGTGTGAAAAGCATCCAGAGACTACAAAGTGCCATACACTCAACTTTGTGACCCAACACTGTGGGGAAACCATCTTTCAACTAACATCTTGTTTCCCAAAAATGGTGTTTGAAGACCCATGTAGAATCTGCGTCAAAAGTGCGAGGTAGTCAACTCCTTTAAACAGCACTGTGGGGAATACATGTTTCAACTATCTTCTAATTTCACTTAGGAGTGTTGGAAAACCTATGAAATTTCTATGCAGAAAGTGACAAAGACTCAAATATGTAAAACAACACTGTGGTGAAACCATCTTTCAAATATATCTGGGTTCACTGGTTAGGAGTATTTGAAAACTTATGCGGAGCCTACATGGAAAGTATCTTGCACTCACTCTGTCAAGCAACACACTGGGGAAGCTGTCCTTCAATTAATACCTTATTTCACTAAATTAGATGTGTTTGAAAACCATGCGGGGCCTACAATGAAACTG
Source organism: Panthera leo (assembly GCF_018350215.1). NCBI lineage: Eukaryota > Metazoa > Chordata > Mammalia > Carnivora > Felidae > Panthera > Panthera leo. The sequence goes on along the minus strand of NC_056686.1, from coordinate 107,261,750 downwards.
CCATATACTCACCTCTGTGAAACAACACTCTGGGGAAACAATCTTTCTCCTCGCATCTGGTTTCAATAAGTTACAATTGTACGAAAAAACTCCCGAAGGCCTACGGGCATAGTACCTTATACCTAACTTTGTGAAACAACACTGTGGGGAAAACGTATTTCAACTAAAAACCGGTTTCACGAAGTTAGAAGTGTTTGAAAGCCCGGGTGGGAACAATGGGGATAGTGAGACATACTCAACTTTGTGAAACAACACTGTGATGAATCGGTTTGTCAACTAAAATCTGATTTCACTTAGAACTGTTTGTAAAACCATGTGGGGCCTATGAGAATAGTTCCATATACACAGCTCTGTGAAACAACACTATGGGGAAACCATATTTCAACTAATATCTCATTTCGTTAAGTTAAACTTGTTTGAAACACTTGTGGGGCCTAGGAAGATAGGGCCATATACTAAAGGCTGTCAAACAACATTGAGGGAAATCCATGTTTTAACTAACATCATGTTTCACTAAGTCACTAGTGTTTTAAAACCCCTGCAGGGAACTATGAGAAAACTGCCATACACTAAACTGTGTGAAAAAAAACATAAACAATCTTTGAGCTACTGTCTGGTTTGAAAAATATAGAAGAGTTTAAAACCCATGCAGGGCATAGATGGAAAGGGCCATATACTCTGAAACAACATTGTGATGTAACCGTCTTACAATTAACACCTTGATTCATTAAGTGAGAAGCCATTGAAATCCTAAGCGGGTACTACACAGAAAGTGTCATAGGCTCAACTCTGTAAAACAACACTATGGTGAAACATTCGTTCAAATATCATCTGCGATCACAAGTTAAAAATGTTAGAAAACCTATCTTGAGCTTGAACGGAAAGTATCTTACAAAGAAGTGTTTGAAAAGCATGCGGGAACTAAAACAAAAGAGCGATATACTCTGCCAAGAGACACTGTGGAGAAACAATATTTCTCTTAAAATCTGGTTTCAAAAAATTACAAGTCTATCAAAAGACACCCGCAAGAGTACAAGCGTAGTGCCATACACTCAAAACTCTGAAACAACAATGTGAGGAAGCCGACGTTCAAGTAACATGTGGTTTCACAAAGGAGTGTTTGAAAAACCACGTGGAGCCTAAGAGAATAGTTCGTACACTCAATTCAGTGAAACAAAACTGAGGGGTAACATTCAACTGTCAACTTGTTTCTTTAAGTTAGAAAGGATAGAAAAACTCTGTGAGTCCTAAGAAAAAGTTCTTTAGACACCACATTACAAAACAAAATTGAAGTGAAACCATCGTTCAAGTGTCGCCTTGACTCAGGAAGTTAGAAGTGCCTGAAAACCTGTGTGAGGCTTCAGCAAGAAGTGCACTTCGGGGAAACCAACTTTCGACTAACATCCCGTCTCACTGAGTTCGGAGTGTTTGAAATCGTATGCGGGGACGATGCAGAAAGTTCCATGAGTTCCACTCTGTCAGGCGGCACGTTGGGGAAACCATCTTTCAACTAACATCTTGTATCCCTCAGTGAGAAGTGTTTGAAAACCTATGCGGAGAAACATACGGAGGGTGACGCGCACCAGCCACTGGGAAAGAATCCTGTGGAGAACTCATCTTTCAATGAGCATCATGTTTCACTAAGGTGGAAGTGTCGCAACCCACCCCCCCCCCCACCCCACCCCCCGACCCTCCCGCCCCCGCGGGGCCTATGCCGAAAGTGCCATAAACTCAACCCTGTGAAACTGCACTTTGGGGGCAACCATCTTTCAACTAACATGTTGCATCAACAAGTTAAAAGTGTTTGAAAACCTATGCGGGGAACGATGTGGAAAGTGGCATGATTTCGAAACTCTGAAAGCATACTGCAGAGAAACCATCTCTCAACGAACATGTTGTTTGACTAAGTTAGAAGAGTTTGAAAACGTATGCGGACGTATCAGGTAGGTGTTGTCTAGTCAACCGTGGGAAACCACACTGTGGGGAAAGCGTCTTTCAACTAACATCTCCTTTGTCTAAGTAAAAGGGGGGGCGGTGAACAATTATGGGAGGCCTATACTGAAAAGTGCCGTATCCTCACCTCGGTCAAACTGCGCTTTGGGTAAACCATCTTTCAGTTAACACCGTGTCTCACAAAGGGAGAACCGTCTGAAACCCTATGTGGGGGCCTATGAAGAAAGCTCCACATACTCAATTCTGTGAAACCACGCTGCGGGGAAGTCATCTCTCCAGTGACATCTCGTTTCACTAAGTTACAAGTGATTGCACACCTGTGGGGCTTAGGTAGAAAGTGCCATGCGCTCAGTTGTATGGGCGGAGGGGCGGCGGAGGGGGAACCAAACACCTCCAATCCAAACAAACCCTGTGGTGATGAAATGGTCTTTCAACTAGTATCCTGTTTCACCGAGGGAAGGAACACTGTTGGAAACACCGCCCTCCCCCCCCCCCCCGGGCGCCTACAAGGTAAGTACTGTATCGTCAAGAGTGTGAAAGAGCATGTTGAGTCAACCATCTTTTAACGAGTCAACCATCTTTTAATGTTCTCCAAGTTAGAAGTGTTGGAAAACCTATGTGGGGCCTAGGCGGAAAGTGCCGTAGGCTCAATTCTGGGAAACAGCACGCTAGGGAAACCGTCTTTCGACTAACATCTCTTTAATTTCACAAATGGAGAAGGGTTTGGAAACCCATGCCGGGCCTGGGTGGAGAGGGGCCATATACTCATGTGTGTGAAACAGCACTGTGGGGGAAACAGCCATCTTCCCCTTAACACCTTGTTTCGCTAAGTGGAAGTCGAAAGCCTACGTGTGTCCTACAAGGAAAGTGCCGGGTACTCACCTCTGTGAAACCAAACCGTGGTGGAAACATCTTTCGAATGGCATCTTGTTTCACCAAATTAAAAATGTTGGAGAAAAATTGCGGGGCCTACACCGAACGTGCCTTGTACTCGAAACTATGAAACACTCTGGGGAACTCTCTGTTTCCATCTTAGTTCACGGAGATGGAAGTGTTTGAAAATCGATGCAGGTCCCATGCAGATCGTGTCATACCCTGAACTCTGTGAGACAACACTGAAGGGAAACCATCCTTCAACTAGCTTTTTCATTGTGCATAGGTACAAAGGTTTGAAACCCCTAAGCAGAGCCTGCAAGGAGATGGTTATATACTCAAATCTGCAAAACACCACGGTCGGGAAACCCCCTTGCAACTACCATCTGGTTTCCCCTAAGTTAGAAGTGTTTGAAACCCCAGGGGAAGCCTAACGGTGAAGTGCCCCATATTCAACTGTGAGAAACAAAGGTGTGTGTGGTAGATCCATCTTTCAACTGCCATGTGGCCTCACTGATTTTAAAGGGTTTGGAAGCTATTCAGTGTCTCTGCGGAAGGGTCGCCTACGCAACTCGGTGACACAACGCAGTGGGGAAAGCCTCTTCTGACTCTAATGTGGTTTCACTAAGGTAGACGTGTGTAAAAAGCATCCGGAGACGACACCCAAAGTTCCACCTGCTCAACCCTATGAGACACTGTGGGGAAACCCTCTTTCCACTCCCGTCTCGTTTCCCAAAGTTACAAGTCTTTGGAAACGCATGCAGGGCCTGCGCCGAAAGTGCCGTATGTTCAACTCTGTGAAGTAAGATTCTCCACGGGGAATCCATGTTTCAACTAACTTCGCGTTTCACTTAGTTCATTCGAAGTGTTTGAAAACCTTGGCGGATTCTATGCAGAAGGTGCCACCTGCTCAACTCGGTGGAACACTATGGTGAAACCGTCTTTCTAATATCACCTGGCTTCACTTGTGAGACGTGTTTGAAAGCCTATGCGGGGCCTATGCAGAAAGTTGTTGTTTCCAAGAGTTGAGCCCATGGCACTTTCATAGCTCCCCGCGCCGGTTGGTAAAACGCTGACTTAGCCAAACGACGTCAGTTCAAAGATGGTTTCCCCACAGTGTCGCTCGACAGAGTTGAGTTTAGTTTAGTGTCTCAGAGCCCTTTCCTCTTCTTTGAACTAGGGAGTCTGGCCAAGTTCTTGTCACTCTGGGATAGGCTGTACCACAGGGTCCCTCAAAGTCTCAGTCTCAGTACCCTGTTGACAAAGATAAGCCCAGGGCATTTCCAGGTGTCCACCAGGAATGTTTGCATATAGTCAGGGTGAGAGATATCAGGAAGGAGCTTATCCTCCCTTCTGGAACAAGAGGAGCATGGAGCTAGACCATTCATTCCCAGCTGTTTCCCATTCTCAGCTGAAATGAAAACCATTGGGCCTGTGTGTAGCCATCCCAACTCCCTGGCTGTATTGATAAATACGTCTTGGTCCCCAGGCAAGGCTAATGAGGCTGTCCGCCACATAGTGAGTGCCCAGCCATTCCCAATGAGCTCTGACTCTGGTCTGTGCTAACCAAGAGCAATCAGTTTCTGATATCCCAAAGGAAAGATTGCTTTCCTGGGAGTACTTGGTGTTTGGATGCTTGATCAAAGACATGATGGTTATCCAACTTGTCCCAGTCCGTGGCTGTAAAAGATGCTTTCACTGTGAAGCGCCGTTGGTTCACCCATGCACAGTATTCTCAAGGACGTGCTTAGCTCTGAGAGACACCATTCAAGAACCACAGCCCAGTTTTAAACACTTAAGCACAAACCCACTCCCCTTGAATCACTGCTGCCTCTATCCACTGATAGGATAGGAAGGGAAAACAGTCAAATCCCAAAGCTTTCCTTCTCTTTCTCAAGTAAGGATACAGGCCTCTTGCCATGAGGGCTCCCACTGTAAACAGTGGAAGCTTCCCTTTACCCTAGCGCATATGTGTTTCTTATTGCTGAGACAGTCCGCTTGCCAGGAGATTGTACTAGTCATTTCATCCGCAGACTTAGCCCATTATCATCTCTCATAGGAACACTGACCCTTTTCCTCCTTTTTGTGTGTTAATTTTTATTCTTGAGAGAGAGGGAGGATGAAAGAGTGTGTGCATGTGGTGAGGGGTAGAGACGGAGGGATAGATGGCCCCAAGCAGGCTACGTGCTGACAGGAGAGAACCTGATGTGGGGGTCAAGCTTGCAAACCATGAGATCATGACCTTAGTGATAATCCGATGCTTAACCAACTGAGACACTCAAAAGCCCCATACTTTTCCTCTTTTTAATTTTTTTAAATATTTGTTTAATTTTGAGAGAGAGAGAGAGAGAGAGAGAGAGAGAACGACCAGGGGGAAAGGCTGTGAGAGAGAGAGAATCTTAAGCAGGCTCCAGTCTCTGAGCTGTCAGCACAAAACCCGACATGGGACTCTAATAACGATGAACTGCAAGATCATGACCTGAGCCAAAACCAAGAGCCAGAGGATTAAGCAAATGAGTCACCTAGGCGCCCCCTTTTACTCTTTTTGAAACTAGAATCTGCCATGGACAAATTGGAGCCCATGGTTCAGAGTAAATCCCTCTGATTTTAATTGGGGATTCGCATGAGTTCTTGAGACAGCAGAATAGGTTGGGCCATAGGAGCCCTGCACTGTGCCTTCAAGATCTATATTGACAACATTCCATGTAAGTCAGTGGACAGCACTCAGCACAGAATATTTGTGTGTAGCCCAAGGTGTTGGAAGGCAACTCACCTCACTTCTGGGGCAAGGGCAAATTGAGGGAGACATTACCTTCTCAGCTTTCTTTCATTCTCACCGAAAATGAAACTTTGGCCATTCAGAAAGCCATTCCTATCCCATTGCTATTTGCTAATTAGGACTTGGTTTGCAGGCTGGGTGGGTCAGTGAGGCTGTCAACCACACAGTGTGCTCCTAAGAGATTGGTGGTGAGTTCTCACACTGCTTCTGTGCTAACCAAGAGTAATTAGTTTCTGACAACCCACGGGAAAGATTGCCCTGTGGTCAGAGAGCATTTAGTGCCTGGCTTCAAATTCTGAAGAGCACATAATCCATGCATACAAGTTATGTTCCAGGGCCTAGTCAGTGCAGACAGTGGCTCTTCAAAACTTAATGCACCACAGGAATGGTTCTAAACACTTGAGCAACAGCCTGACATATGGACCCACTACCCCTGAATCTCTGCTGCCTCTATCCTCTGTAAGGAAGGACAGGAAACACAGCCAAGGCCAGAAGCTTTCCCTCCCTTTCAGAAGGAAATATGCAGACCGCTTGCAGACTGGGCGTTCAGGAAGTTTCCCTTTAGAGGTTTAGTTTGTCTCTGGCGACAGGTGTTTCTTACTCCTTAAGACTTTGACAAGAAATTGTCATCCTAGACACTTCATTGCACTCTGTGTCCCATTCTCATCAATAATGAAGCACCTTGACCTTCCATATTTCCATTTCAATGAATACTTTTTTTTTCTGTTTGCAGTCTTTTCTCTCTTGGTGTCATTCACAGCCAGTGTCTCAGAGAAGTAGCCTTTCCTTTAAGTTGTGGAATCTGGCCAAGTCCTGATGTCTCTAGCATACTTGGCATGCATCACCCTTCACTGTGTGCCTTTCAGAAGCGTGTGGACAATGGAAGGCATAGGGCCCTTGAAGGTGCCCAGCAGAGTGTCCCTGTGTAGGCAATGCCAGGGTTTGGGAGGGAGCTGGCCTTTCTTCTGCTTGAAGGAGAAACCAGGCTAGACCTTTCATTCCCAGCCTTATCCTAATCTCCTCTGTAATGTAGAAGCTTGGCCTTCCTTATAGCCCTTCCCAGCAAATTTCTTTTTTCACAAATAGGTCATGGGTCACAACCGGGTGGGATTGGTCTTTCAGCCACACAACCAACATCCAGGATATGTGATGCATTGCCACTCTGGTCCTGCAGAATGTCACAGCAATCAGTTCCTTCATCCCAAAGAATGACCCTCTTGTCCATGAGCGCCTGTTGCTTGACTGGCCCAGGTAATCTCTGTGATGGGTAGCCACCTTGCCTCCATCCCCTGGTTTATTGAATTGTCTTCATTCTCTAAGGCTGATGGATGCGGCATGCATAGTAGACTGCCGGAAAATTTAGCTTAAAAAAGCCCTCACAGGGAATACTGCACCATGAATTGGTTAAAAAACAACCTACAGCACCCTCAGGAGCACTAACTGTTACCAATGAATCACCTCCCTGAGGTTTGGGGAATACAAAGGAGCCAAGGTCAGGAGCCTTCCTTCTCTTTCTGAAAGAAAGGTGCAAACCTTTTGCCACCTGGGCACCCAGGAGCATGCAATGGGTGTTTCCCTTTGCCCCTACCCACAGGTGTTTCTTACTATAGACAACAGCTTCTCCAGAGATTGTGTTGTGCACATCTTTGTCAGCTTCATTCTGCTCTCCTTTGTAATGAAGTACTTTGCCCTCTGTCCATTTATTTCCCTCCTTTTGCTCTTTTTTTTCAAACTAGGATCTTGCTGGAGTCCATTCAGAATCAATGTCTCTGAGCAAAATCCTTTACTTTAAACTGGGGACTCTGGCTGTGTCCTGGTGATTCTGGCATAGATTGGCAACAGGACCTCTTGTAAATTCCCATGAGAACTCTGTTCACAATGAGAGGCCTAGGGCATATGAAGGTGCCAAGTTGGGTGTGGGTGGATGTGTGTAGAAGATCCCAAAGGTTTGGGGAGGGACTGGTCTTACACAGGCAGGAAAGAGAAATGAAGGTAGATATACATGCCCAGCATTACCCCATTCCCATATGTAATGTATGCCCTGGTTTCCTTTGTAGCCATTCCCACCAATTTGCTATTATATAAATCCTTGGTCACATTCAGGGAAAACTGCGTTTCCACTCACTTTGCACAAGCAGAGACCAAAGACTGGTGCTAAACTCCCACGTTGGTCCTTTGCTATGTGAGAGCAAACAGTAACTTCAAATCAAAGGAAGGATGGCCTTCTTGTCCCTGAGTGCTTGGTTCTTGGTAAGCTCTGGTAAGTGCAGTGAAAGATAGACATGCCTTCGTTCTGTGTCATACAGGATTTTTACATGCACACTATGCTTCAGAACATAGAACCAAAAGGGCCCTTTCAGGAACACTGCATCAGGTCCAGGCTCCAAACACTTTATCACCAGCTAGATGGAGAAACTCCTTACCTCAAAATCAATGGTGCTTCTCTTTCCTGTTGGGAAGGACAGGAAAAACCACAATTTCCAGCTTTTCCTGTTTGTTAATGAACCAAGCAGAGCTCCTGCAGAATTTTACTCTTCGGTGTAGCCAATGGAGTTTTTCTTTTACACTAGCCCTCAGGTCTTTCTTACTCCCCAGCCAGCCAGCCTCACAGAAGATAGAAGTGGGCACTTAATTCTAACTTTAGCCCATTTTCTTCCGTAATGAAGACCTTTGGTCCTCAGGTTGCCTATTTGCATTGTGTGGCTCTTTTTTTCAAACCAGGTTCTACCTGGGAGCCTTTCAGAGAAAGAGACTCAGAAGAATGTACCCTGTGTACACTTGAACCTTCCAGGATCCAAGGGTCTGTGTCAGGTATAGAGCCCAGGTTCAAACACTGGTGGTGAGTTCCCAGTCAGTTCCTGAGCCATTTGACAGCTCTCAGTGTCTGGTATCCCAGAGGAAAGCAGGCCCCTCTGTCCCTGGATGCTTGACGCTTAGAGTAATTTCAAGGATGTGAAGCCAGCTGGCCTCCCTCTCCTGGCTGACAGAGGTGCCTTCGTCCTGCAGAGTAGATGGTTCATGTATGTTCAGTCTGATTCAGGCCGTGATTAGTGCCCATAGGGACTTTGAAGTGAGTATCAGATCCAGGCCGGGTTCTAACCCCTTGACCGTCAGCCAGGAGCTCCAAACAGCCACTGCTTTATCACTGCTGCCCATTTCCTCTGATGGTAACGGGCAAGAAACAGACCCAAATCCAAAGCTTTTCCTCTTTTTCTGAAGGAATAATGCCGACATTTTGCCGATAGGACTCCTGGGTGTAGCCTGTCAAGTATTCTCTTCACCAAAGTCCACATGTCCCGCTTATTCCTGAGAGAGCCAGCTTGCAAGGAGATGGCATTGGTCACTTCATTCTCCACATGATCCCATTCTCATTCCTAGTGAGGAACTCTGGCCCTCTGTGGATCTATTTTCACCCTATTGCTCTAATTTCACACTTGTTCCTCTCTGAGATCCATTCCATGTAGTCTCTCAGAGGAATATCGTTGGGTGTTCAGCTGGACACCCTCGTCTCAACCTTGTGACTGTGTAATAGGTTTGGCCACAGGACCCTGGCAAGTTGATGTCATAACCATGCAGGCATGGTTATGGAGGTCTAGGGCATTGGAAGGGCCCAGGCTAGAACACTTGCAAATAGTCTGGGCAGAGGACTGGGAAGGGAGATAGACACCTTTCTTGGCTGAGGGAACATGAATTTACACAGCCCCTTTCCAAATTGTTCCCATTCCCATTGGATATTTGGAACTTTGGCCCTCCTTGTGGACACTCCTTTCCCATGGCTCTTTGTCTATTTCCCTGTTTAGACTTAAGTGCCATAGAGCTGTCAGTCAACTCACGCCGAGGGATGGCTTGTCACACCAGCCCGTGCATGTTGGAGGTGGGTCCCAATAAAGGCAGCCCAACCACTACTAATGACAGCACTGCACTTAGTGTTGGATTTACCTTCCATCTGGGCGTTGGCTTTACCTTCCATCTGGTGTTTACCAGTTCACTTATCCCAGCCCACGATGGGAAGATTAAAGTGCTCTCGCATGTGTGCCCTCATGTGAAATGGATAGGCATGATATGATGTGGTGAAGAAAGCCAGAGATAACTTATATTGAGGATGATCTGAGTCAAGATGCTGGCCAGTGTGCAATATGCCTGGAAGAAATGCAGAGGGTGGTACTAGAGCAAGTTTGCCTTGTCTATTCATATATCATTAGGGTTGCATGGGTTTGAAATAAATACTTCTTGCCCTGAGCATCATTCAAATACTGTAAGAAATTCCCATTTTATACTTCTTCTTGTCTTTTCAAGATGCTTGAAACCCAAGAGGCTCTGAAGGTCTTCTGTGGCGAAAAAACAAAACCACAGGCCTACTTGGCCAGAAATCTGAGATCTGTGAGACTCCTGCAGAGATGAACCATCACACAGGGAAAACGATGCTGCTGAAGAACCAGGGGCCCTTAAGCCAAACATCTGCCACAGTCACAATGACTAGACAAGAATCCCAGGTCAGGGCCCAGTATATGTCTGTAAGAGTTAAAAAAGAGCAAAGGGGTGAACATGGATAGAGAAGCCAGAGTTCTGTATCAGGGATAATGATACAGGCCCAGGGTTTAAGAATAGCTTTGCTACATATCCCAAAAAATCTTTCTAAAACCCTCTTTCAGCAAGGGACTTTTCAGCAGTAAAGCACAAGTGTCGATACAGAGGGGTGGTGAGGAAAGTGTTACTCTATATGTCTATGTGGGACAAGAATATCACTCGAAGCACAGTAATGCTTTGGGCACTTCACCATGGGACCTTTACCTGTGGCTAATACAGAATGATTTTTAAAGGTTTTATTTAATTTTCCGTTAGGTAACATACAGTGGAATACTTTCAGGTCTAGAATTCAGTTGTTTCAACTTTCCACAAATCCCCGTTGCATATCACAAAGTGTACTTTCATTCCCATCTCCTGTATAACCAATCCCCACACCCATCTCTCCTCTGGTAAGTATCATCTTGTTCTCTAGAGTTAAGAGTATGTTTCTTGTTTTGCCACTCTTTTTTCCACCATGATTATTTGTTTTTTTTCTTACATTCTACATCGGAGTGAAATCATACAGTATAAGCCTTTCTCTTACAGAATTATTTCACCTAGCATATTCCCGAGCTCCATCCATATCATTGCAAAGGAAAATTTCATTCTCTTTCACGGCTGCATAATATTCCATTATATGCATATATACACATACTTCATCACCTCATGTGTATATACATATATACACATAACTCCTCTCCATTCATTCCTCAGCCAATGGATATTTGAGTCCTTTCCATAACTGGATATTTTTTACTGTGCTGCTAAAAACCTTGGGGTGCCTGTATCCCTTTGAATTCTTTTGTACCCTTTGGGTAAATACTTCTTAGGGCAATTGCTGGATTATAGGGCAACTGTAGGTTTTAGGTTAGGCAATTTTATAAGTTAATTTATTTGAGAGGGAAAGAGAGATGGGAAGGGGCAGAGAACGATGAAGAGAGAGTCGCAAGTGCACTCCATGCTGCCAGTGCAGAGCCCAACAAGGGCTCCGTCCCATGATTGTGAGATCTCAGCTTGAGTGGATATCAATAGTCAGTTCCCTAACTGACCTTGCCACCCAGGTGCCCCAGGGCAGCACATTTGATGAAACATTGTACGGTTTTCCAGAGTGGCTGCACCTGTTTGCATTCTCACCCACAGTGTCAGAGGGTTTCCCTGTCTCCCCATCCTTGCCAAAACGAGTTTTTCCTCATGTTGCAAAATTTAGCCCTACTTAGAGACAGGTAGTGATATCTTATTAGAGTATTGATTTGTATTTCCCTGATGATGAGTAATGAGCCTCTTTTCATGTGCCTTTGGGGAAAGGGTCACCTTGCGTGTTCCCCTGTGTGCTCCTCTCCCTCTCCCTCTCTCCTCAATGAGGGCGTCTTTGCCCCTGAAGCTCCCTTGATATATTTCTCCCCCAACACCCCCTCTCTGCACTTCCTAACTTCTTGGATGTGGCTTCTTCTCTCCTTGTAGATGTGGAATTTGTTCTCTCAGTCCTCAGGTGGCCTTCTGGGGTATTTAGAATGATTTGCTAGTGATCCAGCTATGTTCCAGGAATGAAACTGCAGAGCTGCCATGCTTGTTCTCCCAACACACACTAATAATGTTTCAACAATCTGCCTTATGAGATGTATGTGAAAGGCTACATGAAAGACACTTGAGCAGTGTCATTTCAGGCAGTAAGCCACCAGGCGTGGGTGACACCTGGTAGGTGTTTTGAGGGGTACATGTGGGGTGTGTGTGGTATAGGATTGGAGTGGTTGTGGTTGAGTGCATGATCCTGTTCTCTATGGATGGTACGTGTGTTGTATTTGCGATGTATCGCACTTTTGTGGTGAGCCTTGTGTGTTTATGGCGTGTCGGTGGTTTGTAGTTGGTGTTTGTGTCTTTCTGTGTGCTGTAAGCGTGGTATATATGCCGTGATTGTACCATATATGTCATGTGTGTATGCTCCACATGTAATGTATATTCGTGTGTGGTCTTTGTATGGCGGGTGTGTTTTCTATCTGGTGCATGTGTGGTTTTGTGGTATGGCATAACAGCTGGAGTTTGTATGTGTGGTGTGTGGTGTCTCTATGTCATACAGGTATGGATTACCATGGTGGGTTTATTGTATATGTGGTGTCTGTGTAGTATAAATGTGTTTGTGTCATATATGTTTGGCATGGATGTGGTGTATAGATGGAGTGTTTTGTGTGGAATATGTGTTTTGAGTGTGTATGCATGTGTGTGGTATGTGTATTACGTGTAGTAAACTCTGTGTGGAAGATACCTGTGTTACATGTATGTAGTGTGTATGTGGTGAATGGGTGAGGTGTGTTTATGTATTAGTGTATCATGTGACGTATGTGTACTATCCGTTGCTGTGTGTTCATTGTAGGAGTGGTGTAGCTGCGTAGTATATTTGTCAAATTTGTGCAGTGTGTGTGGTGTCTGTGTAGCTTATGTGTAGAGGAGGTGGCACTTGCCTTCTCTGTGGTGTACGTTTAATGTGTGTGGCATGTATGTGAACTGTGTGTGATGTACGAGATGTTGTTTGGAAATTGTGTGCTGTATATGTGTTCAGTGTGGTAATGTGGGAGGGTTATAAACGTGGGTGTGTGAGGCATGTGTGATCTGTGTTGGATATGTTTGTGGCATATGCGTGGTGAGTGTGTGGTGTATATGTGGTGTGTGTCATGTATGTACGTGTGATGTAGGTGTGTATCTAGTATGAATGTGGCTAATGCGGTGTGCAAGGTGTGTGTCTGCAGGATGTGCGTGTGTGTTATAAGTGTCTTGAGTGTAAGGTACGTGTGGTTGTGTGTGGTGTATTTTCATAACTATTTTTGTGTTGTGTGTGTACTGTGGAATGTGTGATATACGTGTGGGTTTTTGTGTAGTTCATTCGTTGTGTGCATGTTGATTGAAAGATGGTTTCCCCGAGGTGTAGTTTGACAGAGTTAAGTATAGGCAATTTCTGCATAGCCCCCGCATGGGTTTTCAAACAATTCTAACTCAGTGAAACAAGATTCTAGTTAAAAGATTGTTTTCCCTCAGTGTTCTTTCACTGAGTTGAGTATATGGCACTGACCTTGTAGGCCCCGCATAGGTTTTCAAACAGTTCTCAGTGAAACAAGATGTTAGTTGAAATACGGTTTCCCTACAGTACTGTCTCACAGGTCAAGTAAATGACAAGTTCCACGTCACTTTCTGCAATTCTAACCTAGTGATACAAGATCTTGAAAAATGGTTTACCCAAAGGGCATTTTGACAGAGTTGTGTATACGGCACTTTCCTCATAGGCCCCACAGAGGTTTTCAAATACTTATAACTTAAAAAAAAAAAACAGACGTTAGTTGAAATATGTTTCTCCACAGTATGTTTTCTCAGAATCAAGTATATGTCACTTTTGTCATCATTCCCAAAATTTTTCCAAAGTTTTAACATGGTGAAACGAGATAATTGAAAGATGGTTTCCCCAAACATGATTGAAAGATTTGAGTGTATGGCACTTTCCTCATAAACCCCTACAGGTTTTCAAACTGTTCTCAGTGAATTAAGATGTTAGTTGAAAGATGGTTGGTTTCTCCACAGTGTGGTTTCACAGATTTGAGTGTATGGCATTTTCCGTGTAGGCCTCAATGGGTTTCAAACACTTCCAAGTGAGTGGAAGTGGATATTGGAAAGATGGCATCCCTAAAGCTCAGAGTATACGGAACTTCACGCATAGTCCCTGTAAAGTTTTTCAAACCATTCTAACTTATGGAAACCAGATGTTAGTTAAAAGGTGGTTTACCCAGAGTGTCCTTTCACACTGTTGACTATATGACACTTATCTTGTAGGCGCCACATAGTTTTCAGTTTTCTCTTAGTGAAACAAGATATTTGTTGAAAGACCATTTCACCATAAAGTCTTTTTCACATAATTGAGTATATGGCACTTTCTACATAAGCCCCATTGATTTTCAAACACATTCTAACTTAGTGAAACATGTTAGTTGTAAAATGACTTACCAACACTGTTGTGTCACAGAGTTGAGAATATGGCACTTTCTGCACAGACTCCGAATAGATGTTATTTGAAAGATCATTTCACCACACCATTGTTTCTCACAGTTGAGTATTACCAGTTAGGCTTCTCTTACGTTTTCAAACAATTCTAACTTAGAGAAACCAGATAGTAGCTGAAAGGCCGTTTCCCCACAGTGTTTTTTCAGTGTTGAATGCATGGCACTCTCCACATAGGCCTTTCATGTGTTTTCAATCACTTGTAACGGTGAAACCAGATGTTAGGAGAAAGATTGTTTCCTGACAGGGTTGTTTCACAGAGTTCAGTCTGGCATTATCGACGTAAGCCCCGCATGGTTTTCAAACACCTTCAACATGGGGAAGCAAGGAATTAGTTGGAAGATGGAGTCCCTACATGTGTTCTATCACAAGGTTGACTATAATATGGTGCTTTCCACATAGACCCGCATAGTTTTCAAACAATTTTCACTTAGCAAAACCAGATGTTGAAATATTTTCCCACACTTTTTTCATAGTTAGCATATGGCAATTTCCGTGTAGACCTGACATAGGTTTTCAAAAACTTAATTAGGTGAAACCTTGGCCTATTTGAACGACGGTATCCCCACATGTTGTTACAGTTGAGTGTGTGGCACTATCTGCATAGGCCTCGCATGTGTATTCAAACCCTTGTAATTTAGTGAAACTTTATGTGAAAGATTGTTTTCCTGAGTGTTGCTTCACTGAGTTGAGTATATGACCCCTTTCTCTGTAGGCCCCACGTAGGTTTTCAAACTCTTTGTGAAATGACTTGTTAGTTAAAGATCCTCTCACCACACTTTTTCAGAGGTAAGTATGTAGCAATTTCCTCATAAGCCCTGTGTGGATTTTCCAACACTTATAACTTAGTGAAACAAGATGCTATTTGAAAGATGTTTCCCCACACTGTTACATTGTGTATATGGCACTTTCTTTGTAGGTCCTGCATGGATTTTCAGACACTTCCAACTTCATTGATCCCGTCGTTAGTTGAAAGATGGTTTCTCTACAATTTTTCACAAAGATGAGTATATGGCTCTTTCATTATACCTCTAAGTCTAAGATTTCAACATTTCTTTCTCAGGGAAACATGATGTTAGTTGACAGATCTCTCTCCACAGTGTTGTTTCGGTGAGTTAAGTATATGGCACTTTCCCTGCAAAGCCTGCCTGGGTTTTCAAACACTTCTAATTTAGAGAAAACTGATGTCAGTTGAAAGATGGCTTCACCACAGTTTTTTTTTTTTTTTTTTCCCACAGTTTACTCATAGGCCCTGCATAGGTTTTCTAACACTTCTCAGTTAAACAAGATGTTAGTTGAAAGAATCTCCACAGGATTCTATCACAGTGTCTTGTACATATTACTCTCCACATCGTCCCCCACGTGAGTTTTCAAACAGTTCTAAGTGAAACTTGTTAATGGAAAGATTGTTTCCGCAAAGTGCATTTTGAAACAGTTGAGTATAAGGCACTGTTGACATAGGCGTTGCATTGTTTTCCCAACTCATAATTTAGGAAACGAGATGGTAGCTGAAAGATGGTTTCTGCACAGTAATTTTTTCACAATCGAGTGTATGTCACTTTCCACATAGCTCCCAGCATAAGTTTTGAAACCATTCCTAGTGAAACAAATTAATTGAAAGATGGTTATCCCACGATGTTTCAAAGAGTTGAGTATACAGAACTTCCCACTAGGTCCCTCATGAGTTTGTAAACTCTTCTAAATTACTGAAATCCAATGGCAGTAGGTAAATGGTTTCACTTCATTGTTGTTTCACAGAGTTAAGTATATGGCACTTCTCTCATAGTTACATAAGTTTTCCATCACTTCTAAATTAGTGAAACCGGCTGATGAAAGATGGTCCTCCATAGTGTTGTTTCACAGATTTCGGTATAAAGCACTTTCTGCATAGGTCCCGACTTGGTTTTCAAACAACTCTTCCTTAGTGAAACCAGATGTTAGGTAAAAAATTGTTTCCCCACAGTGCTGTTTCATAGAGTTGAGTATATGGCAACTTCCCTGTAGGCCCCGCAAAGGTTTTCAAATTCTTCTAGCTATGTGAAACGAGAAGTTACTTGAAAGATGGTTTCAGCAGACTGCTCTTTCACACAGTTGAATGTATGGTGCTTTCCTCATAAGCTCTGCATAAGTCTCAAACATTTTTATCTTAGTGAAACAAGATGTTAGCTGAAAGATATTTCCCCACAGTGTTTCATACAGCTGTGCATATGGAGCTTTCTAGGTATTCGCCCCTCATGGGTCTTCAAACCCTTCTAACTTCCAGATATTAGTTGATAGACGGTTTCACCACACAGTTGTTTCACAGGGTTGAGTACATGGCACTTTCAATGTAAGCCCCACAGCGGTTTTCAAACACTGCTAATGCAGTGGAAGAGGATTTTGGTTGAAAGATGTTTTCCACAGTGTTATTTTTCAGAGCATATGACACTTTATTCATAGGTTTTCTTCTAACAGTGAAACCTGATGTTAGTTGAAAGATGGTTTCTCCACAGTAATGTTTCAGCGTCGAGTATGTATCATTTTCCTCATAAGATTTCAAACACTTCTCTTTCAGTGAAACGGGATGTTAGCTGAAAAATGGCTTACTTACGGAAAGTGCCATATACTCAATGCTGTGTAAAATGACTGCAGAAAAATCTTTCAGGTAAAAACTTGTTTCACAAAGTTAGAAGTGTTGAAACCCTAAACATATAAATATAAACAAAGTCGCCCTTTACTCACTTTGCCAAATATTGTAAACAAACCACTTTTCAAATAACATCTGGTTCAACTAAGTTGCAAGTGTGAAAACGCTTGCGGAGCCACATAGATACTGCCAATTACTCAACGCTGCGAAACACCAGTGTGATGATGGCTTTTATCAAACATTCGGTTTTACTATAAATTTTTTGAAAACCCATGTGGGGACTGAACCAAAAGTGCGATACACTAAAGTGTATTGAACACTGTGGGTAAGCCACATTTTCACTAAAATTTTGTTTCAATAAGAAGTGTTTGAAAACCCACGCAGGGCTTATGCAGAAATGCTTGAACGCAACTCTGTGAAACAATAGTGTGGTGATAGCATCTTTCAACTAATGTCTCATTTCACAAAGTTAGAATAGTTTTAAAATCTATGCAGAACCTACATGAAAAGTCCCATATACCCAACTCTGTGAAACAAAATGGTGGCAAAGAGTCTTTCACCTAACATTTGGTTTCAGGAAATGAGAACTGCTTGAAAATCTATGGGAAGCCTACAGGGTAAGGACCATAAACTCAACTCTGTGAAACCACACTGTGGTGAAATCGTCTTTCAAGTAACATCTATCTGATTTCAGAAAATGAGAAGTGTTTGAAAATCCATGCAGGGTCTGGGAGGAATGGGGATCTATATTCAACTCTGTGAAACAACACAGTGGGGAAACCGTCTTTCAACTTAAAACTGGTTTCACTAAGTTAGAAGTGTTTGAAACACCATGCGGAGCGTATGAGGATAGTGCCACATACTCAGCTCTGTGAAACAACACTATGAGGAAGCCATCTTTCAACTAAAATCTCATTCTAGGAAGTTAGACTTGTTTCAAAAGCAATGTAGGGCCTATGCATAAAGTGCCATATACCCAACTCTGTCAGACAGCACTGGGTTATCCATCTTTGAACTAACATTGTGCTTCATTAGTTAATATAGTGCTTTAAAACTTATTGGGGGAACTATGTGGGCAGTTCCATACACTCAACTCTGTGAAACAAAAACCTGGTGAGACCATCTTTGAACTACTGTCAGATTTCAAAAATTGAGAGGTGTTTGAAAACCCATGCAGGGCCTAGGTAGAAGGAGCCATATCCTCAACTCTGAAACAACACTGTGAGGTAACCATCACTCAATTAACACCTTGTTTCACTGAGAAGAGTTTGAAAACCTATGCTGGTTTTACACAAAAAAGTGCCATAAACTCAAATCTGCCAAAGAAAAATGTGGGGAAATAGTCTTTCGCCTAACATCTGGTTTCAGGAAGTGAAAACTGAAAACCTATGTGGGGCCTACAGAGTTAGGGCCATATGTGAAATCACTCTATGGTGAAAACGTCTTGCAAATAACATTTATCTTATTTCAGAAATTGAGAAGTGCTTGAAAACCCATGCAGGGCCTAGGTGGAAGGGAAAATATCCTCAAATCTGAAACACTGTGAGGTAGCCATCTTTCAATTAACACCTTGTTTACTGAGAAGTGTTTGAAAACCTATGCAGCTTCTACACAGAAAGTGCCACATGCTCAAATCTGTAAAACAACACTGTGGTGAAACCGTCTTTCAAATAACATCTGGGTGCACTTGTGGGAAGTGTTTCAAAAACAATGGGGGCTTATGCGGAAAATGCCATATATAAAACTTGGTCAGGCAGCTTTTGGGGAAACCATCATCTTGTTTCACCAATGTAGAAAGGTTTGAAAAACTTTACTAAGAGTGATGAGGAAAGTGACAAATTCCCGACTCTGTGAAAATATACCATGGAGCAAGCATCTTCCAACTCACATCTTGTTTCTCTAAGTTCAAAGTGTTTGAAATCCTATGAAAGGTCTAACAGCAATGTGCCATATACCCAACTGTGTAAATAAACATAAATGTGGTGAAATGATCTTTCAACTAATATCTGGTTTACTCAGTTACAACTGTTTGAAAACACATGCGGGTCCTAGGTGGATAGTGCCATACACTCAATGAAACAACACTGTGGTGAAACCCACTCTCAACTAACTTCTCATTGCACAGAGTTACAAACGTTTGCAAACCTAAGTGGAGCCTACACGGAAAGTGCCATATACTCAAGTCCATGAAATAACACTGTGGGGAAACCATCTTTCAAATAACATCTGGTTTCCCTAAGAAGCATTTGAAAACCCACGTGGAGCCTATGTAGAAAGTTCATTATACTCAAATCTATCAGGCAGAACTTTAAGAAAACTATGTTTTAATTAACCTCTTGTTTTACTAAGTTACAAGTATTTGAAAACCATTCAGTCATACAACAAAAGAGCCATACCCCTAACTTTAGGAAATACCATGGGGATCCCATCTTTCCACTAACAGCTCATTTCACAATATTAGAGATGTTAGTAAACCCATTCAGGGCCTACACAGAAAGTGCCATATACTGACCTCTGTGAAAACAGAGTGGTGAAACAATCTTTCAACTAATATTTGGTTTCATTGAGTTAAAATTGAAAACTTTGCGGGACCCGTGAGAAAAGCACAATGTATTAACCCTGTGATAGAAGACTGAGGGGAAACCATATTCCAACTAAAATGTTTCATTGTTACAAGTGTGTGAAAAGCATCCAGAGACTACAAAGTGCCATACACTCAACTTTGTGACCCAACACTGTGGGGAAACCATCTTTCAACTAACATCTTGTTTCCCAAAAATGGTGTTTGAAGACCCATGTAGAATCTGCGTCAAAAGTGCGAGGTAGTCAACTCCTTTAAACAGCACTGTGGGGAATACATGTTTCAACTATCTTCTAATTTCACTTAGGAGTGTTGGAAAACCTATGAAATTTCTATGCAGAAAGTGACAAAGACTCAAATATGTAAAACAACACTGTGGTGAAACCATCTTTCAAATATATCTGGGTTCACTGGTTAGGAGTATTTGAAAACTTATGCGGAGCCTACATGGAAAGTATCTTGCACTCACTCTGTCAAGCAACACACTGGGGAAGCTGTCCTTCAATTAATACCTTATTTCACTAAATTAGATGTGTTTGAAAACCATGCGGGGCCTACAATGAAACTGCCATATACTCACCTCTGTGAAACAACACTCTGGGGAAACAATCTTTCTCCTCGCATCTGGTTTCAATAAGTTACAATTGTACGAAAAAACTCCCGAAGGCCTACGGGCATAGTACCTTATACCTAACTTTGTGAAACAACACTGTGGGGAAAACGTATTTCAACTAAAAACCGGTTTCACGAAGTTAGAAGTGTTTGAAAGCCCGGGTGGGAACAATGGGGATAGTGAGACATACTCAACTTTGTGAAACAACACTGTGATGAATCGGTTTGTCAACTAAAATCTGATTTCACTTAGAACTGTTTGTAAAACCATGTGGGGCCTATGAGAATAGTTCCATATACACAGCTCTGTGAAACAACACTATGGGGAAACCATATTTCAACTAATATCTCATTTCGTTAAGTTAAACTTGTTTGAAACACTTGTGGGGCCTAGGAAGATAGGGCCATATACTAAAGGCTGTCAAACAACATTGAGGGAAATCCATGTTTTAACTAACATCATGTTTCACTAAGTCACTAGTGTTTTAAAACCCCTGCAGGGAACTATGAGAAAACTGCCATACACTAAACTGTGTGAAAAAAAACATAAACAATCTTTGAGCTACTGTCTGGTTTGAAAAATATAGAAGAGTTTAAAACCCATGCAGGGCATAGATGGAAAGGGCCATATACTCTGAAACAACATTGTGATGTAACCGTCTTACAATTAACACCTTGATTCATTAAGTGAGAAGCCATTGAAATCCTAAGCGGGTACTACACAGAAAGTGTCATAGGCTCAACTCTGTAAAACAACACTATGGTGAAACATTCGTTCAAATATCATCTGCGATCACAAGTTAAAAATGTTAGAAAACCTATCTTGAGCTTGAACGGAAAGTATCTTACAAAGAAGTGTTTGAAAAGCATGCGGGAACTAAAACAAAAGAGCGATATACTCTGCCAAGAGACACTGTGGAGAAACAATATTTCTCTTAAAATCTGGTTTCAAAAAATTACAAGTCTATCAAAAGACACCCGCAAGAGTACAAGCGTAGTGCCATACACTCAAAACTCTGAAACAACAATGTGAGGAAGCCGACGTTCAAGTAACATGTGGTTTCACAAAGGAGTGTTTGAAAAACCACGTGGAGCCTAAGAGAATAGTTCGTACACTCAATTCAGTGAAACAAAACTGAGGGGTAACATTCAACTGTCAACTTGTTTCTTTAAGTTAGAAAGGATAGAAAAACTCTGTGAGTCCTAAGAAAAAGTTCTTTAGACACCACATTACAAAACAAAATTGAAGTGAAACCATCGTTCAAGTGTCGCCTTGACTCAGGAAGTTAGAAGTGCCTGAAAACCTGTGTGAGGCTTCAGCAAGAAGTGCACTTCGGGGAAACCAACTTTCGACTAACATCCCGTCTCACTGAGTTCGGAGTGTTTGAAATCGTATGCGGGGACGATGCAGAAAGTTCCATGAGTTCCACTCTGTCAGGCGGCACGTTGGGGAAACCATCTTTCAACTAACATCTTGTATCCCTCAGTGAGAAGTGTTTGAAAACCTATGCGGAGAAACATACGGAGGGTGACGCGCACCAGCCACTGGGAAAGAATCCTGTGGAGAACTCATCTTTCAATGAGCATCATGTTTCACTAAGGTGGAAGTGTCGCAACCCACCCCCCCCCCCACCCCACCCCCCGACCCTCCCGCCCCCGCGGGGCCTATGCCGAAAGTGCCATAAACTCAACCCTGTGAAACTGCACTTTGGGGGCAACCATCTTTCAACTAACATGTTGCATCAACAAGTTAAAAGTGTTTGAAAACCTATGCGGGGAACGATGTGGAAAGTGGCATGATTTCGAAACTCTGAAAGCATACTGCAGAGAAACCATCTCTCAACGAACATGTTGTTTGACTAAGTTAGAAGAGTTTGAAAACGTATGCGGACGTATCAGGTAGGTGTTGTCTAGTCAACCGTGGGAAACCACACTGTGGGGAAAGCGTCTTTCAACTAACATCTCCTTTGTCTAAGTAAAAGGGGGGGCGGTGAACAATTATGGGAGGCCTATACTGAAAAGTGCCGTATCCTCACCTCGGTCAAACTGCGCTTTGGGTAAACCATCTTTCAGTTAACACCGTGTCTCACAAAGGGAGAACCGTCTGAAACCCTATGTGGGGGCCTATGAAGAAAGCTCCACATACTCAATTCTGTGAAACCACGCTGCGGGGAAGTCATCTCTCCAGTGACATCTCGTTTCACTAAGTTACAAGTGATTGCACACCTGTGGGGCTTAGGTAGAAAGTGCCATGCGCTCAGTTGTATGGGCGGAGGGGCGGCGGAGGGGGAACCAAACACCTCCAATCCAAACAAACCCTGTGGTGATGAAATGGTCTTTCAACTAGTATCCTGTTTCACCGAGGGAAGGAACACTGTTGGAAACACCGCCCTCCCCCCCCCCCCCCGGGCGCCTACAAGGTAAGTACTGTATCGTCAAGAGTGTGAAAGAGCATGTTGAGTCAACCATCTTTTAACGAGTCAACCATCTTTTAATGTTCTCCAAGTTAGAAGTGTTGGAAAACCTATGTGGGGCCTAGGCGGAAAGTGCCGTAGGCTCAATTCTGGGAAACAGCACGCTAGGGAAACCGTCTTTCGACTAACATCTCTTTAATTTCACAAATGGAGAAGGGTTTGGAAACCCATGCCGGGCCTGGGTGGAGAGGGGCCATATACTCATGTGTGTGAAACAGCACTGTGGGGGAAACAGCCATCTTCCCCTTAACACCTTGTTTCGCTAAGTGGAAGTCGAAAGCCTACGTGTGTCCTACAAGGAAAGTGCCGGGTACTCACCTCTGTGAAACCAAACCGTGGTGGAAACATCTTTCGAATGACATCTTGTTTCACCAAATTAAAAATGTTGGAGAAAAATTGCGGGGCCTACACCGAACGTGCCTTGTACTCGAAACTATGAAACACTCTGGGGAACTCTCTGTTTCCATCTTAGTTCACGGAGATGGAAGTGTTTGAAAATCGATGCAGGTCCCATGCAGATCGTGTCATACCCTGAACTCTGTGAGACAACACTGAAGGGAAACCATCCTTCAACTAGCTTTTTCATTGTGCATAGGTACAAAGGTTTGAAACCCCTAAGCAGAGCCTGCAAGGAGATGGTTATATACTCAAATCTGCAAAACACCACGGTCGGGAAACCCCCTTGCAACTACCATCTGGTTTCCCCTAAGTTAGAAGTGTTTGAAACCCCAGGGGAAGCCTAACGGTGAAGTGCCCCATATTCAACTGTGAGAAACAAAGGTGTGTGTGGTAGATCCATCTTTCAACTGCCATGTGGCCTCACTGATTTTAAAGGGTTTGGAAGCTATTCAGTGTCTCTGCGGAAGGGCCGCCTACGCAACTCGGTGACACAACGCAGTGGGGAAAGCCTCTTCTGACTCTAATGTGGTTTCACTAAGGTAGACGTGTGTAAAAAGCATCCGGAGACGACACCCAAAGTTCCACCTGCTCAACCCTATGAGACACTGTGGGGAAACCCTCTTTCCACTCCCGTCTCGTTTCCCAAAGTTACAAGTCTTTGGAAACGCATGCAGGGCCTGCGCCGAAAGTGCCATATGTTCAACTCTGTGAAGTAAGATTCTCCACGGGGAATCCATGTTTCAACTAACTTCGCGTTTCACTTAGTTCATTCGAAGTGTTTGAAAACCTTGGCGGATTCTATGCAGAAGGTGCCACCTGCTCAACTCGGTGGAACACTATGGTGAAACCATCTTTCTAATATCACCTGGCTTCACTTGTGAGATGTGTTTGAAAGCCTATGCGGGGCCTATTCAGAAAGTCCCCTAAACTCAACTCTGTCAAGCGACACTGTGGGGAAACCATCTTTGAACTGACGTCGTTTCGCTAAGTCAGCGTTTTACCAACCGGCGCGGGGAGCTATGAAAGTGCCATGGGCTCAACTCTTGGAAACAACAACGTGGTGAAACCATCTTTGAACTACCGTCTGGATTCACAAATTTAGAAGTGCTAGAAACTCATGCAGGGCGTAGGCGGAAGGGGCCCTAGAGTCCACTCTGAAAGTACACGGTGAGGCGACCCTCTTTCAAGTAACACCTGGTCACTCACTGAGAAGGGGTTGAAAACCCACGTGGGTCCTACCTGAAGAGTGCCATATTAGCCAACAGCAGAAAACACTGTGGGGAAGCCATCTTTTGAGTGTCGTCTTGCCTCTGGAAGTTAGAAATGCCTGAAAACGTGTGTGAGGCCTCAGCAAGAAGTGCCTTGTACTCCACTTTGGGAAACAACACTGAAGTGAGACCATCTTTCCACTCACATCTTGTTTCACAAAGGTTGAAGTGTTTGCAACCCTTGCGGGGCCTATATGGATAGTGGCACATAGTCTGTGACACAACCCTGTGTTTGGAAAGGGCCGTCTTTCCACTCACATCTTATTTCACTACGTTAGAAGTGCTGGAAAACCCACGCAGGGCTTATGCGGAAAGTGCCATCTACTCAACTCTGTGAAAAGAGAGTGTGGTGAAACCTTCCTTCCCTAACCACATGGTTCACAGGTAGAAGAGCTGGAAACCCGTGCGGGGCTTACAGGGAGAGTGCCCTGTACTCAACTCAGTGGAGCCACACTTGGGCAAAGACTTTCACTTAACATATGGTTTCGCTAAACAAGTGTTTGAAAACACAGGTGGGGCCTGTGGGGATGGTGCCGGAGGCTCAACTCTGTGAAGAAACACTGTGGGGAAGCGGCCGTTGAACTACCCCAGGGTTTCACTGTGAAAAGCGTTTGAAAACGTCAGCAGGGCCTACACGGGAAGTGCCATAAACTGAACTCTGTGAAAAGAGGGTGGTGAAACGATGGCCCGACTCACATCTAAGGTTTCACGGAGTGAAACTCGCGTGAATACTCTCTCTGCGGGACCTATGTATGAGGACAGCCCCCAGAGAGTCAACTCTGTGATAGAACAGTGGGGAATCCATCCTCCAACGAATCTCTTGCTTCACCAAGTTAGAGGTGTGAGAAAGCCACGCGGGGCTTACACCGAACGTGCCGCAAACTCAAGTTGGGAAACAACAGCTGCCGGGAAACAATCTTTCTCCTCCCATCTGGTGTCCCTCAGTGACAAGGGTGTGAAAACACAAGCGGGGCCTGCGCGGAGAGCGCCATACACTTAACTCTGTGACACAACACGGTGTGGAAACCGCCTTTCAACTACCAGCTGGTTTCTCAAAGTTAGAAGTGTTTGAGACCCTAAGAGAAGCTTAACGGTAAAGCGCCATGAACCCAACTGTGAGAAACAGTGGGGTGGAGAAGCGACCTTTCAACTGACATCTGGTTTCGCTACACTAAACTTGTTTGAACACTGTTCGGAGTCTACGCGGAGGGTGCCATACACTCAACTTTCTGATACCACACAGCGGGGAACCCATCTCCCAACTAACGTGTTGTGTTACAAAGTGAGTAGTGTTGGAAAACCAGCGGGGACTACACCAGGAGTGCTATATGCTCAACTCTACTAGACTCCGTGGGTTTCCACTCACATTGGGTTTAAGTTCTCAGGGCTTGGAAACCTATGCAGGGGACCAAGTGGAAAAAGGGCCATACGCTGAATTCCGTGAAACAACACAGTGATGAACCCTTCTTCCACGAATATCTTGTTTCCCCGAAAACTGTTTGGAAACCTCTGAGGCGCCTTACGCGGCAAGTGCCATAGAATCAACCGTGTGAAAGAACACTCTGGGCAAGCCATCTTTTGACTATCATCTCGTGTCACGAACTTAGACATGTTTGAAACCAAATGCGAGGACTATGAATAACGTTCCGTATCCTCAACTTGGTCAAACTGCATGTCGGGGAAACCAACTTTCAACTAACATCCCGTCTCACTGAGTTCGGAGTGTTTGAAATCGTATGCGGGGACGATGCAGAAAGTTCCATGAGTTCCACTCTGTCAGGAGGCACGTTGGGGAAACCATCTTTCAACTAACATCTTGTATCCCTCAGTGAGAAGTGTTTGAAAACCTATGCGGAGAAACATACGGAGGGTGACGCGCACCAGCCACTGGGAAAGAATCCTGTGGAGAACTCATCTTTCAATGAGCATCATGTTTCACTAAGGTGGAAGTGTCGCAACCCACCCCCCCCCACCCCACCCCCCGACCCTCCCGCCCCCGCGGGGCCTATGCCGAAAGTGCCATAAACTCAACCCTGTGAAACTGCACTTTGGGGGCAACCATCTTTCAACTAACATGTTGCATCAACAAGTTAAAAGTGTTTGAAAACCTATGCGGGGAACAATGTGGAAAGTGGCATGATTTCGAAACTCTGAAAGCATACTGCAGAGAAACCATCTCTCAACGAACATGTTTGTTTGACTAAGTTAGAAGAGTTTGAAAACGTATGCGGACGTATCAGGTAGGTGTTGTCTAGTCAACCGTGGGAAACCACACTGTGGAGAAAGCGTCTTTCAACTAACATCTCCTTTTTCTTAGAAAGGTGTTGAACAATTATGGGATGCCTATACTGAAAAATGTCATATAGTGATGTTCCCCCTATTGATGGATACGATGGGCAGAAGCACATGAGAAACCAATGATCCCCTCTTTCTTCACTTTGAACGTGGCCGTTGGTTCTTAGGGCCCCAGTAAACATCCTGTAGCAAATGCCTACAAATATTCTTCTGAGTATTGAGCAACCAAGTTTCTGATCAATTGTGCCAGTCAGGTCCTTCTAAACATGACGAACTCTGTCCCTCTTTGTTTCCAGATTCATGACATTGCTTTGTCATCCAACATGGTTCGTCTTAATATCTATACAGATTCAGTCTTTCAGAGTACCTCTCCATCTTGGACATGTCCAATAGTGACCATCCCTTATGATTTTGGGAGTGTTGGAGCCAAAGGAGCCCAGGCGTTTTGGTTTAGGCTCCATGGACATCAAGAATCATGAGCATCATAAGGGGACCTGTTAAGAGCAGTTCGTGGGAAGACGGGTCAGACGTATTAGAGGGAGCTGGCCTCCTTGCTGGGCTTAGGGGAATTGAAGGTAGCCATCTCCCTTCCATGCTATTCGACTCCCTTTGGATGAAAATATTGCACACACTTTGGTCCTGGCTAAGCCATTCTTGTGTTTCTGACTGCCTCTTCATTCAACCTTAGGAGCCATGGAGATGACACTCAGCAGGTATCCAGGGATGTGCTTTGGCTTCCCACTGGGTCCCGTGCTCAATAACAAGTATGAGCTTAAGATATCCCAAAGCAGAATAGTCCACCTACTCCTGATCTTGGTGCTTCGTTGTTTGTTGCAAGGGGTGGAGGATGTGGAGAAAAATCACTTCCTTGCTCTGCCTGACTGAAGTGTTTTCCTTCTGAAAAGAAGACAGGTCACACAGGAGCTGTTGGCTTCAGAAGGTGATAAGCACCAATGCCTCCTTTCCACTCTTTGGGGCCACAGATGAGGGAAGCTCCCGGCTACAGCACTTTCACTTCATACTCCATTCAATGATGGGAAAAGTAAGAAAAGCAGACCAAGTCCCAGGGTTCTCTAGGTCCCTTTGAATGAAGAAGACAGACATTTAATTGACAGGGCTCCCAGATGGAGACACTACAGGGCGCCTTTGCCTAAACTCTCTGGTGTTTCTTTTCTGGGCCAGATTGCCAGGAGCTGGTGCTGAGCACTCCCTTCTCCATACAATTCCCCATGTAATGTCTGCAGAACTCTGGCCCTCCTTATCCACCTTGACACATATTTGCTGTCTTGTAGAAACAATGTACTTCTCAGAATCAGTTCAGAGTCAGGGTCTCAAGAGTCTTATCCTCTGTCTTCTACCTGGGAGTACGGTCCAGTCCATGTGACTGGAGGAGAGGTTTTGCCACAGGGCTCCTTCTTCATTAATTCATTGGCTTTCAAAACTATGTGGATATTGCCCAGGGCATTTGAAGTGGCACTGTAGAGAATGTTTGGTGTGTAGGCTGGGCCAGAGATTTGGGCAGGGAGCTGGTTTCTGGGCCAAGGGCAAGTGAAGCAAAACCTCTTCTGAAATGTTGAGAATTGCCCGATCTGGCGCGGAGTGCCTTCCCCTTGCTATATTTCTGACCATTTTTTTTCTCCTTTTCTGGACATGGAGCCATCACTCATTCAGCTGGCACCCCTGGGTTGGCTGCAAACTCTCACTCTCCTCCTGTGCTCAGTGAGAGCTATCAGGCCCTGTTCTACCAAAGAAAGAAGGACTTTCATCCCTAGGTGTTTGGTGCTTGGCCTGCTGTGCTATGGTGGGTGAAGGGGAACCAGCTTGCCCCACTGACCTGATGAGTGACTTGCCTTCATTTTGAGAAGCAGTTTCCACACAGGCAGTATGAAAGGGGAGGAATCAGCATTGGAAGAGCCCTTGCCAGGAATTAGGAAACCAAGTTCTTGTTGCAAAGTCCTGAGCAAGAGCCCTCATAACCCAATAGCTACAGCTCAAGCACTTCTACCTCCCTCAACTAATGGGAAACATAGCAGGGATACAAAAATCCAGAAATCATTGGCTCCCAAGGAAAGAATGCAGGTTTCTTGCTGACAGGGCTCTCAGGTGTAGTTCAGGGGGTTCCCATGGCTAGTCCCACAGGTTTTTCTTATTCCACATACAACCCAGTTGATAGGAGACTGCGCTGGGTACTTCATTCTCAACATTTTCCAAATCTCAGGCATGATGAACAACTCTGGCAGTGGGTGTCTCCACTGCCACCCCTTAGCCCTCTTGATGAAAGTGGGTTTGCGTGGAGACTATTCCAAACAAAGTCTTAGAGTAATAGCCGTTTTTCAGGTTGCAGTTTTCATGGTGTCCTTATGATTGGTAACAGAGAAATTTCATTGGGTCCTTCTCAATTTGGTTTCAGAATGATGTGGCCTTCTCCAAACCTAAGATGTGTGAAGGTGCCGAAGGAGAATGCTTGTGGGTAGGATAAGCCAGAGGTTAGTGGTGGATTCCTCCTCCCTTGTGGGACAAAAGGAAGGAAAATTAGAGGTCTCCTACCTGGATTTCCCTCATGCCCATTTGAATGGATAGCTTTGACTCACGTTGTAGCCATTCCTCTTGCATTGCTGATTTTCTAATTTGGTTTCTCACTTCACACACTGGGACCATGTGACTCTCCCATACACAGCTGAGTTACAAGCTTTGTAAGGGAGTTTCCAGTCAGTTCCTGGGCCAGTGGAGGGTTCTGAGTGTCTGATGTCCGAGAGGACAATTGATTCTCATGTCCCTGAGCTCTTGTTGCTTAGTAGGCTTGTATAGAGATAGCAAATAATTTCCTCTATTTGGAAACAAGAGTCTCTCTGGAATTTTTTCAGAAGCCTTGCCTCAGAGTCATATACTTTCCTTTTAAGCTGGGAGTCTGGTGCATTCCTGGCGAGTGTGAAATAGGTTTGGCCACATGCATCCTGCGATTGGGTTTTAGAATTTGTGGACATCACCAGGCCTAGAGCATCTGTAGGTGACTGGTGGAGAATGCTCATGTGTAGGCTAAGCCAGAGGTTTTAGTAATGGAGCTGGCCTCCTGTCTGGTTAGAGAGTTGATTAAGAACTATATCTTTTTTGTTGATGGATGCCAGGCCCTTGGAGATGCAGAACATGGCACTGCTTGTACTCATGCACATCCCAAGGCTGCTTTCCTAGCTTGGTCTCCGCTCAAGTTCCAGGAGCCATGGCTGTATGAATGGTGCCACTTTCCCAGTCAGCTCCTGAGGAAATTGAAGGTATATGGGTCTATTATCCCGGATGAAACCTGGCCCTTCTCTCCCTGAACTCAAGGTGTTGTTTGGCTGGCTAGTGTAGGCATGAGCAAGGGTATCCACGTGGCCTCCCTTCCCTCTCTAATAGAGTTCCCTTCATTTTGAAGAACAGCAGGTTTTCATGTGGGCAGGATGGTCCAGGATCCTCTCAGCACAGAAAGTACCTTTGGATGGAATCCTGCAACCAGATCCGCTTCCATACACTTCCATCATCGGGCAGCACAGCCCTCCTACAGCTGTATCATTGCTACCACTATGTACTGATGGCAAGGGCAGGACACATACCCAGAGCCAGGTCCTTCTCTCTGATCCTGAAGGAAGAATCTGGGCAGGCTTCTTGCTGTTGAGGCCTACAGTTGGAAATTGTGGATGCCACCATTTGCCAAAGCCCACAGGTGTTTCTCCTTCCTGAGTCAGTGAGCTGTGGAAGACTCTTCCAGTCACGTTACTTCATTATCCCTGATACAGAACTCTGGCCCTCCCTCTACCCATGTTCACCCCTTTGCTCTATTTTAACTCTTACAGGCATATCCTGGGCCCTGACCTGGGATTCTAGTCTAGTCATTGTGACTGTGGCAGATGATTGGCCTAAGGGGCCCTGGCTCTTCAGCAGCATCGTTTTCCCTGTATGATGGTTCATCTCTGCAGGAGTCTCACAGAACTCAGATTTCTGGCCAAGTAGGCCTGTGGTTTTGTTTTTCCTTTGCCACAGAAGACCCTCAGAGCCTCTCGGGTTTCATGCACCTTGAAAAGACAAGAATAACTATAAAATGGGAATTTTTTACAGTATTTGAATGATGCCCAGGGCAAGAAGTATTTGTTTCAAATGCTTGTAATCCTAATGATATATGAATAGACAAGGCAACCCTGCACTAGTGCCGCCCTCTGCATTTCTTCCAGGCGTATTGCACACTGGCCAGCATCTTGATTCAAATCATCCTCAATATAGGTTATCTCTGGCTTTCTTCACCGCATCATATCATGCTTATCCATTTCATAGGGGGTCACACTTCCATACATCATAATCTTCCATACATAGTCTGGGAGAGGTGAGCTGGTAAGGAGGCAAACATCCATTAGCTTCTGTAACGGGTTCCACTCTATGTGCCGGTCCCAGCCTTCTGCCACGGTCTTGGGGCTGTTGTGAACCTAGTCCTGACACCCAGAACTGTCACAGTTGCTACTGTTGAGTACGTCGAAGGAGAAACAGCACTGCAGAGGCCGTGGAATGGTTGCCACACGATGAGCACAGAATAGCTTTCCTGGGCCACTGAGGTTGTTAGGCCACTGCCTTGATGGACAGGGCTGTTCATGTCTTGGCACCTGACCCAGAAACCTCCTTGTGGTGGTGACCTGCACCCACCCCCGATGTCTGTGGTCCCACTGACCCCTCTGTGGCCCAGAAGGATGGTCAATCCAAGTTTGAGTCAGGGCAAGTGCTGTCATTAACAGGGGCTGGGATCCCTTGCTTTGGACCCACTTCCAACATGTACAAGCTGGTGTGCATATCTATCCCTGGACCTGGGTTTGGTGAGTGGCAGTTCCATGGTTACTAAACCTAAATGGGGACATATTTAGACATAGAGCCATGGGAAGGGAGTGGCCATAAGGAGGGACAAAGTTCAATATTAACAACAGGAATGGGACCACTCTGGAAAGGGGCTGTGTTACCTCATTTTCCCTCAGTCACGAAAAGAGGCCAGCTCCCTTCCCAGTCCTCTGGCCCAGGCTAAGTGCAAATGTTCTAACCTGGGCCTTTCCAATGCCTTAGGCCTCTGAATTCCTGCATGGTTTTGACACCAACGTGCCAGGGGCACTGTGACCAAACCTATCGCACAGTCACAAGGATGGGACTAGGATCCCCAGCTGAACACCAAGGATATTCCTCTCAGAGATTATATGGAATGGACTCCAGAGAGGAACTACTTTGAAAATAGAGCAAAGGGGTGAGAATAGATTCACAGAGGGCCAGAGTTCTTCACTAGGAATGAGAATGGGATGATGTGGAAAATGACGTGACTCGTGTTCCATCTCCTAGAAAGCTGGTTGTCTCAGGAATAAGCAACACCTGTGGACTATGGTGAAAGGAGCCCTTTACAGGCTACACCCAGGAGCCTTGTGAGCAAGGGGCCTGCATTCTTCCTTCACCAAGGGAGGGAACGCTCTGGACCTGGGTCTGTTTCTTGTCCTTCCCCATTAGAGGACAGAGGCGGCAGTGGTTCAACTGTAGCTGTGTGGGGCTCCTGGCTGATGGTCAAGTGGTTAGAACCTGGTCTGAGTCCAATATTCACTTTCAAAGTCCCTTTGGGCATGATTCAGGGCCTGCCCCAGAGTGCACATGCATGAACCAAGTAATCTGTAGGATGAAGTCACTGTGTCATCCAGGGGAGGGAGGCCAGTTGGCTACCCATCCCAGCATTGACTCTAGCTGACTAAGCCCCAAGCCCCCAGGGACAGAAGGGCCTGCTTTTCTCTGGCATACCTGACACTGAGAGCTGTCAGTTGGCTCAGGAACTGATGGGGAACTCCACACCAACGTTTGGACTTGGGCTGTGTACCTGACACAGGCCCAAGGATCCTGCACTGTGCTACTTGAAACAGAGTGCATTCTTCTGAGGCTCTTGTGTTGAATCGCTCTCAGGTAGATCCTAGTTTGAGAAATAGAGCAATAAAATGCAAATAAGCACCCCGAGGACCAAATTTCTTCCTTACAGAAGAGAATAGGCTAAAGTTAGAATTCAGTGCCTACTCCTATCTCCTGGCAGGCTGACTGTGTGTGTGTGGAGTAAGAAACACGTGAGGGCTGTGGTCAAAGGAAACCTCCATTGGCTACACCTGAGAGGGCAATTCTGCAGGAGGTCTGCGTTCTTACTTCAGAAACAGAAGGGAAACTGGGTTTGGTGGTGTTTCCTGTCCTTCCCATCTGGAAATAGATGCACCATTGATGCAGAGGCAAAGGGTTCCTGCTCCCAGATGGTGGTCAAGTGTTTGGAACCTGGACCTGATGCAATTCTTTTTTAAAGGGCCCTTTCTGTGCTGACCAGGTCCTGAAGCATACTGTGCCTATGGGAACCATCTGTGAGACACGATGGAGGGAGGTCGACCCTTCACTGCACTTACTGGCCGAGCACCAAGCACTCAGGGACAAGAAGGTCATCCTTCCTTGGATTTGAAGTTATTGTTTGATCTCAGGAGCACAGGAGCCGACTGAGATTTTAGAACCAATCTTTGTGTTCTGCTTGTGTGAAGTGAGTGAAAGCCCAATCATCCCTGAATGTGTCCCAAGACTTAGAAAATGGCCAGTTGGTGGGAATGTCATCAAGGGAAGCCAAGGCTCTACATTACAGATGGGAATGGGAAAATCCTGGGCATGTACATCTACCTCATTTGTCCTTGCTGCATGTGTCAGGCTTGTCCCTCCCCAAATATCTGGGACTGCCTGCAGACGTCCATACATACCCTGCTTGGCAACTTCATGTGCGCTGGCCCTCTCATTCTGAAAAGACTTCTGATGGGTAGTTACAAGAGGTCCCATTGCCAACCTATGCCTGAGTCATCAGTACTCAGCCAGAGACCCCGGGTTAAAGTGGAGGACATTGTTCTGAAACACTGACTGTGAATGGAGGCCAACGAGACCCTGGGTTGAAGAAAAAAGTGCAAAAGAATGGAAATCAATCTACAGAGGGCCAAAGTGCTTCATTACAAAGGAGAGCAGAATGAGACTGAGATACACACACCTAGCACAATCTCCTGAGGAGCTAACTCTTGTCTTTAGAGAGAAACACCCATGGGCAGAGGCAAAGGGAAATATCCAATAATTACACCTGGGTGCTCAGTTGGCATGAGGCCTACACTTTTCTTTCTGAAAGAGAAGGAAGGCTCCTGACTTTGGCTCCTTTGTATGCCCGACCTCTCAGGGCACAGAAACGTCAGTGATTCAGTCGTAGCAGGGAAGGGTCACATTATTTTCTGGGTTATTATAACCAAGCCCTGGTGCAGTATTCCTTGTAAAGGCTTCTGTGGGCTGAATTTTCCTGCAGTCTGCTGGGCATGCCTAATCCATCTGCCTTAGAGGATGAAGAGCTTTCTTTTTTTTTTTTCTATTTATTTTATTTTTATTTTTGGGACACAGAGAGACAGAGCATGAACGTGGGAGGGACAGAGAGGGAGAAGCAGAATCGGAAACAGTCTCCAGGCTCTTAGCCATCAGCCGAGTCTGACGCGGGGCTCGAACTCACGGATCGCGAGATCGTGACCTGTCTGAAGTCGGACGCTTAACCGACTGCGCCACCCAGGCGCCCCGAGGATGAAGACATTTCATTCAGCCAAGGGAGAAAGGCAAGCTGGCTACCCATCACAGAGATTACCTGGGCCAGTCAAGCCACAGGTGCTCATGGACAGGAGCGTCATTCTTCTTTGGGTTAAAGGAACTGACTGCTCTCACATAGCACATACCAGAGTGGTATTGCATCACAAATCCTGGATGTTGGTTATGTGGCTGACAGACCATTTCTACCTGGTTGTGACCCAGGACCTAGTTAATAAACAGAATAATATAGATGGGAAAGGCTATAAGGAAGGCCAATCTTCTACATTACAGACAAGATTAGGATAAAGCTGGGAAGGAAATGTCTAACATGTTTTCTCCTTCAAGCAAAAGGCAAGCTCCCTCCCAAACCCTGGCATTGCCTACACATGGACACTCTGCTGGACACCTTCAAGGGCCCTATGCCTCCCATTGTCTACATACTTCTGAAAGGCACATAATGAGGGGGCCTGAATCCCCACGGTGAATGCCTAGGTAGAAGAAGTGCCAGAGGATGGTAATGGAGATATCAATGGCCCATGTTCTTCACTGGAGATGAGAGCATAAAGCTGAGAATGAAATGAGCAGCTTAAGTTCTTCTCGTCCCACAAGGGAGGCCAGCTCCCTCCCAGCTCCTCTGAACTTGGCCTATGGGCAGAAGTTCTGTTCTGGGAACCTTCCAATGCCTTAGATTTCCCATTGTCAACATAGTTACGAAAGGAAAGTCTCAAGGGGCCCTTCTGCTCAACCTACACCTGAATAAGATGAGCTCAACAAGACTATCCAGTTAAAAGCTGAAGAGATCTCTTCTGGAAGCTGGCTGGGAAATGTTTCACAATGAAGACCGAGTTTAAAAAAGGGAAAAATTATGGAAATGGATACAAGGAGTGTCAAATTGCTCCTTATCAGATGAGAATGTGATAAATCTGAGAATGAAGTGACAAGCACACACTTTGGGCAAGCTGGCTGTCTTGGGAATGAGAAACACCTCTTGACTGGGCCAAAGAAATCCTCCATTGGCTACCGTGGCAACCAGTTTTGCAAGAATTCTTCCTTTGGGATTTCAGAAAGGGATGAGAAGCTTCTGGCACTGAGTGGATTTCTTACCCTGACTTGCAGTGGAGAGTCACCAGTGGTTTTTGGTGTAATGAGTTTTGAAATGTTTGAAATCTGGCTCTGTAGAAGCCTTGAACACTCAATGCACTGGCCGGTTCTGGAAGCTAAATGCCCATCTGAGAAGAATTTTCTTTTCCATGTGAAGTTACCTCAAGCAGCGAGGGGAGTGAGGCACACTGGGTAACCATCACTGTGCCTACTCCCCTCGGTGTCAAGCCCCACAATCTCAGTAACGGGTAGATAGTCCTTCTTTGGGGTTATCATACACTGACTTCTCTAGGCTGGCATAGCCTAGAATAGAGTGAGAGCTGGCTACCAATACCTGGACATTCACTCTGTGAGAACAAGCCCTGTTTCAACTCAGTGTGACTCAAAACCTCCTTAGAAAAACAGCTAAGAGATCACAATGGATACATGATGGGTCAAAGGCCTTCATTTCTGCAGGTAATGGGATAAAACTGAGAAGAAAATGACTAACTCTGTTGCTCTTCTCCCCACAAGTGAGGATGCTTCCTCCCAATTCTCTGGTTTTGCCTTTACACCAACATTTTTTCTGGCAAGCTTCAAGTACCCTATGTATTTTTTTGTCAAAATATTTCTAAAAGGCAAGTCCCAAGGGGCTTTTTGCCCAACTTATGCCAGAGTCAGGATAACTGTCAGGCTCCCTAATTAAAATGAAGGGACATTGCTTTTAGGTCTGTCCTTGAATTCCTCACAGTGGGGACTTACTTAAAAGAAGAACAAGGGGGTGGGAATGGATACATAGAAAGCCAAATATCTCCATCAGATGAGAATAGGATACTTCTGGGAGTAAAGAGAATAGCACAATCTCCTGGCAAGCTGTTTTCTGAAGGAACAAACACACATGGGCTGGGTAAATGGGAAATATCCATCTTCTTCATGAGGGAGCAGAAGGAAAGCTGAGAGCCAAAAAAATTATCTTCCCCACCCCCAGGAGAGATATGTTTGACATTCCTCAGGCGCTCCTGGCTGCAGAAGGACAAAAAAAGAACATAAAACAAATGGGTAAACTTATAGAGCCTCCATCAATTTATAATATCTTAGTAAATTACAAGTAAAAGGCAGAGGCGTTATCTCCAGAAACCTATAGACTCTGTTTCCTGGAGCTCCAACATCACCTGCCATCCATAGTGATGGGAGGAACAAAGGCAAGAAGGAAATGGCATAAAAAACTGAATTTCCTGGGGTGATGGGTGGCTGAGTCTCAAGCCTCAGACTTTGAGGCCCTGATCTCACAGTTTTTGTGTTCTAGGCCTGTAGGGTCTCTGTGCTGATAGCTCAGGGCCTGGATTCAGCTTCAGATTCTGTGTCTCCCTTTCTCTGCTCCTCTCTCAGTGTATATTCTCTCTCGCGCTATTTCTCCCTCTTTCTGTCTCTCTCTTCCCCTCTCTCTCAAAAAATAAAAAAAATATTAAAATGTAATTTCCTTGTCACCTGCTGCCCATTGACAAATCCTTGAGGCTCTCAGAGTAAAATGTTTCTCCAGGATCTCCCTACTGTCTTAATGTTAATGTTTTGCCAGAGGGAAAAACAAGACAAATTTACCTTGACAATAGTTAGGCCTCCACTAATCTGTGAGTCCTTAGCATATGGAAGTCTCCTTGTAAACTTGCCACTTGACTTTACCTTCCCCAAGCCCATATTATATACAGGTTTTCACACTATTAATAACAATAACAGCAATAATTAATAATAATAAATCCAAAGAAACACACTGAGGACCAAAGTTTTTCACCTCGGGTGAAAATTGAATGAAGCTGGGACATTTGACATTAGCACCATTTCCTAGGCAACTTGGTGTCCTGAGGGTAAGAAGGAAACACCTGTGGGGCAGGGATGAAAGGAAACACCAGTCACAAGGACATTGCATCCAAACCATGATGGGGCAAGAGAGCTTCGGGCTCTTGTCTTCCTCTTCTATTCAGTGGGTAGAGGCACTCATCATCTATCTGAATGTTGGCTTCCCTATGCTGACTGGCAGCCATGTCTGTGGAATTGGGTTCTGGTCCTAGAATCCTTGAATGCACTCTCTGCCCTGACCATCTGGGTAAGAACAATGCTCATGTTCAAACTTTGATCTTGTTGAAGTGAATAAAGTACACCAAAGATGGCCGATGGGGTTAACTCTGGTCTCTAGCTTAGAGACCCCTCCTCTGTGTTCTTATTCCTTTGTTATGTGTGAGAAATTCCCCACAGATATGGAAGCTGATGACTATAAATTACCCTCCCCACTTGCTCAGATCTTTGGAGACAATGGTCTCTGAGCACGTCTGTGTTAAATAAATCTCTGATCCACCAAGATCTCCGAGGCCACTTGGTTTTTCCTCCAGTGTTCCAGACTGGTTCCTTAACATTCTCAGAATGCAGGAACTTAACAGGGGCCAGGGGATCAGAGTAACCAACCCCGCACAAGCCAACAGAAGCTTGAGGGCAATATGTCCTTAGTAATCACCATGCGTTAGCTCGTTATGAATGCTGGGCACTCTGTAACAGTCACATGGTTTCTGACTCTGACCTCTGATCTCCATCTCCCCTTGCTGGATGTGGCTCTCTCCCAGTAACACATTCCCCTTTCCAAGGCTTTTTGCCTTCTGTTGCCAAGATAGGTCTCACAGGTGAGCCCAAAGAGATCCCGTTGCCCATGTAATCCTGGATTTAGCAGAACTTGGAAGGACTCCACAATTAAAATCAGAGAAAATTATTTCCAGGCTCAGACTCTCAATGCCTGACAGGAAAAGTTTTTTAGAAAAAGAGCAAGGGAGTCAGAAGGGATGCATTTGGGTCCAAATTCTTTGTCTCAGATGATAATGGAATAGATCTGTGAATGAAGTGACTGGCACAAATCCCCAGGGAAGCTTGGTGTCCTATGACTTTGGAAAAACTGTGGGCTATAGAGAAATGGAACATATTTTAGCTACATCTGGGAATCCTAAAGTAGCATAAAAACTCTACAATTGACCTCAGTGTAAGAGGGCTTGGGGCACTTGCCAACTTTGCAACTTTTCTTGCCAGGGGGTGAAAGCACTATGATTTGGAGGGCAGAGTCTCCATATGGACTGGTACCCAAGTCTGTGGGACTGGGTTCTGATTTTTTGGGTTTTGAGTAATTTCTTTCACATTAACATCCTGTAGAAATGGACTGAGCATGTGGCTACCCTTAGAGAGGCTCTTAAAGCAGTAAGTTCAGGCAGTCTATGGCAGGGGCACAGAGCCCAGTAGTAGTCACTACACAAACATAAGACTTCAGTGCCCCAAGTTTTAGGAGGGCCATATTACTCCCTTGATATCGGAAATTAGTTGTTGAAGAGGTAGGAAACAACCTTAATGTATGCTCACTATGAGTTAAGAAGTCTTATCAGTGTGATTTTTATTTTATTTTTTACTTCTTACTGTGGCCCTAAAGGCTACATCTCCATCAGCACGTGCCACAGAAGTGAAGCCAACTGTCTCCCAATGTCACCTGCCCCTACCCACAAGCAATCCTTTTGTGCTTAACGCATTCAAGTCCCCAACACCTCCTGTTCCCAAGGTATATCTGGCAGACACCCCAAGGGCCCCTGTTCCTCAAGTGATTCCAAATGTATGGGAACTTGCCATGACTCCACATTTAAAATTGGAGAAAAATGCTGCCACACTCTGGCACTGAATGTCTCCCAGTGAACACACAGGATAAGAGTAAGAGAATTGAAAAGGATACACTGAGAGCTAATGTTCATCTCAGATGAGAATAGATTGAAGCTATAGATGTCACCAGCACAATTCCTTGGGCAAGTTTGGTGTCCAAGGAGGTAGAAAGACCTGTGGCCTGCAGAGAAATGGTGCATCCACTAGCTATACCAGGGAGTTCTGTGGGCAAAAGGCATGCACCCCAACTTCAATAAGGTAAGGAATGTGTCAAGCTCTCACCAGCTTTCAAGCCCTTGCTTTCTGTTGACATAGTGAGGCAAGATCTTGCGACTGCCAAGTCTGCAGATTCAGCTCTGATATTTTAGTCTTTGAGTACTTTTGTGCCCTAACGTGAATGGACTTTACATGCATTAACCCTAGTGTTTCAGTAGGTAGGTAGCTTAGGCTTTCTTGAAAGGGGTGGACAGAGGGTAGGGCAATGGTCCCGTGCCAACAGAATCCTGCCAAACACAGAGTTCTTACTGGCAGGAGGTCAATTTTCCTTTTTGATATCAGAAGTTAATTGCTATATGATAACACACTGTGTGAGTGCAGGGTCCCCGAGAATTACTGAATGCTGTCGGAATTATAGCCTGTAGCTCCTGTATTTGACACTAGGCTTTTGCTTCAGAAAGATCGGATCCTTCCCAATATCACTTGCCCCTGTGCACATGCAAACCTGCTTTGCTGAACAGTTTCAAGTGCCTTATGCCTCTTTTTGCCAAGGTAGAGCTTGCAGAATTCCATGGACTCCTGTTGCCCAAGCCATCACACATTACTGAGAACTAGTCAAAACTCCATGATCAAAATCAGAAAATGTCCCCAGATTATGTCTGTGAATGTCCATTAATGAAGTCCTCATTATTGAAAGAGCAAGGGAATCTGAAGGGATGCACTGAGGGACAAATGTCTGCATCTCACATGAAAATGGTATAAAGCTTCACTTGAAGTCACTAGCACTTTTCCCTCGGCAAAGGTTGTGTCCTCACCAGCATGAATGGGCCAGATCTAAGGGGAACATCCTTGAGCTACAATTAGGAGCTTTGTGCGCAAAAGAGCTCTATTTTCCCATCCTTTCCTTCAGTAATATAACAATGGTGATTTGGGGGCTCTTGTATGGCTCCTGGCTCACATCCAAATCTGTGAAAATGGGCTCTGGCCTTTTAGTTATGGAGTTTATTTTTTCTATCCTTACATCTTCAAGGCATGGGCATAGCATGGACAAACCTTTGGTGTCTCAGAATGAAGTTCAGGAATTCCAGGAGTTGGGTAGAGAGCAGGGAGTGACCATCTGGGCCAACACATTCCTGCCAAGCACTGAGTTCTCTGTAACAGAAAGAAAACCTTTCTTCCCCAACATCAAAAATGAATTGCTGTGTGGTAGCACACCACCAGAGTGGGAGTTTGCCTAGCATTTCTTGTCACTGAGGACAGACCAGTTGCCCCTGACTCTGACCCCTGATCTCAGTCTCTTCTTGCCCCTGAAGAGAAGTGGGCTCTTTCTGGCACCACCTGCATTGAAGTGAATTTGGGTTTTATATTCTCTACTCCATTTAACATCTAACCTGACTGCTTTGCTGTGTGATAACTGTCTTTGGATTGCATTAAACACAGGAACACATTTTGTTTTTGTCTTCGGCTACATGGACATTATAATAACATATTTGACTAAAGTGGGAAGCCTTCCAGAGGTTGAGCTTTGAGTAAATCTGTGTCATCTGCAAACAAGTAACTGATACCTGACACAAATAAAGAAATACCTAAATTCACTTAAAAGGCAGTCTGTCATTTGTGGCTTCTGAACTTTGTCAAATTCTACTATCACCTAGAAAAGAGTGTTTGAATATTTTGAAACACTTCTGATTAGGAAATGCCATAAAGAAACATTGAAACTTCATGACAGCACATCCGGCTTTCATTATTTTCTTCATTTATTGTAAATATTTTAGTGTCAAACACTTGGTTTTATGATATTACTGTTGAAGTATAAGCATAAAGACAAAATAAAAACAAGCATTCTTGGGCTGAGTCAGTCACAATAAATCATTAGAATTTTTTTCTTTTTCTTTTTCTTTTCTTAAGTGCTCTTTGGAATATGTTCAACAATGATACCTCCAGCTTTCCTTTTCTTTTCAGGGTTAATTTGGCGCCTCTGGGTCTTTTGTGATTCCATACAAATTTTAGGTATGTTTTACCTGTGTGAAACATGCTGATGGTATTTTAGGGTTGGCCTTAAATGTGTAGATTGCTTTGGGTATTATAGACATTTTAAACATGTTTTTACTTCCAAACCATGGACATGGAAATTTTTCCCGTTTCTTTGTTTCCTCTTCCATTTCCTTCATAAGTTTTCAAAGTACACATCTTATACTTCTTTGGTTAGATTGATTTCTATGTATCTTAGAAAGTATCGTTGGGGCAAATGTCAATGGAATCGATTCGATTTCTTTTTCTGGGT
Source organism: Panthera leo (assembly GCF_018350215.1). NCBI lineage: Eukaryota > Metazoa > Chordata > Mammalia > Carnivora > Felidae > Panthera > Panthera leo. Next base: position 107,220,414 of record NC_056686.1, on the reverse strand, counting down.
AGGTGGGGAATGGGCTAGATGCGTGGTATTGAGGAGGGCACTTGTTATGATGAGTCTTGGGTGTTTTCTATAAGTGAGAAATCACTGATCCTGAAAACAATATTGCACTGTATGTTAAATGAGAATTAAATAAGTACTTGGGGACAAAATAGGAAAATAATGAGCAGATGTCTTGCTATTTTTACAACTCTATTTTGACCCTTCTATCCTGATTCAGACATTTTATCTTGGAGAACTTAGCTCACACAAATTTTGTTTTGGTGCCGTACTTAACATTGAAATCAGAAATATACAAACATAGGAGGTTTGTAGGTAAAGTGCTGGTCAGGGTAAAATAATAAGTAATTTCAATCGCTTGATCAATTTTAAAAAGTGTAGCTCAACATTCCAGTTCTAATTTATCTGAACTTATTTTATAATTAATGGAATTTTGTTCAGGTCAAATTTATTTTTTAATGTGAAATTTATTGTCAAATTGTTTTCCATACAACACCCAGTGCTCATCCCAACAGTTGCCCTCAATGCCCATCACCCACTTTCCCGCTGGTTCAATTCATTTTTATGTAAATTTCTGTATGTTCTAGGCACACTATAATGCACTAAGATTTTTAAATTTTAAGAAAGGAAATATACAGAAATGTTACAGCAAGGAGATCAATAATATGTGATCTCCCATGGTGGGCAATCCATAATCAGTTCTAGACTAGACACATCCAGGGTTCATTTATATGAAAAAGAAACACATCTGTATTCTGTTTGTGCCATGTTACTTTGATTTCTACTGCAGGTGCCCAAATCTCACCCTTCACCAAGCATAACTTTACCATTGGAGGACTGTAGGAATTTTGGAATGATCTTTGTCTAAAGACATATCTCTGTATGCCTAGCAGCAGAGGCAGGTGAGGAAGTACACTGATTCTGAGATATGGTGCTCCTTCTTGTTTGATACCCATGCCTTCTCTACTGGGAACAGTAGGTGGTAGTGGGGTGGGGTGGGGTGGTTGCTTAAGACCTACTTCTTGAGCAGAGGCTCTGCTGCATTACCATGCCTCATAATGCAGGGAGCGCACTCATGCACTATTGGGAGAGTGATGTCCTGCATATCTGATGGTGGACACACAGCTGATTTTTCCTCATTGGCTCCAAAAACTGGCTTGTTTTATGAGGGATTGTAGGCCTGTCTAAAGGAAACCAGCATACTTACTATACAGGTGTGGCTGAAGACTCCCAACCTGACATCCTGTCCAATGTTAATGGAGCCTGACATCACATCCTCTGGAGAACTGTTTTTTTGTTGTTGTTGTTATACACCCAAGCTCTCATGATACAGTAGGGTGACGGAAATGATCAAGAGACTAGGACTGGCCCAGATCATAGGAGGTGGGAAGAGTCCAGAAGAGAAGGATGAACTCTATCTTTTAGGCCATGGCTCAAATCCCGCCAATCATGTGTGCTTTAGAAATAAGAGACTCTTCTGGAAGGAATCATGCCCAATTTCTCTCCATTTGGGGTCATTTTACTATCCAAATTCCTACATGTGCACTGGCACACACATATTGATGGTGTGTTCAAGAAAGAGCAGACACTGGGGAAGAGACAAGAGAAAAAGAAGAGGTTATAAGAGAGCTCTGCCATGGGGCAGCAGCATCCATTTTCTTAGCTACATGCTCAAAGACCCAAAGATGGGCAAGGATTTCCTAATTTTCATAGGTTTTGCTCGACACAGGGCCATCCTTGGCCCAGCTTCCAGAGGAAAGGACTAGGGTACTGAAGTCCAAGTCTGTGGGAGACTGGAAATATGATGAGCTAACTGTTAGGTGAGACAATAGCTACAGAAGAATAGGCTTCAGTGTTCTGTAGAGTGTTTTGTTTCTCCAAAGTTCCATATAATCATGAAGGGTCAATTTGCCTTGGTTCTCCATTAGTGACTCACTGTGTTCTGATTTACTAGAGAAATACTTGCTGGAAGTCTTTGGGTTGGTGAGGACTTGGGATAGAGGAGGACATGTAAGAGCACTGTACACTGAGTCTAGAGTCACAGCACAATACTAGTCCTTGTTGGACCCCCAGGTCTTCATTTGGAAATGGGCGGGGGGGGGGTGTCATTGTCCTGGCTGACATGAGGATGACTCATGAATCAAGAGTATACATTGGGGATGGAGACAAATGAGAATATCAGAAGCCTGAGATCCCTTGTCCAAACCTGGAGACTGTATTCCAGAGCTTTACCCTGGGACTTTAGAGGACCACTGCCTTCATGTCAGCTGCACAAAGATGTTGACTTTGCTTGGGGATCTTCATGCCTGTGGCTCCAGTGTTAGTGCTGGACACCTGTTCCCTGGTGTTCCAGTGCAGCCTCCTGTGTCAATGGTACCCACTGAGTTTTGCTGGAGGAACTGGATCAGGGAAGGGTCATGTGGAGGTCATTCTGAATTTCCCCTACCTTAGATACAACAGGAATCTCCATTTGCTAGCAGTTATCTCCACAGAGTAAGCTGGTCAAAATCTAGAGTGAGGGCTCTACAGTCCTATTTCTTCATTAAATAACTGCTCCAAGCACTTACCTTGTGCTTGGGGATCTGGTGAATCTAAGTGCAAGGCTTACAATGACAAAGTGGTCCCTGCCTGCCAGGTCTTCACAGTCTGGAGGGGAGATGGACAATGGTATGAAAGACAAGACATATGAAGAAAAGGCAAGAACTATAATAGTGAAAAGAGCAAGTGTGCTGTGGGGACAGGCTGGGGAGTCACTGGAGAGTATGAGAGGCCTCACAGAGGTGACATTTGCTGGGGCCAGCATAAGAGGAAACCACACTGCATGTGTCCGTCATGTGTCTAGGAGAAGATACTCCTGGTGCAGAGACCAGGAGACAGAATTGAATTTGTCCATTAGAAACATTAGAAAGGTGGAACATGTGGCTGTGGGTTCCTGGGAGGGGAGAGGCAGGGAGGATCCAAAGCATAAACCCGATGCTGGGACCTAGTAAACTGTTACTTGTTCATTCTTCTGTGACAGCATTATTTAAATACCTTGACTTTTAAAACTACAAATATTTAATAGTTCACAATTTTTGTGGCAGAGGAATCCAGGCACAGCATAGCTGTGTAACACTGCCTCAAAGTCTCTATGAAGTCAGGGCTGTGGTCTCAAAGGAGATTCAACAGGGTGATATTCCCAAGCTCACTCACATGGGTAATGTCAGAATTCAGTTTGAACTGAGAGCCTATTCCAAACTTTTGATCAGGGAACTTGTATCTTTCTCTCCTCTATAAGGGTCTTAAAGCCTTAAGTGTTTGATCCCCCATTTCCATGGGTAGAAGAGAGACAGGGAGAGAAGAGGAGGGGGGGGGGGAGAGAGAGAGAAGGAAACATTGGAGAGAGAAAAAGGAGTAGAGAGGACATAGAGATGGGACACAGAACAAAGAAGACACTGACAGAATTTATTTCATGAAATCTTGAAACTGACCTGCCATCACTCCAACTGTGCTCCACTGGTTAGGAGGCAGTCATTAACAGCTTAGTGGTTTCACAAGGAGTAAAGTTTACTGGCTGGCCATGGATCACTGTGTGTCCCATGGCGAATTCCAGTGGTGTGTTTTCAGCTGGTTCACCCGAGAACTGAGAACAGTGATTACATTTTGGAAATGGCTGTAAGTTTTGAGCATCCAGCCTCACTCGTCATTAGAAAAGTCAATATAGGACAAGGGATTTGGTGTAATTTCTCATCCACCAAACGAGCAAAAATATTTCAACAAAGCCCTAAAACTAGACCCCTTATTGTGCATTAGAGATAAGGGCACTCATTTTTTAGTAGTAAGAGGGGCCTCAACTCTCTTACTGGAGGATGACTGTTGTCATTATTTCAGCTGCCATTACCTTGATTTTGGTACGGAAGGGCCTGCTTCTAGAAACCAAAGACAGTGATTAGAGATTTGCATAAAGAATTCATGTAAGCATGTGTCTTCTCACTTTGTTTTTTTTTTTTTTTATTTTTTTTTTTATTTTTTAATATATGAAATTTACTGTCAAATTGGTTTCCATACAACACCCAGTGCTCATCCCAAAAGGTGCCTTCCTCAATACCCATCACCCACCCTGCCCTCCCTCCCACCCCCCATCAACCCTCAGTTTGTTCTCAGTTTTTAACAGTCTCTTATGCTTTGGCTCTCTCCCACTCTAACCTCTTTTTTTTTTTTTTTTCCTTCCCCTCCCCCATGGGTTTCTGTTATGTTTCTCAGGATCCACATAAGAGTGAAACCATATGGTATCTGTCTTTCTCTGTATGGCTTATTTCACTTAGCATCACACTCTCCAGTTCCATCCATGTTGCTACAAAAGGCCATATTTCATTTTTTCTCATTGCCACGTAGTATTCCATTGTGTATATAAACCACAATTTCTTTATCCATTCATCAGTTGATGGACATTTAGGCTCTTTCCATAATTTGGCTATTGTTGAGAGTGCCGCTGTAAACATTGGGGTACAGGTGCCCCTATGCATCAGTACTCCTGTATCCCTTGGATAAATTCCTAGCAGTGCTATTGCTGGGTCATAGGGTAGGTCTATTTTTAATTTTCTGAGGAACCTCCACACTGCTTTCCAGAGCGGCTGCACCAATTTGCATTCCCACCAACAGTGCAAGAGGGTTCCTGTTTCTCCACATCCTCTCCAGCATCTATAGTCTCCTGATTTCTTCATTTTGGCCACTCTGACTGGCGTGAGGTGGTATCTGAGTGTGGTTTTGATTTGTATTTCCCTGATAAGGAGCGACGTTGAACATCTTTTCATGTGCCTGTTGGCCATCCGGATGTCTTCTTTAGAGAAGTGTCTATTCATGTTTTCTGCCCATTTCTTCACTGGGTTATTTGTTTTTCGGGTGTGGAGTTTGATGAGCTCTTTATAGATTTTGGATACTAGCCCTTTGTCCGATGTGTCATTTGCAAATATCTTTTCCCATTCCGTTGGTTGCCTTTTAGTTTTGTTGGTTGTTTCCTTTGCTGTGCAGAAGCTTTTTATCTTCATAAGGTCCCAGTAATTCACTTTTGCTTTTAATTCCCTTGCCTTTGGGGATGTGCCGAGTAAGAGATTGCTACGGCTGAGGTCAGAGAGGTCTTTTCCTGCTTTCTCCTCTAAGGTTTTGATGGTTTCCTGTCTCACATTCAGGTCCTTTATCCATTTTGAGTTTATTTTTGTGAATGGTGTGAGAAAGTGGTCTAGTTTCCACCTTCTGCATGTTGCTGTCCAGTTCTCCCAGCACCATTTGTTAAAGAGACTGTCTTTTTTCCATTGGATGTTCTTTCCTGCTTTGTCAAAGATGAGTTGGCCATACGTTTGTGGGTCTAGTTCTGGGGTTTCTATTCTATTCCATTGGTCTATGTGTCTGTTTTTATGCCAATACCATGCTGTCTTGATGATGACAGCTTTGTAGTAGAGGCTAAAGTCTGGGATTGTGATGCCTCCTGCTTTGGTCTTCTTCTTCAAAATTACTTTGGCTATTCGGGGCCTTTTGTGGTTCCATATGAATTTTAGGATTGCTTGTTCTAGTTTCGAGAAGAATGCTGGTGCAATTTTGATTGGGATTGCATTGAATGTGTAGATAGCTTTGGGTAGTATTGACATTTTGACAATATTTATTCTTCCAATCCATGAGCAGGGAATGTCTTTCCATTTCTTTATATCTTCTTCAAATACCTGCATAAGCTTTCTATAGTTTTCAGCATACAGATCTTTTACATCTTTGGTTAGATTTATTCCTAGGTATTTTATGCTTCTTGGTGCAATTGTGAATGGGATCAGTTTCTTCATTTGTCTTTCTGTTGCTTCATTGTTAGTGTATAAGAATGCAACTGATTTCTGCACGTTGATTTTGTATCCTGCAACTTTGCTGAATTCATGTATCAGTTCTAGCAGACTTTTGGTGGAGTCTATCGGATTTTCCATGTATAATATCATGTCATCTGCAAAAAGCGAAAGCTTGACTTCATCTTTGCCAATTTTGATGCCTTTGATTTCCTTTTGTTGTCTGATTGCTGATGCTAGAACTTCCAGCACTATATTAAATAGCAGCGGTGACAGTGGGCATCCCTGTCGTGTTCCTGATCTCAGGGAAAAAGCTCTCAGTTTTTCCCCGTTGAGGATGATGTTAGCTGTGGGCTTTTCATAAATGGCCTTTATGATCTTTAAGTATGTTCCTTCTATCCCGACTTTCTCAAGGGTTTTTATTAAGAAAGGGTGCTGGATTTTGTCAAAGGCCTTTTCTGCATCGATTGACAGGATCATATGGTTCTTCTCTTTTTTTTTGTTAATGTGATGTATCACGTTGATCGATTTGCGAATGTTGAACCAGCCCTGCATCCCAGGAATGAATCCCACTTGATCATGGTGAATAATTCTTTTTATATGCTGTTGAATTCGATTTGCTAGTATCTTATTAAGAATTTTTGCATCCATATTCATCAGGGATATTGGCCTGTAGTTCTCTTTTTTTACTGGGTCTCTGTCTGGTTTAGGAATCAAAGTAATACTGGCTTCATAGAATGAGTCTGGAAGTTTTCCTTCCCTTTCTATTTCTTGGAATAGCTTGAGAAGGATAGGTATTATCTCTGCTTTAAATGTCTGGTAGAACTCCCCTGGGAAGCCATCTGGTCCTGGACTCTTATTTGTTGGGAGATTTTTGATAACCGATTCAATTTCTTCGCTGGTTATGGGTCTGTTCAAGCTTTCTATTTCCTCCTGATTGAGTTTTGGAAGAGTGTGGGTGTTTAGAAATTTGTCCATTTCTTCCAGGTTGTCCAATTTGCTGGCATATAATTTTTCATAGTATTCCCTGATAATTGTTTGTATCTCTGAGGGATTGGTTGTAATCATTCCATTTTCATTCATGATTTTATCTATTTGGGTCATCTCCCTTTTCTTTTTGAGAAGCCTGGCTAGAGGTTTGTCAATTTTGTTTATTTTTTCAAAAAACCAACTCTTGGTTTCGTTGATCTGCTCTACAGTTTTTTTAGATTCTATATTGTTTATTTCTGCCCTGATCTTTATTATTTCTCTTCTTCTGCTGGGTTTAGGCTGCCTTTGCTGTTCTGCTTCTATTTCCTTTAGGTGTGCTGTTAGATTTTGTATTGGGGATTTTTCTTGTTTCTTGAGATAGGCCTGGATTGCAATGTATTTTCCTCTCAGGACTGCCTTCGCTGCATCCCAAAGCGTTTGGATTGTTGTATTTTCATTTTCGTTTGTTTCCATATATGTTTTAATTTCTTCTCTAATTGCCTGGTTGACCCACTCATTCGTTAGTAGGGTGTTCTTTAACCTCCATGCTTTTGGAGGTTTTCCAGACTTTTTCCTGTGGTTGATTTCAAGCTTCATAGCATTGTGGTCTGAAAGTATGCATGGTATAATTTCAATTCTTGTAAACTTATGAAGGGCTGTTTTGTGACCCAGTATATGATCTATCTTGGAGAATGTTCCATGTGCACTCGAGAAGAAAGTATATTCTGTTGCTTTGGGATGCAGAGTTCTAAATATATCTGTCAAGTCCATCTGATCCAATGTATCATTCAGGGCCCTTGTTTCTTTATTGACTGTGTGTCTAGATGATCTATCCATTTCTGTAAGTGGGGTGTTAAAGTCCCCTGCAATGACCACATTCTTATCAATAAGGTTGCTTATGTTTATGAGTAATTGTTTTATATATCTGGGGGCTCGGGTATTTGGCGCATAGACATTTATAATAGTTAGCTCTTCCTGGTGGATAGACCCTGTGATTATTATATAATGCCCTTCTTCATCTCTTGTTACAGCCTTTAATTTAAAGTCTAGTTTGTCTGATATAAGTATGGCTACTCCAGCTTTCTTTTGGCTTCCAGGAGCATGATAAATAGTTCTCCATCCCCTCACTCTCAATCTAAAGGTGTCCTCAGATCTAAAATGAGTCTCTTGTAGACAGCAAATAGATGGGTCTTGTTTTTTTATCCATTCTGATACCCTATGTCTTTTAGTTGGCGCATTTAATCCATTTACATTCAGTGTTATTATAGAAAGATACGGGTTTAGAGTCATTGTGATGTCTGTATGTTTTATGCTTGTAGTGATGTCTCTGGTACTTTGTCTCACAGGATCCCCCTTAGGATCTCTTGTAGGGCTGGTTTCGTGGTGACAAATTCCTTCAGTTTTTGTTTGTTTGGGAAGACCTTTATCTCTCCTTCTATTCTAAATGACAGACTTGCTGGATAAAGGATTCTCGGCTGCATATTTTTCCTGTTTAGCACACTGTAGATATCGTGCCAAGCCTTTCTGGCCTGCCAAGTTTCAAAGGAGAGATCAGTCACGAGTCTTATAGGTCTCCCTTTATATGTGAGGGCACGTTTATCCCTTGCTGCTTTCAGAATTTTCTCTTTATCCTTGTATTTTGCCAGTTTCACTATGATACGTCGTGCAGAAGATCGATTCAAGTTACGTCTGAAGGGAGTTCTCTGTGCCTCTTGGATTTCAATGCCTTTTTCCTTCCCCAGTTCAGGGAAGTTCTCAGCTATAATTTGTTCAAGTACCCCTTCAGCACCCTTCCCGCTCTCTTCCTCCTCTGGGATACCAATTATGCGTATATTATTTATTTTTTAGTGTATCACTTAGTTCTCTAATTTTCCCCTCATACTCCTGGATTTTTTTATCTCTCTTTCTTTCAGCTTCCTCTTTCTCCATAACTTTATCTTCTAGTTCACCTATTCTCTCCTCTGCCTCTTCAAGCCGAGCCATCGTGGATTCCATTTTGTTTTGCAATTCGTTTAAAGCGTTTTTCAACTCCTCGTGACTGTTCCTTAGTCCCTCGATCTTTGTGGCAAGAGATTCTCTGCTGTCCTGTATACTGTTTTCAAGTCCAGCGATTAATTTTATGACTATTATTCTAAATTCACTTTCTGTTATATTATTTAAATCCTTTTTGATCAGTTCATTAGCTGTTGTTATTTCCTGGAGATTCTTCTGAGGGGAATTCTTCCGTTTGGTCATTTTGGAGAGTCCCTGGCGTGGTGAGGACCTGCAGTGCACTTCCCCTGTGCTGTGGTGTATAACTGGAGTTAGTGGGCGGGGCCGCAGTCCGACCCGATGTCTGCCCCCAGCCCACTGCTGGGGCCACAGTCAGACTGGTGTGTGCCTTCTCTTCCCCTCTCCTAGGGGCGGGATTCACTGTGGGGTGGCGTGTCCCGTCTGGGCTACTCGCACACTGCCAGGCTTGTGTTGCTGGGGATCTGGCGTATTAGCTGGGGTGGGTAGGCAAGGTGCACGGGGGCTGGAGGGGCAGGCTTAGCTCGCTTCTCCTTAGGTGATCCACTTCAGGAGGAGCCCTGTGGCAGCGGGAGGGAGTCAGATCCGCTGCCGGAGGTTTGGCTCCGCAGAAGCACAGAGTTGGGTGTTTGCTCCGAGCAAGCAAGTTCCCTGGCAGGAACTGGTTCCCTTTGGGATTTTGGCTGGGGGATGGGCGGGGGAGATGGCGCTGGCGCCTTTGTTCCCCGCCAAGCTGAGCTCTGCCGTCCGGGGGCTCAGCAGCTCTCCCTCCCTTTGTCCTCCAGCCTTCCCGCTTTCCGAGCAGAGCTGTTAACTTCTGACCTCCCAGACGCTAAGTCGCGCTTGCTGTCGGAACACAGTCCGTCCGGCCCCTCCGCTTTTGCCAGCCAGACTCGGGGGCTCTGCTTGGCCGGCGAGCCGCCCCTCTGCCCCGGCTCCCTCCCGCCAGTCCGTGGAGCGCGCACCGCCTCGCCGCCCTTCCTACCCTCTTCCGTGGGCCTCTAGTCTGCGCTTGACTCCGGAGACTCCCTTCTGCTAATCCTCTGGCGGTTTTCTGGGTTCTTTAGGCAGGTGTAGGTGGAATCTAAGTGATCGGCAGGACGCGCTGTGAGCCCCGCGTCCTCCTACGCCGCCATCTTCCGGAACCTCCCCTGTGTCTTCTCACTTTGACACTAAGAGCCCTGAATGGAACAGCTCCTCAGACAGAGAGGAACCCTTTCCTCTGGCAGCAGGACCATGATACAGCCATGTAAAATGATGGTGTCAGACAGAATATCTCACCCTGTTGTCAAAACTCTTTAATGGACCATGAACAAGTGAGTGGGCTGTTAATTTTTTTTTTCTTTTCTTAAATGTAGTTAGCATGTTGGTTTCAGAAGTAGAATTCAGTGATTCGTCACTTACATATAACATCCAGTGCTTATATCAAGCGCCCTCCTTGATACCCAACTCTCATCTAGCCCATCTCTCACCCATTTCCATCCATTAACCCAGAGTTTTTTCTCTATCCTTAAGAGTCTCCATCTCTTTTCTTCCACACCTTCCCATATGTTAAATTCTACCTAGAAGTGAAATGGTATGATATTTGTCTTTTCAAATGGACTCATTTCCCTTAGCATAATACATTCTAATTCCATCCATGCAGTTACAAATGGCAAGAATCCATGCTTTTTGATGCCTGGGTATTATTCTCATCAAGATAAAAAGCTTCTGCACAGTGAAGGAAACAACAAAATTCAAATCAGACTATAGAATGGGAGAAGATATTTGCAAATGACATATCTGATAAAGGGTTAGAATCCAAAATCTAGAAGCGACTTATCAAAAAACACACAAAAAACAAACAGCCCAGTTATGAAATGGGCAGAAGGTATGAATAGACACTTTCTCAAAGAAGACTTCCAGATGGCTAACAGACACATGGAAAGATGTTCAACATCACTTTTCATTAGGGATTGTAAAGCAAAACCTCACACCTGTTAGAATGGCTAAAATTAATCGCACAAGAAAAAACAGTTGTTAGTGAGATATGGAGAAAGGGGAACACTCTTGCACCGTGGGTTGGAATGCAAACTGGGGCAGACACTCTGTTATGATTTTTTAAGGAAAATGCTGGAAAGCACTCCTCCTTCCATGGTTACTTGTTCTTTCTGTGTACTATTTAGGACACTGTCAACAGGTGACTTTTTTTCCTATGATGAGTAGAATAAAAGAAAAATTTAACACCAATATAATTCGATATTTAAAGATACGGAGTAGGGTTTACTCAGTTAAAATAAAAACAAAACAAAAACAAAACAGTTTACCCAACCAAGTAACCAAATTCACATTGTGATTCCACTCTGTGGAAAAAAACTGCTCATATGTAGAAAAAGTTATGTAGAAAAAAATGCTCATATGTAGAAAAAGAGCACTGGATGTTTAGGCTGTGATTGTCTTTGAATGTCAGGATTTTTATTTTCATCATTATCCTTATTTTGTCTTTCCAAGTAATACAGAAAGCTGCTGGGAAATTTAACCTGGGTTGTTTGAGCTGTTTCATAAACAAAGAAGGGAAAGTCAATAAGGAAAATGGCACAGTGGAGTTTTCCCGAGAAGTGCCACAGAATTAGAGAAGCCCTTGGAAAAATTAAAGAGGCCTAAAATATTTCTGCCAACACGCTATAATTTGGTGAGACAAATTGCAAGACACATCCCTGGTCCACTCCAGCTTAAGTCTTTGTTCTAGGAATAAGTACACAGGTGACATTATCACACAACTTTTGTCCAATATAAAAATATATTTTTCCGAGGCAACTGATGTGGCTTAGTTGGTTAAGTGTCCAACTTCAGCTCGGGTCATGATCTCATGGTTCATGGGTTTGAGCCCTCCGTCTAGCTCTGTGCTGACAGCTCAGAGCCTGTAGCTTGCTTATATATAATATATATATCCCTGCTAACAACATGGACCCTCTCCCTTTCACTTCTGTCTTCCTCATTGGAAGTGATCTCCATATGGGCACAGCTCATGTTTTGTCATGGTCACTAATAAAGATATAGTGCGGGTTACAGAGCAAGAATGGATGGTGATTCAAGGAATTCATGCAAAGTGATCCTGTATTTGAGGTGGGTCAAGAGAATTCACAAGTAAAGGCCCAGGATGGCATGCACAGAATATTTCCCACTGACTTTCAATTTTTAACTCTCCTTTATCTGTAAAATATTGTCATCCTGATCCTTCTTCAATTCCTGCACAATGATTGCTATTTCTGCAATGAAAGATAGCAGGAATTGGCCACATGTGGAGGAGTCTCTGTGCTGTATGCCTTAGAGGACACTATAACTTCCTCCAAGGTAGCTTACTTAACCCACTGCAGGCATGACAACAGTGCCATAACTCTGTTCTCTTGTAGTTCACCGAGTAAATGACCTCATTTAATTTTCTTTTTAGAAGGTTTTTTCATTTTTCACCCCTTAATTCTAGTTAGTTAATATGCAAATTATATTAGTTATCAGTGTAGAATTTCATACATCACCCTGCTCTCATTATGACAAGTATACCCCTTGATCCATCACGTATATAATGGACCCATGTATCACTATGATTTACTCACAAATATTAAACCACACTTGTGACCAGGAATAAATCCTAGTTGATCATGGCGAATGATTGTTTTAATGTTTATTTTTGATAGAGAAAAAGACACAGCATGAGTGGGAGAGGAGCAGAGAGAGAGACGGAGACACAATCCAAAGCAGGCTCCAGGCTCCAAGCTGTCAGCACAGAGCCCAATGCGGGGGTTGAAACCACGAAGTGTGAGATTGTAATCTGAGCTGAAGATGGATGTTTATGACTCTGCTACCCAGGGGCCCCTTTGGTTGATTTTTAACGCATTGTTTAATTACGTTTGCTATTATTGTATTGAGAATTTTTGCATGTATGTTCATCAGGGATAGTGGCCTGTACTTCTCTTTTTTAGTGGAGTCTTCACCTCTTTTTTTAGGGTAATCCTGTCGTCAAAGAATCGATTCAGTTTTCATCCTTTTCTGTTTTTAGGACTAGTTTAAAAGGCATAGGTAGTAAGTCTCATTTAATGGTTTGGTAGAGTTTGCCTGGAAAACCATCTGGTTCTGGATTTTACTTGTGAGAGTTTTTAATTAATGACTTGATTCTTTACTGATTGTCAGTCTTACTTTTCTATTTCCTCCTGTTTCAGTTTTGGTTGTTTATATGTGTATGTTGGCAATTTTTTGGCATGTATTTTTTTCATAATATCCTCTTTTGATTGTATTTCTGTGCAGTTGGTTGTTATTCCTCCTTTCTCATTTGTGATTGTATGTATTTTAGTTCTTTTTCTTTTTCTTTCTTTCATTATTTCTTTTCCCTTTTTTTTCGGTAAGTCTGACTAGAAGTTTGCCAATTTCTTTGATTTTTTTCAAAGAGCCAGAATCTGGTTTCATTTCTATCTTCTTTAGTTTTTATTTCCTTTTTAAAATTTATATATCATTTATATCTACTCTAATATTTATTTCCTTCCTTCTGCTGTATCTAGGTTTGTTCTTTTTCTAGCTTCTTTAGGTGCAAGGTTAGGATGTTTATTTGTGATTTCTCTTTCACCTTGAGGTAAAGCCTGTATGAGTATAACTTCCCTCTTAGTACTGGTTTTGCTGCATCCCAGAAGTTTTGGACCATTATATTTTCATTCTCTTTTTTCCATGCATTTTTAAATTTTCTTTTTTTTTCTCATGACGTATTCATTGTTTAGTAGCATTTTATTTAACCTCCATGTGTTTGTCATCTTTCCAGATTCTTTTCTGTGGTTGAATTTAGTTTCATAGCATTGTGGGTCAGAAAAGGCGCAAGGAATGACCAGTTTTTTGTATTTGTTGAGATCTATTTTGTGACCTAACATGTGATGTGATGTGCACTTATAAAGAATATGTATTTTTCTGTTTTTTATTTTATTTTTTTTATTTTTTATTTTATTTATTTTATTTTTTATTTTATTATTTTATTTTATTTTTATCTGTTTTTTTTTCTGTATTTTATTACTGTAAGTGGGGTGTTCAAGTCCCCTACTAGTTTTATCAATTAATTCCTTCATTGGTTAACTGTTTCATGTATTTTGATTCTCCTAAGTTGGATGCATAAATATTTACAATTATATCTGTTTGTTGGATCCTTCCATTTATTATGAGAAAGTGTCATTTTTGTCTCTTGTTATAGTCTTTGTTTTAAAGACTGATTTTATCCAATATACTAATTGCTACTCCAGCGTTCTTTTGACAACCATTTGCATGACAAATGCTATTCTCTCCTCTCACTTTTCATCTACAGGTGTCTTTAGGTCTAAATTGTGTCTCTTGTAGGCAGCATGTAGATGGGTCCTGTTTTTATCCATTCTACATCCTTGTGTTTGATTGAATTATTTGCCCATTTACATTCAAAGTAATTTTTGATACATCCATATTCATTCTCATTTTATTACTTGTTTTGTAATTTTTTTCTGAAGAATTTCTCTGATCCTTTCTTGACATTCTCTCTTTCATATTTTGCTGATTTTCTTTGGTGATTTTCTCCACAAGTTTTAGGGATATGTTATTATATTTCATATACTTCTTTTATGAGTTCTTTTTTTTTTTTTTTACAAAAATTTCATTCTTCTTTTATGTTTCCTACCCAGAGGACGATGGGCAGGGTGAAGGTCAGGCTTAAGGGTCAGATTCAGAGGCTAAGCTGTTCGTGTGGGTTAGGGGTAGGGTTTCACTCTGAATCTTACTCTCTCCCTCCATCTTGGTCATGGCAAATAACGTCTATTCCTATTGGGCACCTGGTCAAGTAATCTTGCATCTGTCTTGTGTCCCAAATCCCCTTCCTCAGATCTGGAATCTGGAAAAAAGTAGGGCCAGAACCATGGCTTGCCAGAAGTGAAGAACCCTCCCCTGAGGGCTCAGATGAGGGCGTTTTAGGGGGAAGTTTGTGCTTAGGATTTGTGTTCAGGGGCTATGCTGATGGTGTGGTTTAGGGTAAGATTCTCCCCCAGGATCAAACACTCTGGCTCCATCCTGGTTCTTGAAAATGGCACACTTTCCTTCTCGGTTTGTGGCTGAGTAATTCTGCATCAGGCATGTGCCCCCAACGTGTTGTTACCACTGACCTGAGAGGCCTGGATAGTGCCAGAGCCATAGCATTAGGCACTTGGAAATGGTAGTGGCCTGTTCATCAGCACAGAACACTCTCAAAAGGACTGAGTTGAAGACTAAGGTTACAATGAGTATCAGGACTAAGTGATTGTGTTCAGGGCTAGGGTGATGGTGAGGCCTAGGAATAGTTGTTTGCCCAGAATCCTATGCTTGAGTTTCATCCTGGTCATTGAAAACTGTACCACTTACTTTTCCCTTCCTGGCTGAGTAATCTTTTGTCAGCCTTGTGTCCCAAATTCTTTTTTGGTCATATCTGGGATTCAGGCCTGAGTAAGGACAGAATCATGACAAGAGTTAGGGTTAGGGCAAGGCATATGGTAGGGGTTGGTCTACCAGCAGTGCAGAACCTTCCATGGAAGGCCGAGTTGAGGGCGAATGTTAGGGTGTGCTTCAGACTTTGATTTCTTGTGCAAGGGCTGGGCTCATATTGTGCTCTATGATTAAGTTTTTGCTCAGAATCTTACTCTGGCTTCATCTTGATTGTTGCAAATGACACCCTATCCTTCTTTGTTCCTGGCAGAGTCATCTTGCATCAGTCATGTGTTAGTTGTGTCCTCCAAACTAGCACTCAGGTCGAAGTAGAGCCGGGGCCAGCGCTAAGCTTAGGGTTGTGGTGAAGAAAACGGTAAAAGCCTATTTGCCTGCAGTGTGAAGACCTACATGAAAGACCCATTTGAGGGCAGGTGCCAGTGTGAGGGTCAGCCTCACAGCTGACTTCAGGGATAAGCTGTTGGTGTGGGTTATGGTCAGGTTTTCACTCAGCATCATATTCTCTGTCTCCACCTCAGGCTTTGCAGATAGCACCATTTCTTCTTATGAGCCTAGCCAAGCAACTTTGCATCAGTCATGGTTCCAAATCCGTCGTTTCCTTAGTCCTGGGATTTGGGCTTGGGCAGGTACAGAGCCCTGATTAGGATTAGGGTTGGGGCCCAGGAGATGGCACGGGCCTATTCATCAGCAGTGCTCAGCCCTTCCTGGAAGGCTCAGTTGAGGGTGACAGGTAAGGGTTGGGCTTAGGTTTCAGCTTCTGGGGCCAGACATGTTGTGGGTTAGGGCCACATTTCTGCAGAGTCATACTATCTCCATCCTGGTTGTGGCCAATGAATGGCACAGTTTCCCACTGTGTCCCTGGCTAAGTCAAATTGAATCAGTCTAGTGTCTCAAATCCCTTGTTTCTTCAGACTTGGAATGTGGACCTAGGGAAGGCCACATCCATGGCCAGGGGTTTGGGTTAAGGCCCAGGAATTGGTAGGGGCCTATCTGCTGGCAGGGCACTGTACCCCCTCCCTGAGGGCTCATTTTATGGGGAGGTTTAAGATCTGGGTCAGACAGGGCTCAGGTGTAAGGATGGTATGATTGGGGCCAGTCTGGTTAGATTTTCAGTCCAAATCATACTCTTTAGCTCTACCACAGTTGTGGTAAGGGGCAGTGATTTCTTCTCTGTTCCTAGATGAATGAATAATCTTGCCATGGTCATGTGTCCCAAATTGGTTGTTTTCTCAGACATAGGATTCAGGTCAGGTCAGAACCCCAGGCCAATGTTAGGGTTATGGTTAGTACCCAGGAAATGGCAGGTGCTTATCTGCCAGCAAGGCAAAGCCTTACCCGGAGATAAGGTGATAGGCAGGGTGAAGGCGAGGCTTAAGAGTCAGATTCATGCACTAGACTGTTGGTGTGGGTTGTTTTGGGTTTTGCTCCCAATCCTACTCTCTTGTCCCATCCTGGTCATGGAAAATGGCATCAATTCCTACTAGGCACCCCGCTGAGTAACCTCTTGCATCAGTTCTGTGTCCCAATTCCTTTTTTTCCTCAAATCTGGAATCTGGAACCAGGTACGGCCAGAGCCATGGCTCAGGGTTAGATTTAGGGCTGGGGAGATGATTGAGGCCTATCTGCCAGCAACTCCAAGCCATCCCTTGAAGGCTGAGTTGGGTGTCAGTTTTAGGGAGATGGTCAGGCTTAGGATTCGAGTTCAGGGCTATGCTGATGGTGTGAGTTAGTGTAAAAATTCTCCTAGAATCAAACTCTCTGCTCCATCCTGGTTGTTGCAAATGGAACGATTTCCTTCTTGGTTTGTGACTGAGTAATCCTAGGTCAGACATATGCTCCCAGTGTGTTGTTACCTCTGACCTGAGATTTGGGCTTGGGTAGGGCCAGAGCCATGGCTAGAGTTAGCTATTAGAGGCCAGGAGATGGTAGCGATCTATCCACCAGGAGTGAAGAGCACTCCTCAAAGGGCTGAGTTGAGGGCTAGGGTTAGGGTGGGGGTCAGGCCTATTGATCCTACTTAAGGTTAGGGTGATGGTGTGGGTTAGTGGTAGGTGTTTGCCCACAGTCCTACCTTTGGGCTTCATCCTAGCCATTGCAAGTGGCACAGCTTTATTTTCCTTTCCTGGTTGAGTAATCTTGCATTTGTCTTGTGCCCCAAATTCCCTTTTTTTTCTACCTTGGAATGGGCCTGTGTAGTAACAGTGACTAGGGTCGGGGTTATGGCCAAATAGGTGGTAGAGATATATCCCTCAGCAGTGCAGAACCCTTCATGAAAGGCTAAATTGTGGTCTAAATTTAAGGTTCGCATCAGACTTTTGTTATGGATTCAAGAGTAGGTTGATTTTGTGGTTTACAGTTAGGTTTTCATTCATAATCATAAATTTTGGCTGGATCTCATTCATTGAAAATGGCATTGTATCCTTCTTTGTTCCTGGCTGAGTAATTTTGCATTAGTCATGTGTCCCAAATCCATTGTTTCCTCAGAACTAGCATTTAGGCCATAGAAGGGCCCTTTGCCCTACTTTGGGTAATGCCTATGCTTTGGGTTAGAGCTAGTGCAAGGGAAATGGTAAAAGCCTATTTGCTGGCAGTGCTAATGCTTACAAGAAGGGCACAGTTGAGTGCATGTGTCAGTGTAAGCGTCAGCCTTAAGGTCGGGTTCTGTAGTCAAGTATATCCAGCACAAGTATCGTTCAAAATAGAAGACTTTCCCAGACTACCAAAAACTAAAGAGTTCATGATCACTAAATCAGATCTTCAAGAAATATTAAAAGGGACACTTTCAGTGGAATGGAGATACCAAAAGTGTCAGTATAGAGGTAGGAAACACATAAGTGATTAAATGAATTTTTCTGTAAAAAAAAAATAGTCAAGGAACTCAAAAAAAGGATATAAAATATATTACATATATCTAAACCCTGCGGAAGGAATGGGTTCGGTTAAATGATGTAACAAGTAATAAAATGGCAATAAATATGTGCCTATCAATAATTACTTCAGATGTAAATAAGCTAAATGATCCAATCAAAAACATAGGGAAGCAGAATGGATAAAAAAACAAGACTCATCCATATGCTGCCTACAAGAGACCCATTTTAGACCTGAGTGAGAGAATGGAGTAGCAATTGTTATCAGTATAACAGCATATCTAGGAATAAACCTAACCAAACAGGTGAAAGACCTATATCTTGAAAATTATAAAACACTGATGAAAGAAATTCAAGATGACAGAAAGAAATGTAAAGACATTCTATGCCCATGGGTCACAATAAAAATTATGGTTATAATGTCTATGCTTCCCAAAGTAATATACTATGGAACTATAAGACACAAAATGGCCAAGGCAATCCTGAAAGAGAAAAGCAAAGCTGGATGCATCACAATTCCAGACTTCAAGTTGTATTTCAAACTTTAGTGATCAAAACAGTATGGTATGGGCACAAAAATAGACACACAGATTAAAAAAACAGAATAGAAAACCGAGAAGTGAACACAATAAATAATGTGGCCAATTAATCTTCAACTAAGCAAGAAAGAATACACAATGTGGAAAAACAGTCTCTTAAACAAATGGTGTTAGGAAAACTGGACAGTATCATGCAAAAGAATGAAAGTAAACCACTTACACAATACACAAAAATACACACAAAATGGACTAAAGACATAAATGTGAGACCTGAAACCATAAAAATCCTAGAAGAGAACACAGGTAGTAACTTCTTTGACTTCAGCCACAGCAACTGCTTTGAAGATATGTCTCCTAAGGCAAAAGAAACTAAAGCGCAAATAAACGATTGGGACTATATCAAAATAAAAAGCTTCTGCACGGTGAAGGAAACAACACCACTAAAAAGAAACTTATGGAATGGGAGAAGATATTTGCAAATGACATATCTGATAAATGGCTAATATCCAAATATATAAAGAAGTGATATAAGACCCGCAAAACAAATAATCCCATTAAAAATTGGGCAGAAGACGTGAACAGACATTTCTTCAAAGAAGACATACAGATGTCCAACAGATACATGAGAAGATGCTTATCATCATGTATCATTAGGGAAATGTAAATGAAACCCACAATGAGAGGCCACCTCACACCTGTCAGAATGGCTAAAAACAAAAGAAGCATTGGGTGTTGGCAAGGATGTGGAGATAAAGGAGTTCCTTTATCTTGGGAATAAAAGTGGTGCAGCTACTGTGGAAAACAATATGGAGATTCTTAAAAAGTTAAAAATACACTACCTTATGATCCAGCAGTAGCGCTACTGGGTATTTACCCAAGGAATAAAAGAACACTAATTCAAAAGGACACATGCACCTGTACGTTTATAGCAACATTATTTGCAATAACCAAGATATGGATATAGCTCAAGTATCCATCATTAGATGAATGGATGAAGATGTGATATATACACACAATTAATACTATTCAGGCATAAGAAGAAATGAAATCTTTCCATTTTCAAGGTCATGGATGGAGCTATAAGGTATAAACAGTAAGTGAAATAAGTCAGTCAGAGAAAGACAAATACTGTGTAATTTCAATAATATAAGAAATTTAAGAAACAAATAAAGGGAAAAAATGAGAGAGATAGACAACCAAGAACGAGACTCATTCCCTATCAAAACCCACCAGAATCTTCACAGATGTAAAACAATCTTAAAATTTGTATGGGATCACAAAACCCTGAATAACGAAAGCAATCCTGAAAAAAAAGCAAAGCTGGAGGCATTATGGTTGAACATATTCAAAAAAATCCCTTAAAAAAAAAAAAAGAAAAAATGCCTAACGATTTACTGACTCACCCATCCCAAGAATGCTTGTTTTTATTTTGTCTTTATGCTTACATTTCAGCAGTAGAATAAAATCAAATATTTGCCACTAAAATATCTAGAATAAATGAAGAAAAAAATGAAAGAAGGATGTGTTATCACGAAGTTTCAATGTTTCTTTATGACATTTTCCAGTCAGAAGTGTTTCAAAATATAAAAACTCATCATTCCTAGATGATAGTATATTTGACAAATCCAGGAACCACAAATGACATACTGTCTTTCAAGTGAATTTATGTCTCTGTGTCAGAAATCAGTTACCTGTTTGGAGATGACACAGAATTACTCAAAGCTCAACCTCTGGAAGGGTTCCTACTTTAGTAAAAGGTGTTATTACCATGTCCACATAGCTGAAGACATAAAAACAAAGAGTGATGTGTCTGTGTTTAATACAATCCAAAGAAAGGTATCTTACTGCAAAGCAATTAGGTTAGATTTCAAACAG
Source organism: Panthera leo (assembly GCF_018350215.1). Lineage (NCBI taxonomy): Eukaryota > Metazoa > Chordata > Mammalia > Carnivora > Felidae > Panthera > Panthera leo. The sequence continues at coordinate 107,199,900 of NC_056686.1, read as the reverse complement.
AGTCGAGAATATAAAAAAAATGCACTTCAATGCAGGTGGTGCCAGAAAGAACATACTTCTCTTCAGGGGCAAGAAGAGACTGAGATCAGGGGTCAGAGTCAGGAGCATCTGGTCTATCCTCAGTGACAAGAAATTCTAGGTGAGTTCACACTCTGGTGGTGTGCTGCCACACAGCAATTAGTTTTGATGTTGGGGTAGAAAATTTGTCCTTCTGTTACTGAGATCTCAGTGCTTGGCAGGATTGCGTTGTCCCAGTTTGGTCACTCCCTACTCTCTACCCACCTCCTGGGCTGCCTGAGCTTCCTATATCCTGAGCTATACTAATGGTTTGCCCATGCAAAGTCCATACTTTGAAGAAACAAGAGGATAGAAAAAATAAACTCAATAACTAAAAGACCAAAGCCCATTTCCACAGACTTGGGTGTTAGCCAGGAGCAAGAAAAGAGCCCCGAAATCACCATTGCTCTATCATTGAAGAGAAGAAATGGAAAACAGTGATAGCCTGATGACTTCCTGCTTTGTCTGATGTCAGGATGCAGGATTTTTGCACACAGGGCTCCCAAGTGTAGCTAATGGATATCCCCCTTAGACCTGGCCCACCGAAGTTTCTTACTCCAATGACACCAACCCTGTCCAGGAAAAATTCCTAGTGAGTTTATTCAAAGCTTTATACCATTTTAATCTGAGATGAAGAAATTTGGCGCTTAGTACATCCATTCAGATTCTCTTGCCTTTTTATTTATTTATTTTAATTTTTTAATGTTTATTTCGAGGGAGAGAGAGACAGAGTGTCAGCCAGGGAGGGGCAGAGATAGAGGAGACACAGAATCTGAAGCAGGCTTCAGGCTCCAAGATGTCAGCACAGAGCCTGATGCGGGGCCCAACCTCACAAACCATGAGATCACGTGTGAGCTGAAGTCGGATGCCCAACCAACTGAACCACTCAGGTGCCCCTCCTTTGCCTTTTTATTAATAAGGACTTCATTATGGGGAATTAGCAGAGATAATCTAGGAGCATTTTCTGTTATTTTAATTATGGAGTTGTGACTAGTTCCAAGTGTTGTAGGAGAGCCTGGGTAACAGGAGTTCATGGAACCCTTCTGCAAGACCTACTTTGGCAAAAGGAGACACAGGGCATTTGAAACTGTTCAGCACAAGAGGTTTGCAGGAATACAGGGGAAGATGATGTTGGAAAGGATCTGGTCTCATTTCTGGAGTAAGGGCCCAGAGTCAAATTCAGGAACTACAGGGCTGTCATTCAGACAGCGTCCAGTAATTCTGCCACCACTTATACCATATGCTCTCACAGAGCAATTAATCTGATATTGAAAGTAGAGCTTGCCCTTCTGTTGGTAAGAACTCTGTTTGGCAGGTTTCTGTTGGCATGGGATATAGACCTGTGTCTACCCCTTTCAGGAAAGCCTGAGCTACCTACCACATGAGACAGGGTTCATGATGTTAAGTCCATTCATGGAGCAGGTGATGGAACAAAATACTCAAAGACTAAAATACCAGGCCAGATCCTGCAGACTTCCCAGGAGCAAGATCCTACCTTGGAGTCACAACCGCCTCTAACCACAGATGAGAAGGGCTTCAAATCTGGTGATATAGCTTGACACATTCCTGACCTTACTGAGATTGGTGTGCATGATTTTGTTCACAGGACTCCATGGTTAGCAAAGCTGGTGGATGATCCCCTTCTCTGCAAGTCACAGGTCTTTATTACCCCTTAGACACCAAACATGCCCAGGAATTGTGCTCGTAACACTATCTACAGCTTCATTCTGTTCTCAACTGTGATGAAGAAATTTAGCCCTCAATGTATCATTTTCAACTCCCTTACACTTATCCTAACCGTGTGTTCACGGGAAGACATTCAGTGCCAGAGTTTGTCAGGCTTTTTCTCCAATTTTAATTGTGGAATCACGCCAAGTTCCCATAAACTTTGAATAGCATGTGGAACAGGTGCTCCTGGGGTGTCTGCCAGATCTACCTTGGGAACAGGAGGTATGGGGGACTTGAATGTGTTCAGCACAAGAGGATCGTTTGTCCGTAGGGGCAGGAGATATTGGGAGACATGCTCACTCTAAGGCAAAAGCTGATGGATATGGGGCCTTCAGGGCCACAGTCAGCAGTAAAAAACAAAACAAAAAAAGTCACACAGAGAGCACTAATTAATTCCCAGTGAGCATACCTGAAGGTTGTTTTCTACCCTCACAACTGATTTCTAATTAGACCTCCATGCTTTTGGAAGTTTTCCAGACTTTTTCTTGTGGTTGATTTCAAGGTTCATACCATTGTGGTCTGAAAGTATGCATGGTATGATCTCAATTCTTGTATACTTATGAAGGGCTGTTTTGTGACCCAGTATGTGATCTATCTTGGAGAATGTTCCATGTGCACTCGAGAAGAAAGTATATTCTGTTGCTTTGGGATGCAGAGTTCTAAATATATCTGTCAAGTCCATCTGATCCAATGTATCATTCAGGGCCCTTGTTTCTTTATGGACCATGTGTCTAGATGATCTATCCATTGCTGTGAGTGGGGTGTTAAAGTCCCCTGCAATTACCACATTCTTGTCAATAAGGTTGCTTATGTTTGTGAGTAATTGTTTTATATATTTGGTGGTTCCCTTATTTGGTGCAGAGACATTAATAATTGTTAGTTCTTCTTGATGGATAGACCCTGTAATTATTATAGAATGCCCTTTTTCATCTCTTGTTACAGCCTTTAATTTAAAGTCTAGTTTGTCTGATATAAGTATGGCTACTCCAGCTTTCTTTTGACTTCCAGTAGCATGATAGTTCTCCATCCCCTCACTTTCAATCTGAAAGTGTCCTCAGGTCTAAAATGAGTCTCTTGTAGACAGCAAATAGATGGGTCTTGTTTTTTTGTCCATTCTGATACCCCATGTCTTTTGGTTGGAGAATTTAGTCCATTTACATTCAGTGTTATTATAGAAAGATATGGGTTTAGAGTCATTGTGATGTCCGTAGGTTTCATGCTTGTAGCGATGTCTCTGGTACTTTGTCTCACAGGATCCCCCTTAGGATGTCTCGTAGGGCTGATTTAGTGGTGATGAATTCCTTCAGTGTTTGTGTGTTTGGGAAGGCCTTTATCTCTCCTATTCTAAATGACAGATTTGCCGGATAGAGGATTCTTGGCTGCATATTTTTCTGTTCATCACATTGAAGATCTCCTGCCATTCCTTTCTGGCCTGCCAAGTTTCAGTAGAGAGATCCGTCACGACTCTTATCAGTCTCCCTTTATATGTTAGAGCACGTTTATCCCTAGCTACTTTCAGAATTATCTCTTTATCCTTGTATTTTGCCAGTTTCACTATGATATGTCATGCAGATGATCGATTCAAGTTCCGTCTGAAGGGAGTTCTCTGTGCCTCTTGGATTTCAATGCCTTTTTCCTTCCCCAGATCCGGGAAGTTCTCAGCTATTATTTCTTCAAGTACACCTTCAGCACTTTTCCTTCTCTCTTCCTCCTCTGGAATACCAATTATGCGTAGACCATTTCTCTTTAGTGCATCACTTATTTCTCTAATTTTCCCCTCATACTCCTGGATTTTTTATCTCTCTTTTTCTCAGCTTCTTTTTCCACAATTTTATCTTCTAGTTCACCTATTCTCTCCTCTGCCTCTTCAATCCGAGCTGTGGTCATCTCCATTTTATTTTGCAGCTCATTCAATAGCATTTTTTAGCTCTTCCTGGCTGTTCCTTAGTCCCTTGATCTCTGTAGCAATAGGTTCTCTGCTGTCCTTTGTACTGTTTTCAAGCCCAGCGATTAATTTTATGACTATTATTCTAAATTCACTTTCTGTTATATTGTTTAAATCATTTTTGATCAGTTCGTTAGCTGTCGTTATTTCCTGGAGGATTTTTTGAGGAGAATTCTTCCATTTCGTCATTTTGGATAGTCCCTGGAGTGGTTCGGAAATGCGGGGCACTTCCCCTGTGCTGTCTTGAATAACTTGCGTTGGTGGGCGGGGCCGCAGTCAGACCTGATGTCTGCCCCCAGCCCACCGCTGGGGCCACATTCAGACTGGTGTGTACCTTCTCTTCCCTTCTTCTAGGGGCAGGATTCACTTTGGGGTGGCGTGGCCCGTCTGGGCTACTTGCACATTGCCAGGCTTGTGGTGCTGGGGATCTGGCGTATTAGCTGGGGTGGATCGGCAAGGTGCACAGGGGCGGGAGGGGCAGGCTCAGCTCTCTTTTCCTTTGGTGATCCGCTTTGGGAGGGGCCCTGTGGCACCGGGAGGGAGTCAGACCTGCCACTGGAGGGATGGATCTGCAGAAGCACAGCATTGGGTATCTGCACGGTGCAAGCAAGTTCCCTGATAGGAACTGGTTCCCTTTGGGATTTTGGCTGGGAATGGGCGAGGGAGATGGCGCTGGCGAGCGCCTTTGTTCCCTGCCATGTTACGCTCTGTCATCCGGAGCTCAACAACTCTCCTTCCCATTGTCCTCTAGCTCTCTCGCTCTCTGAGCAGAGCTGTTAACTTATAACCTTCCGGATATTAAGTTCCGCTTGCTGTCAGAACACACTCTGTCTTGCCCCTCCGCTTTTGTAAGCCAGACTCGGGGGCTCTGCTTTGCCGGTGGGCTGTCCCTCCGCCCTGGCTCCCTTCCACCAGTCCGTGTAGCGCGCACCACCTCTCTGCCCTTCCTACACTCTTCTGTGGGCCTCTCGTCTATGCTTGGCTCCAGAGAATCTGTTCTGCTAGTCTTCTGGTGGTTTTCTTCGTTATTTATGCAGGTGTGGGTGGAATCCAAGTGATCCACAGGACGTGGTGAGCCCAGCGTCCTCATACGCTGCCATCTTCCGCTCCCAGAATCAGTTTATCCCATTCTCATTTGACTTTCAGATGAAAGCTACCTCTGGACTGGGCTTTCAGGTAGAACCAGTGATATTTCCCCCTCTCTCCAATATAGAGGTGCTTCTTATTCTGAAGACAGCCAGCTTCAAAAAGATTATACTAGTCACTTTATTCTCAGCTTGATCCCACTCTCATAGGAAATGAAGAATTTTGACCCTTCATGTGTCTATTTCCATTTTCTGTTTTTCTAATTGTATCTTGGTTGCCACCAGGCATAGTGGACCTGCCAATAACTCAGTAAAAAATCAGAGATTGGTGGAGAGCTCCCACTCTGCTCCCATGCTAACTGAAAGCAATGAGTTTCTAATATACAAAAGGATTAATTGATGACCTGTCACTGATGACTTGGTGCTTAAAAAGGCTGTAGATGGCATGGTGATGGTTAGAGGCAGAACTCCAACCACTGGCTGCTACAGATGCCTTCATTCTGAGGAGCAGACACTTCAACCATTTGCAGTATTTTTCAGGACCTGCTATGTGCAGAAACAGCCCATTCAAGGACTAGTGCACCAGAGAGCCATTTCCCAAAAACCTGAGTCACAAGTCAGAACCTGCTAACTTGGAATAATTACTGCCTCAAAGGACAGGGAAAAAATCAATGCCAGAAAAAGCAATGGAAGCTTCTCATCCGTAGGGGTCCCAGGTGTACCTAGGTTTCCCTTTGTCCTAGCCCACAAATTGGTCTTACTCCTGAGACCACCATCATGTTTTGCTATATCCCATTCCCTTCTGTAATAAAGAACTTTGGCCTTCTTTGTATACTTCTTCATCCTGTTTCTCTTTCTCAAGCTAAGTTATTTCTGTTGTCTTTTCAGGGATGGAGTCTCAGCGCCATTTTCTCTGCTCTTAACTAGAGAGTCTGCACAAGTTCTTGTCAGTCTTGGATACATTCGACCACAGAGTCCCTCAAAAATGGCCTTTCAGTCCTATGTTGACAAAGGTAAGCCCAGGGCATTTCAAGGTGCCCAACAGGAGTGCTAATGTGTATTCAGGGTCAGAGATATTGGGAGGGAGCTATCCTCACTTATGGGACAAGAGGAACATGAAGCTACACACATAGGATAAATGAAAATTTATCCCATTGTAAGCTGAAATGAAAAACTTTGGCCCTGTTTGTACCTGTCCCAATTCCCTTGCTGTATTGATAACTAAGTATTGGGTCCTAGGCAAACACAATGATGCTGTCCCTCCCATAGTGAACACCTAGCCCTTTCTAATGAGCTCCAACTCTGGTCTGTGTTAACCAAGAGCAATCATTTTCTGATATCCCAAAGGAAAAATTGCCTTCCTGGGAGTATTGGTGTTTGGCTGGCTGATATAAGAAATGATGGTTAGCCAACTTGTCTTTCTCCCTGGCCACTAAAGATTCTTTCACTCTAAAAGCAGTTGGTTTTCTTCTGTGCGGTATTCTCAAGGACCTGGTTAGCCTAGAAAGAGACCACTCAAGAACTGCTGCACCACAGCCCAGTTCCAAACATTTGAGTATTATCCTGGAGCATAAACCTGCTATCCCTGAATCACTGCAGCCTCTAAACACTTACAGGATGGGAAAGGAAAACAGTGAACTCCAGAAGCTTTCTCTCTCTTTTGGAAGTAAAATACAGTTATCTTGGCAATAGGGCTCCCACAGTAAACCATGGAGGTTTCCCTTTGCCTTAGCTCATATGTGATTCTTATTTATGAGAAATTCAGCTTGCTGAGAGGTTGTTCTAGGCATTTCATCTTCTGATTTGTCCCATTCTCATCTCTAGTAAAGAACATTGTCCTTCTGTATATCTATTTCCATCATTTTACTATTTTTAAAACTAGAATCTCCCGGGCCCCTGGGTGGCTCAAACATTTGAGTGTCCGACTTCATTTCAAGCCATGATCTCACAGTTCATGAGTTTTGGCCCTGCCCTGGGCTCTGTACTGACAGCACAGAGCCTGGAGCCTGCTTTGGATTCTGTATCTCCTTCTCTCTGCCCCTCCCCTACTCATGTTCTGTCTCTCTCTCTCTCAAAAATAAGCAAACATTAAAAAATTAAAAAAAAAAACACTAGAATCTCCTATGGGCCAATCAGGGCCAATTGTTCAGACCAATTCCCTCCTATTTTAATTAAGGATTGTGGATGAGTTCATGTGACAACAGAATAGGTTGGGCCATAGGAGCCCTGGCAACTTGCCTTCCAGATCTATATTGACATTAGATTAGATCAGTGGAAAGTACCCAGCAAAGAATATTTGTGTGTTGGTAGAGCCAGAGGTGTTGGGAGGGAGCTGGCCTCATTTCTGTGCAAGGACAGATCAAGTGAGACATTTCACTCTCAGCTTTACTCCATTCTCATCTAAAATGAAAACTTTGGCTGTCCATAAAGACCGTCCCATTCCATTGCTATTTCTAACTTCGACTTGGTTTGCAGGCCAAGGCAGTGAGGTTGTCAGTCACACAGTGAGCTCCCAGGGACTGGTTGTTAGTTCTCACTCTGGTTCTGTGCTAACCAAGAGTCATTAGTTTCTGACAACCCAAAGGAAAGATTGCCCTGCTATCAGAGAGCACTTAGTGCTTGGCTGGCTGGTGTAAGAGCAATGATGGTGAGACAGGTTTCCTTTCTCACCAGACAATTTAAATGACTTCATTCTGAAAAACATACAATCCACACATACAAGGTATGTTCCAGGACCTAGTCAGTGTGGAAAGTGGCCATTCTAATGCAATAATGCACCACAGGAGCAGTTTCAAACTCTTGAGCAATAGCCTGGGTTATGGACTCACTACCTCTGAATCACGGTGGCATTGATCCTATGATGGGAAGGGCAGGAAAAAACCCAAAGCCAGAAGATTTTCCCCTTTCAGAAGGAAATATGTAGACCTTTTGCAGACTTTTTCCCAAATGAAGGATGACCCTCCTATCCATGAGTGCCTGTTTCTTGACTGGCACTGGTAATGTCTCTGGTGTGTAGCCAGCTTATCTCCCTCCTGTGGCTGATTGACATGTCTTCATTCTCTAAGGCAGATGGATCAAGCATGGACAGTATACTCCAGGACTATTCAGCACAGAAAAAGCCTTTACAAGGAATACTGCACCATGACTTGGTTACAAAAACTGAAACACCAATTGTGAACACTGACCTGCTACCACTGAATCACTGCTCTTTCTATCCCCTGAGGGGGAGGGTATTAAAAGGAGCCAAGGTCAGAAGTTTTCCCTCTCTTTATGAAGGAAAAATTCAGGTCTCATGCCAACTGGGCACCCAAGTGTAAACAATGAAGATTTCCTTTGCACCATCCCACAGGTGTTTCTTACTACAGACAACAGCTTCGCAGGAGATTGTGCCAGGCACTTCCTTCTCAGCTTCATCCCACTCTCATTTGTAATGAAGCAATTTGGCCCTCTGTGTATTTATTTCCATCCTTTTGCTCTTTTTTTTTGCAAACTAGGATCTCAGTGGAGTCCATTCAGAGTCAGTGTCTCAGAGCAATATCCTCCACTTTAACCTGGGGGCTCTGGCTGAGTCCTGGTGACTCTGTCATAGATTAGCAACAGGACCTCTTGTAATTTCCCACTAGAACTCTGTGCACAATGAGAGGCCTAGGGCATGTGAAGGTGCCAAGCTGTGTATGTAAGGATGTGTGTAGGCTGTCCCAGAGGTTTAGGGAGGGAATGGCCTTACACACGCAGTAAGAAGAAATGAAGGTAGATAGATGTGCCCTGCAGCATTATCCAATTGCCATCTGTATGTAGAGCCTTGGCCTCCCTTGTAGCCATTCCCACAAATTTGGCATTTACTAAGTCTTGGGTCACATTCAGGGATGACTGGTTCACTCTCACAAACAGAGACCAAAGATTGGTGCTAAACTTCCACTCTGGTCCTGTGTTCTGTGAGAGCAAACAGTAACTTTTTCTAAGGATGCACTTCTTGTCCCAGAGTGCTTGGTGCTTGGCCAGCTCTGATAAGTGCAGTGAAGGGTAGCCAGCTGGCTTTGCTCCCTTAGCTGATTGAGATGCCTTCATTCTGTATCACAGATGGTTCCCATTAGCACACTCTGCTTCAGGACCCAGAAAGGCCCTTTCAAGAGCTACTGCATCAGGTCCAGGTTCCAAACACTTGATCACCAGCTGGGAGCAGGAACACCTTGCCTCTGAACCACTGCTGCATCTATTTCCTGGTGGGAAAGTCAGGAAAAACAGCCAAAACCAGTTTTCCCTCTCTTTCTGAGGAAGAATACAGACCGCCTCTGCAGATTTCACTTTCAGGTGTAGCCACTGGAGGTTTCCTTGGACAACAGCCCTCAGGCTATTAACTGATTTCCTTAACAGCCCTCTTAACTCTCCAGAGAGCCAGCCTGCCAGACAATAAGAGTAGGCACTTAATTTAAAATTAGCCCATTCTCTTCTCTAACGAAGAACTTTCGTCCTTCAGGTGTCTATCTGGACATTATTGCTTTTTTTCAAACTAGGAGTCATTCAGAGCAAGAGCCTCAGAAGAATATACTCTGTTTAAACTAGAACATTCTAGGATCCTTGGGGCTGTGTGATACACAGCTCAGGTTCAAACATAGGTCTGGAGTTCATAGTTCCTGAGCCAATTTACAGTTCTCAGTTTCTAGTATAACAGAGGAAAGCTGGCCCCTCTCTCCCTTGGGTCTTTGTATTTAGCCAGCTAGGGTAATTGTGGGGAAGGGTAGCCAGCTTGCCTCCCTTCCCTGGCTGACAGAGGAGCCTTCATCCTGCAGAGCAGATGGTTCATGCATGCATATCATGCTCCAGGTCCTAGTCAGGGCCCAAAGAGACTTTTAAGGGAATAGTGCACCCAGGCCATGTTCTAACCACTTGACCAGTAGCCGGGAGACCCAAACAGCCGCAGGTGAATCACTGCTGCCCCTGTCTACTAATAGGAAGTGCAAGAGACACACCCAAAGCCAGGGCTTTCCCTCTCTATCTGAAGGAAGAATGCAGGCCCCTTGCTGACAGGGCTCCCACATGTAGCCTGTAGGGGGCTCCCTTCACCAAAGCCCACAAAAGTGCACAGCTTGCTAGAAGATGGCACTAGTCACTTCATTCTCTACATCATCTCATTCTCATTCCTAATGAAGAACTCTGGCCCTCCATGGATCCATTTTCACCGCTTTGCTCTATTTTCAAACTAGGTCCTCTCTGGGGTTCGTTCCACATAGTCTCTCAGATGAATGTCCTCAGCGTTCAGCTGGGGATCCTATTCCAGTCCTTGTGACTGTAGGATAGGTTTGGCCACAGGACCCCTGACAAGTTGGTGTCAAAACCATACAGGCAGCCAGAGACCTATGGCACTGGAAGGGCCCAGAAGAGAACATTGCACTTAGGCTGGGCCAGAAGGCTGGGAAGGGAGCTGGCCTCCTTTTTGGGCTGAGGGGACATGAAGTTACACAGTCCTTTTCCAGCTTGATCCCATTCCCATTAGAAATATTGAACTTTGGCCCTCCTTATGGCCATTCCCTTCCCATGGCTGTATGTCTAACTATGCCCCCATTGAGACTGAGGAGCCATGGAAAGGTCACTCACTCAGCCGATGACCAGGGATACATTTTTACACAAGCCTATGCATGTTGGAGGTGGGTATGATGCAAGGCAGCCCAGCCCCTGCTAATGGCAGCACTTGCACTTAGACTTGGATTTACCTTCCAGCTGGGACACAGAGGGGACAATGGGACCATGGGCATCAGTGGTGAGTGCAGACCATGGCCACAAGGAGGTTTCTGGGTCAGGTGCCAAGGCATGAACATCCCTATTCACCAGGCAGTGCCATAGCAGCTTCAATGGCCCAGCAATGCCACTCTGTGGTCATGGTGTGGCAACCATGGCATTGGCCTGTGCAGCACTGTCTTCCTTCAGCATACCTAGCAGTAGCAACAGTGACAGTTGTGGCTGTCCATAACAGCCCCAAGGACAGTGGCAGAAGGCAGAGATTGGCAGATAGGGTAGAACCCATTAGGGAAGCACCTGGTGTTTGCCTCCTACACAGTTCACTTCTCCCAGCTCATGTTTGGGGGATTAAAGTGCCCTCACATGTGTACCCTCACATGAAATGGTTATGCATGATGTGATGTGTCACACACACACAAAAAGCCACGAATAACCTATAATGAGGATATACTGAGTCAAGATACTGGCCAGTGTGCAATATGCCTGGAAGAAATGCAGAGGGAGGTACTAGAGCAGGGTTACCTTGTCTAGTCATATATCATTAAGGTTGCACTCATTTAAAATAAATAGACCTTGTCCTGAACAATATTCGGATATTGTAACAACTTCCAATTTTACAGTTTTTCTTATCTTTTCTGGGTGCTTGAAAACCTGAGGTATCTGAGGTTCTGTCTCTGGAAAAACAAAAACAAAAACAGGTCTACTGGGCCAGAAATATGAGTTCTTCAAGGCTCATGCAGAGATGAACAATCATACAGGGAAAACTCTCCTGCTGAAGAGTCAGGGGCTCCTTTGGCCAACATATGCCACAGTCACAAGGAATGGACCAGAATCTCCAGTTGAGGTCCGATGATGACTCTGAACGATTACATGAATGGACCCCAAGGAAGGCTTACAGTGAACATAGAGCAAAGGGCTGAAAATAGATACAGGGAGGGCCAGAGTTATGCATCAGGTATAAGAATGAGATAATGTAGAGAGTGACAGGAATAGCACAGTCTTCTTTAGCTAGCTGGCTGATACAGGAAAAAGAAACACCTGTGGACTTTGACACCTGGGAGTCCTGTCAGCAAGAAGCCTACATAGATTCTTCCTTCAGAATCAGAGGGAAAGTCATGGCTTTGGATATGTGTCCTGCCCTTGCCATCAGTACATAAGGGCAGCAGTGATACAGCTGTAGCAGGGATAAACTTCGGAGGAAGGGCAAGTGTTTGGAAGCATGCCTTGGTGCAGTATTCCATCCAAAGGTACCTACTGTGCTGACAAGGCTCTGGGGTATCCTTCTCACATGCAAACCTGCTGCTCTTTAGAGTGTAGGCATCTCCGTTTGTGAGTGGAGCAAGGCCAACTGGCTACCCTAGCCAGCTAAGCATCACCGTGTGCTCAGGGACAGAAAGGCCAGCTTTCCTCTGGGACATCAGACCTTGTGAGCTTTCAATTTGCTCAGGAACTGACTAGGAACCAGCCACCAGTCATACAACTATGGCTGTGAAAGTGACAGCACCATGGTCCTGGAATGTGAACTGAGACCTAGCTAGAAATGCAGCAATGGGATGGAGATGAGTACAAGAAGGTCCAAAGTTCTGCATCTCCAATGGTAATGGCATCTATCTGGGAAGGAGATAGATTTCTTAATTTCCTCTCACCCCAGACAGAAGGCCAGCTTCCTCCCTAAACTGCTGGATTGACCTACACACAAATCTCTTCCACTGGGCTACTGCAGATGCCCCAGGCCTGGTGATGTCCACAAATTCTGAAACCCAACCGCAAGGGGCCCTGTGCCCAAACCTCTCATGCACTCATCAGATTCCCAGATTCCCACTTAATAGCAAGATTATGAATCTAAGACACTGGCTCTGAATAGAATCTGGGAAGAATCTTGTGTACAGACAACAATTATTCACAATTGCGCTAATAGCCTGCTAAGCACCAAGGACTCGGGGACTCAAGGACTCAACTGTTCTTGGGTGCTAAGTCCTTGGGGATTGAAGTCAACCCAAAAAGATGTCTTCCTTCATTTACCCTCAGGTCAGAAGGAGGCCAGCTCCTTCCCCAAATCTCTGGTCCAACTTACACTCAAACATCCTCTGCTGCACATCTTCAAATGCTCTGGGCCTCAGGATGGTCACATACTTCTGAAACCCAATTAATTAAGAGGGAGCTCTGTGGGAAAAATCTCTCCCACAGACACAAGACTGGACCAGACTCCCAGGTTGAAGGCAGAGGATATGACTCTGAGACACTGACTTAGATTGGATTCCAGGAAGAACCTTGTTCTAAAAATTATCAAAGATGTTTAAAGGTGTAGAAGGAGGTCCAGATATCTTCAGAGATTGGAAGGGGGTTATATGGAGAAGGAAGTGCCCAGCACCAGCTCCTGGTAACCTGGCTCTCCAAAGAAGAACACCTGAGGGCTTAGGCAAAAGAGCCCTCTACAGTCTCCATTTGAGAACTCAGTCAGCAAGAGGGCTGCCTTCTTCCTTCAGAAGGACCTGGAAAGCCCTGGGGCTTTGTCTGTTTTTCTTGCTTTTCCCATCAGGAAATGGAGTGAGCAGTACTGAGATGTAGCTGTGAGGTGCCACCAGCTGTTGCTCAAAAGTGTGGACACAGGCCTTGGTGCCATCTTCCTGTAAAGGGCTCTTTCTGTGCTGGAAAGCTTGTGGAACCTACTGCTCCTGTATGAACTGTCTGCTTTTCAGTATTAAGTCACCTCAATCAGGCAGGGCAATGAGGGAATCTAGCTCCACTTCACAACCCCTCACATTCCACAAACAGCCAAGCACCAAGTTCATAGATAGGAAGGCTATTCTCCTTTGGGATATGAGATGCTGATGGCTGTCACTGAGTGTGGGACAGTGTGAAAACCTGCCACCCATCCCTTTGTGCTTGCTGAGTGTCAGCTCCATGGCTCCTAAGGGAGAACAAAGACATAGAAATACAGAAAGGGGATGGGAATGGCTACAGGTTGGATCACATTTTTTTCACCATTTCCATTCAGTGGGAATGTGATCAATCTGGAAAGGAGATGTTTAACTTAATTTTCCCTAGGCCCAGAAACAAAGGCAGATCCCTCTAATACCTCAGGACCAGCCTCCATACAAACAGTTCTGTGCTGGACCTTTTCCAATGTCCTAGGGCTCTGCATGTCTATGTAGTCATGAAACCAAAATGCCAGGGGCCCTTGGCTCAACCTGGCCCACAGTCACAAGGGCTGGACTACTTTTGACATTTACTAGCAGAAGATATTACTCTGAAAGATTGAATATGCATGGATCCCAATAGGAACCTAGGTTGGTAATAAACAAATTTGGTGAAAATTGATACACAGATGGCCAGAGTTCTTCATTAAGGATGAGAATTGAATAATGCTGAGAATGAAATGACTAGCACAGTGTATTAGCAAGTTGGCTTGTTCAGGAATCAGAAGAACCTTTTGTGGGCTTCCTCTACAGGCTGCCTCTTTGAGCAAGAGGCCCACACCTTAAGAAAGATAGGGAAAACGTTGGCTTTATGTGTGCTTCTGACCATCGTATCAGTAGAGTGGAGCAGGAGTGATTCTGAACTATGAAGTATGTGCTTCCATCTGATGATCAAGTGGTGAGAACGAGGACTTGGGACACTACTTCTTCAAAGGAATTTTGTGCGCTGACCAGGTCCTGGAGTGTACTGCACATGCACAGACTGTATGTTCTTCCAAATTAGGCTTTTATCATCAGTTAGGGACTGGAGTCAATGTAGCTACCCATTCCTAAGATGACTGTAGCCTGCTAAGCACCGAGGGTTCAGGGAGAGGAGGGCCAGCTTTCCTCTGGTACATCTGACTCTGAGAGCCCTCTATTGGCTCAGGTACTGACTGGAGACTCACCAGCAATCCTTGGACTCTGGCTGTGTATGTGACAGCCACATGGTCTTGGTGTGTGAACGGAGACCAATTTAGAAAAGCAGCAATGGGATAGGGATGACTACAAGGTGAGTCAATGTCCTGCCTTTCAAATGGGCATGGGTCAAATCTAGGAAGGAGATATTTATTTTCCCTTCCTCCTGTCCCACACAGGAGGCAAGATCCTCCCCTAACCTCTGGCCTAACCTACCCACAAGTATTCTCCCTGGGCACCTTCAGATACCCTAGGTGTTTTGGATGGCCACATAGTTTTGAAACAAAATTGAGTAGGGCCCAATGAAAAACCTATACCACCATCCCAGGGACACCACCAGACTACCAAGCTGAAAGAAGATATTACTTTTAGACACTGGCTCTTCCATGCAGAACTCTTCTTCTTCAAAAAAAGGGCAAAGTTGTATAAATGGAGACACAGAGTGCCAGAGTTCGTCATCAGAGATGAGATTTGGATAATGTTGAGAATGAATTACCCAGCACAATCTCCTATCAACCTGATTGTATCAGGAATAAGAAAGGCCTGTGGGCTTAGGCTAAGGGAGCCCTGTACAGGGCTACACCTGGGATCATTGTTGGCAAGAACCCTGCATTCTTTATTCAAAAGCCAGAAATTTCTGGGTTTGTCTGTCCCTACCACTTGTTCCATTAGTTGATGGAGGCGGCAGTAGTTGAGTTGTAGCTATTGCATTCTACTGGCTATTGCTCAGGAGTCTGGAACAAGTTCATTCCCTCTCCTTGGACAGCACTCTTCCTGTGGCGACCCCTTCCTGTCCGTACTGCCCATATGCAAACTGTCTGCTTTTAAGAATGAAGGCACCTCAATCATCCAGGTGAGTGAGTCATGCTGGCTTTCCTTCACCTTCCATACCACAGCAGGCCAAGCACGAAGCACTCAGGGCCTAAAGGTCATCTTTCCTTTGGTAATAAAGTAGTGTGGAACCATATATTCAACTCTTTGAAACAAGACTGAGGAGAAAGAATCTTTCAACCAACACCTTCTCTCACTACATTTGAACTGTTTGAAAACACTTGTGTGGAAGTATACAAGTAAAATGCCATATTCTCAACTCTGTGAAACTGCACTGTGGAGAAAGCCCTTTTCAACTAACATCTTCTTTCACCTAATTAAAAATATTTCAAAGTATATGTGTGGAACTGTAAGGAAAGTGCCATGTAGTCAACTCTGTGAAACAACATTGTGGAGAAAGCATCTTAAAACTAATATCTTCTTTCACTAAATTTGAAGTGTTTGAAAAAGTATGTGTGGAACTATATGGAATATGCCATATACTCAATTTTGTGAAACAATAATGTGGAGCTAGGATCTTTCAACTAATGTCTTCTTTAGCAAGTTAGAAGTGTTTGCAATATATGTGTGGAAATGAAAGGAAAGTGCCATATACTCAACACTGTGGAACAACACTGAGGAGAAAGCATCTTTCAACCAGCACCTTTTATCATTAAGTTAGAATGGCTTGAAAACATGTGTGTAACTATAAGGAAAGTACCATATTCTCCACTTTGTGAAAGAGCACTGTGTAGAAAGCATTGTCAACTAACATCTCACAGTAAGTTAGAAGTGTTTGCAAATGTATGTTTGGAAATATAAGGGAAGTGCAATGTAATTAACTCTTTGAAACACTATGTAGAAAACATCTTCCAATGAATGCCTTCTTTCAGTAAGTTGGCAATGTTTTCAAAAGTGTGTGTCGAAGCCTCTGGTAAGTGCCATATACTTAATTCCTTGAAACAACACTGTACAGAAAGCATCTTTCAACTAACACCTTCTTTCAGTAAGTTAGAAGTGTTTGCAACACAACTTCATATGTGTGGAAGCATAATGGAAGTACTTACACATTACCTTGTGGTAAAACACTGTTCAGAAAGAATCTTTCAACTAACATGTTTCATCCATACACTTGTGTGGAAGCATAAGAAAAGTGACATATACTTAACTGTGTGAAAAAACAGTGTGGAAAGCATCTTTAAACTCTTTTCAGTGAGTTAGAAGTATTAGTAAATTAGTAAATTAGAAGCCTAATGAAAGTGCCATATACTTAACTCTGTGAAAGAATACTGTATAGAATTCATATTCCAATTAACACCTTTTTTTTCAGTGAGAAGTGTCCCTCTTTCAAGTAACAATTTCTTTCAATAACATAGAAGTGTTTGCATACTATGGTGTAGACGTTAAGGACAATAGCTGTATGCTTAACTCACTGGAAGTACACTGTATATAAACATTCTTATATGTAGCATTTTTCATTAAGCTACAAGTGTGGGGAAGCTTAATGTGTAGCAGCCTATGGAAAAAGCTGCTTGCATAATTGATTGAACCTACAGTGGGAGTGAACTGTTTCCCAAGTAACATCTTGTTTCATTGAGATATACATTTTTGCAAACATATGAGTACAAGCATATGGAAATAGTCTTATGCTTAACTCTTTGACACTACACCATGCATAAACGGTCATTTAAGTAACATGTTGTCTTTAAGATATATGTGTTTATAAAGGTACGCGAGGAAGCATATGGGAATAGCCATGTGCTTAACTCTGAAACTGTGTGTGTAATGCATTTTTCAATTACCCTCTTCGTTCATTAAATTGCAAGTGTTTGTAAGTGTATAGTAGCATATTGGAGTAACTTTGTACAGAACTCAATGAAACTGGATATAACGGATCCTCGAAATAATACCTTCTCTCATTTACAAATAACATTTTGTAAATGTATATGTAGAGGCATATAGGAATAGAATTTTCTTAATTCATGAAATTTCTGTATAAGGCATTTTTCAAGTAACATCTTTCAGTGAGACATATATGTGTTTGTATCATTATGGGCAGTAGCATATGGGAATAAGCCATATGTTTAACTCTTCGACACTATGCTGAGTATTTTGAGTCCTTCAACTAACATCTGCTTTCATTTAGATATGTGTTGTGAAACACATGGGAACAAGTATATAGGAAGAGCAGTATGCTTAACTCATTGCAGCTAAACTGTATAAGCCATCGTTAAGTAACAGCTCCTTTCATTAAGATGTAAGTGTATGTAAAGTTATGTGCAGAAGCATATGGGAATACCCCGATGCTGAACTCTGAAACTACACTGTTTGTAAATTGTCATTCAACTAGCCTCTTCTTTCATTATGATACAGGTGTTTATAAAGTTGTGCATGGAAGCTTATGGGAGTAGCCATATGTTTAACCCAATTTACACTGGGTATGAAGACTCCTTTAGAAGACAGCTGCTTTCATTCAGATACAAGTGTTTGGAAGCATATGGAAACATTTGCTTTACTCTTTGAAACTACACTGGTTATAATGCATCCTTCAACTAACATCTTTCATTCAGATATAAGTGTTGGGAAATATATGGAAATGAGTGTATGGGAATAGCTGTATGCTTAACTCATTGAAATGACACTGTCCAAAAACTGTCATTCAAATAACATCTTTGATTAAGATAGAAATGTATGTAAAGTTATGTGTAGAAGCATATGGGAATACCCCTATTCTGAATTCTCTGAAACGATATGGTATATAAAAACTGTCATTTAAGTAACATATTCTTTCATTAAGATATAAGTGTTTGTAAAGTTGTGTGTGGAAGCATATGGGAATAGTTTTATGCCTAACTCATTGAAACTACACTATGTGTAAACCATCTTTCAACTAACTTCTTCTTTAATTTAGATACAATTGTTCATAAGGTATGTGTAGAAGCATGTTTGAATAGCCTTGTGCTTAACTCAAAGTTTCATCAGGTATAAACCTTTTTTCAAGTAACATCTTCTTTCATGTAAGTGTATGTAAACTTGAGTGTAGAAGCAAATGGAAATAGCCATATGCTTTAGCAGCATTAACAATAGCCAAATTGTGGAAAGTACCCAAATGTCCATTGACTGATAAATGGATAAAGAAGATGTGGCACACACACACACACCGTAGAATATTATTCAGCCATAAAAAAGAATGAAATCTTGCCATTTGCAATGACTTTTTTGGAGCTAGAGTGTTTGCTAAGTGAAATAAGTCAGTTAGAGAAAGAAAAATACCATACGATTTCACTCATATGTGGAGTTTACAAAATGAAACATATGAACATGGGAAAAAAGACAAACCATAAAACAACTCAACTATAGAGAATGAAGTGAGGGTTGCTGGAGGAGAGATATGTGAGGGCATAGGTCAAATCGGTGATGGATATGAAGAAGGGTACTTGTGATGAGCACTGGGTGTTAATGTAAATTCATCAGTAAATTCTACTCGTGAAATTAATATTACAGTATGTTTTAGCTAACTGGAATTTAAATAAAAACTTGAAACTACAATAAAAAAATAGCCCTATGCTTAACTCATTAAAATACACAGTGTAGGGGCGCCTGGATGGCGCAGTCGGTTAAGCGTCCGACTTCAGCCAGGTCACGATCTCGCGGTCCATGAGTTCGAGCCCCGCGTCAGGCTCTGGGCTGATGGCTCGGAGCCTGGAGCCTGTTTCCGATTCTGTGTCTCCCTCTCTCTCTGCCCCTCCCCCGTTCATGCTCTGTCTCTCTCTGTCCCAAAAATAAATAAAAAACGTTGAAAAAAAAAATTAAAAAAAAAATACACAGTGTATAAACCTTATTTCAAGTTACATGTTCCTTCATTAAGGTATGTGTTTATAAAAGCATGTATTGATATATATATGACCAGGAATATGCTTCACTCATTGTCACTACACTGTGTATAATGTATCCTTCACTTAATATCTTTTATTCAGATACAAGTTTTTAATTTTTTATTTATTATTTTGAGAGAGAGAGAGAAAACACGTGAGCGGGAAAGGGGTAGAGAATAGGGATGGGGAGAGGATCTGAAGCGGGCTCTGTGCTGACAGCAGAGAGCCCAATGTGGGGCTCAAACTCATGAATAGAGAGATCATGACCTGAGCCAAAGCTGGATGCTTAACTGACTGAGCCACTCAGGTGCCCCCACATACAAGTTTTTAGAAACTTATGAGTAGAATCCTATGGGTGTAGCCATATGCCTAACCTATTGAAACTACACTGTATATAATGCATCCTCAACTAATATCTTTCATTAAGGTATAAATGTTTGTAAACCTATGTTATAATCACATGGGACTCTCTGTATTCCTTCTTCATCTATTGACACTACACTGTGTATAAACCATTGTTCAAGTAATGTCTTCTTTCACTTAGGTATACGTTTTGTAAAGGTATGTATACAAGCACATGGGTATAGTCCTGTATTATCTCATCGAAATTTTTCTGTATATAAACCATATTTTCACTTATTGAAGGTACACTATGTATAAACCTTCTTAAAAGTGACAGCTTCTTTCATGAAAATAAAAGTGCTTGGAAACTTATACGGAGCTGCCTATGGGAAAGCTGCATACTTAACTTACTGAACATACAGTGTACATGAACAGCTTTCCAAATAACAGCACTTTCATTAGGATATAAGTTTTTGGAGACATATGGGTATAAGCATATGGGAATAGCCACATGCCTAACTCATTGAACTGTACTGTGTTAATGCATACTCAAGTAACATTTTCTTTCATTGAGATACAAGTTCTTTAAGGTTATGTGTAGAAGCATAGAATAGCCCTGTGCTTATCTCATAGAAACTATACTGTGTATAAACCTTCTTTCAATTAACATCTTCTTTCATTAAGATACATGTTTGAAAACATGTGTGGAAGAACCCTGTGATCACTCTTTGAAACTACACTGTGCATAAGCTGTCAAGTGACATCTCCTTTCATTAAGGTATAAGTGTTTGTAAAGTGGTGTATAGAAGCATATGGGAAAAACCGTATCTTAATGCATTGACACTGCATTATGTACAAAGGGTTTTTGAAGCCACATCCTCTTTCATTAAACATAAGCATTTGTAAATGTATGTGTACGAACATGTGGGAATGGGTATATACTTCATTCACTGAAACTACACTGTGTGTAAATTGTCCTTCAAGTAAAATCTTTCATTAAGATATATGTGTGTATGTATGTGTAGAAGCATAAGGGAATGGCTCTATGATTAACTCTTTGAAACTGCATTGTATTTAAACCGTCTTTCAACTAACTTCTCCATTTATTAAGATAACAAATGTTTGTAAATGTATGTGCAGAAGCATATGGGAATAGCCCTATGCTTTTTTCATTGAAACTACACTGTGTATAAACCTTCATTCAAGTAATATTTTGATAAGTGTTTGCAAACATATGTAGAAGCATATGGGAATAGCCATATGTTTTTTGAAACTACACTGTATATATTTCATCCTTCAACTAGCATCTGCTTTCATTAAGATACAGGTGTCTGGAAACCTATAGATAGAAGCTTATGGGCACACCCATATGTTTACCTCATTGAAACTCCACTGTGTATAATATGCCCTTCAACTAACATCTTCCATTAAATTATAAATGTTTTTAAACATATGTGTAGGGACATGTGGGAACAGCCATATGCTTAGCTCAATTGTACTACACTGTGTGTAAACCGTTGTTCAAGTAAATTTTCTTTCATTAAGATACAAGTGGTGGTACCTGGGTGGCTCATTGTCAGTTAAACATCTGACTTCAGCTCAGGTCACGATCTCACAGTCTGTGAGTTCAAGCCCTGTGTTGGGCTCTGTGCTGACAGCTCAGAACCTGGAGCCTGCTCTGTATTCTGTGTCTCCCTCTATCTTTGCCCCTCCCTCTCTCACACTCAGTCTCTCACTCTCAAAAATAAACATTAAAAAATTTTTTTAAAGATACAAGTGTTTAAGGTATGTATGTATAAAAGCATTTAGGTATAGTATTCTGCTTAACTCATTGAACTTACACTGTGTATAAACCTTCTTAAAAGTAATATCTTCTTTCATTATGATATAAGCATATGTAAACTTGTGTGTAAAGGCAAATGAAAATAGCCTTATGCTTGACTAATTGAGAGTACATGGTGTATAATCCTTATTTTATGTAACATGTTCTTTCATTAAGATATGTATTTGTGAAAGAGGGTGTGGAAGTATATATGACTAGCTGTATGCTTAATTCATTGAACCTACACTGTTCATAAACTTCCTTCAAGTAACATTTTCTGTCATTAAGATATTTGTGTTTGCAAAGGCTATTTGGGAATATCCCTGTGTTTATCTCATTGAAATACTTGTATAAGCCATCTTTCAAGTAATGCCTAATTTTATTAAAAGTGTTTGTAAACCTCTGTGTAAACCAAATGGAAATAACTGTATGCTTAACTCACTGAATATACACTGTGTATTGACCTTCTTAAAATTAACATCTTTCCTTAAGAGACAAGTGTTTGGAAACTTACGTGTAGCAGCCCATGGCAAAAGATGCATTCTTTTTAAAAAATTTTTTTAAATGTTTATTTATTTTTGGGAAACAGAGAGACGGAGTGGGGGAGGGGAGAGAGAGAGGGAGAAACAGAATCTGCAGTAAGCTCCAGGCTCTGAGCCATCAGCACAAAGCCCAACGTGGGGCTTGAACCCACAAAGCCCAGGATCATGACCTTGGCCAAAGTCGGATGCTCAACTGACTGAGCCACCCAGGCACCGCAAAAGCTGCATTCTTAACTCATTGAAACTAAATGGTATATGAACAGTTTTCCAGGTAACATCTTCTTTCGTTAAGATGTAAGTGCTCAGCGATACAAGTAATGGGACAAGTATATGGGAATAGCTGTATGCTTAATTAATTGAAACTACACTGTATATAATACTTCTTTCAAGTAATATTTACTTTTATTAAATTACATGTTTGTAACATTATATATAGAAGCATATGGGAATAGTCATATCCTTCAGTCATTGAAACTAGACTCTGTAACCATCCTTAAAGTAACATATCCTTTCATTAAGATACAAGTATTTGTAAATGTATGTGTAGAATTATATGGGAATAACTCTATGCTTAAGTCTCTGAAACTACACTGTGTATATACCTTCTTTCAAGTAACATCTTTTATTAAGTCATAAATGTTTGCAAACATGCTTCACTCATTAACACTGCACTGTGTATAAACCATTGTTCAAATACCATTTCTTTCATTAAGGTATAAGTGTTAGTAATGTTGAGAAGCATATGGAAAAGTCCATATGCTTAAATCTTTGAAACTACACTATGTATAATGCATCCTTTAACAGATATCAGTTTTCATTAAGTTACAAGTGATTGGAAACCTGGAGATGGAAAATTGTTTTGTTCTGTTTTGTGAGAGTACAATTCATCTTTTTCTTGAGAACCTGCATTGCTGATACTAAATAAATATGTACTCGATAAATGTTTCATTTCTATTTTAAAAAGTTATATGTATTTGCAAACCTGTGTGTAGAAGAAAATGAAAATTGCTATAGGCTTAACTCTTTGGAAGTTATATGTGTGTTTTGTGTGAGGTATATATGTTGTGTGTGTGATGTACATGTGATGTTTGTGTGTTTTTAAAGTCTTGTGTGTCTTGTGTATATGGTGTGTGTGGTGAGTGCGTGGCTTATGTATTTTTTGTGTGTTGCATGTGGTGCATGTTAGTAACATGTGGTATATATGTCATGTATGTGTGGTGAAAGTGTGTCCATGTTTGTGTGGTATATGTGTGCTATGTGTGGTTTGTATGTCCTGTGTATGGTATACATGTGGTGTGTACAAGTTATATGTGGTGTGTCATGGTAAGGATTGGTAATTTTGAGTTATATGTGTGGTATATGTGTAATGTGTGTTTAGTGACATTGTGGTTCATGTGGTATATATGGTATATGTGTTTCATGTCTTTTGTGTGTGTGGTGTGTGTCTGAAATATGTCTTTTATGTGTGATGTTGTGTGGTATCTGTGTGGTGAAAGTTTGTATATAGTTTGTGCATGGTGTATGCTTTGCTTGTGTGTGCATGTTATATGTATTTTGTTTATGGCATGTGTGTGGTACATATGTAGTGTATGTGTCGCATGTGTTGTGCATGAGTAGTGTACTTGGTAATTGTATCATCCGTGTGAATGTGGTATATGTGTAGTGTTTGAGTGGTGTTTCTGTGGTGTATGTGTGTGTGTGAAATAGGTAGTGTGTGTGTGTGTGTGTGTGTGTGTGTTAGACTCTGGGTCTGGAGTTCTCTCATGTTCAGAAAGAAAGTAGGACACAGGATTAAAAATGCGAGGGAGGCAAAGTTCCCAGAGAAGACAAGAGCCCCTAGTAAGGGTCCTTGCTCCATTTTTATTAGGATCGGAAGGCTCACAAACGTGGTGATGAGCATGCACAAAGAGACAATGAAATTGTGAACATAACTCAGGGTGTGAGGGAAAGGAGGTCTTGAAGATATTCGGGGTTAGGGGTTTGGGTTAATACAAAACAAAATCCTGGCACTGGGCAGAAGGTTGTGTACAGCAGATGTGAGGCACCACCCGTTTACCTAAACTGGTCTAGGAGACAAGAAAGACAGAGCATGCTACCTCAGGGTCAATAAGGCACCTTTCTTCTGCTAATTAGCTCTGCTCTGGGACGTCCTATAGCAGTCTACATCCCTATTTACCTGTTCACCTAATTTGGTGCTTCCTTCCAGTGAAAGCAGCTTTGTGCTTTGTACTAAGTTGGGGGGTTTTTCCAACCTGAATACCTAATCTTGTTTACCTCATCTTGGATGTTTTCATCCTGAGATTCCCGATTCCTATACCTTTGTCTTATACTGGGGCATTTGCCCCACTTTACCTATTCTGGGAGCTTTTGCCTTGTTTACCCAATCTTATTTACCTAATCTTGTCTATCCAAACTTGGGTGTGTACATCCTATGGCTTTTTATTTCTTTATGCCTTGTTAACCCATCAGTGTAAGCTCAGGGAATTCCTAAGCTTATTCCCCAATGTGTGTGTGTGTGTATGTCTGTGTAGGGGCTATTTTTATGGTAGTCTGTTTTGTAGTATATGTGTAGTTTGTGTGTGGTGTATGTGTGGTTTGTGTGTGTGTATATGTGTGGTTATTGTGAAGTGTATGTGTAGTGTGTGGTATATATCTGTTGTGTGTGGTATACCTATGATCTATGTTTGGTGTATGTATATTGTGTGTAGGGCTTGTGCACATGAGCATGGTGTATGTGTGATGATGTTTCCTGTATCTGTGGTATGTGTTTGTATGTAATATTTTTGTTATGTGTGTGTGGATTCTCTGTGGTGTGTGTGGTGTATGTGTTGTGTTTATTATGTGTGTGTGTGATTGCTTCTCAGCCTTTTGGCTAAGATCAAGTGTATTATGTGTGTGTGTGGTGTATGTCTTGAGTGTGGGTTGTGATGTGTGCTGTGGGTTGCTATTATATGTGTGGTGGTTGTGTGGTGTATGTGTCATAGATATGTGCTGTGTGTGTGTAGTATATGTGTAGTCTATGAATGTTATATGTTTGGTTTGGGTGGTATATGAGTTGTGTGGGTGAAGTGTGTGTTATCTGCTTATATTTTGTGTGGTAGGTGTGTGTGGTATATGTATGGAGTGTGTGGTGTACTTATCTCCTGGATGTGTGG
Source organism: Panthera leo (assembly GCF_018350215.1). Lineage (NCBI taxonomy): Eukaryota > Metazoa > Chordata > Mammalia > Carnivora > Felidae > Panthera > Panthera leo. Next base: position 107,174,928 of record NC_056686.1, on the reverse strand, counting down.
TATGTATGATTTTGTGTGTTGTATGTATTGTGTGTATGGTTCTTGTGTGGTGTGGGTGTGTGTTTGTGGTATATGTTTGTGAAATATGGTGTATGTTTGGAGTGTTTGTAACATGTGTGATCTGTGTTTAATGTGTATGTGGGGTGTGTACTTGTGTTTGGAATGAGTGCTAATGTATGATATATATGTGTATTATGTATTATGTATATATTATGTATATTACATATATACATATATATATTATGTGTGTGTGGTATATGTGGTGTATGTGTGTATGGTATATGTATGGGGTGTGTATTGTATGTATGTTGAGTGTGTGGTATATCTGTGGAGTGTGTGTGGTTTGTCATGTTTGTGGTGTATATGTGGTTTGTGTGTGTGATGTAGATGTGATGTGTATGAATGTATGTTATATGTGTAGTGTGTATGAATATTACAAATATGTGGTTATTGTGTGGTGTATATGTGGTGTGTGTGTTTGTGTGGTATATATGTGTATGGTGTATAGGTGTGCTGTATTTGAGGTGTGTGAAATGTATGCAGCAAATGTATGAGGTGTGTGGCATATCCATGGATACATGTGGTGAGTGTATGATGTGTGTTGTGTGATGTATGTGTGGTGTATGAGCAGTATGTGTATTTGGTATATGTGTGGTCTTTGAGTGTGTTGAGTGTGTATGTGTGTAACATATGTATGTTTTCTATGTGACGTATATGTGATGTATTTGGTGTGTGAAGTATATATGTGATGTCTGTGTGGTATAAATGGTGTGTATGTGGTATAATTATTGTGGGTTGTGTGATTATTGTGTGGCATAAGTATTGTATATATGTTGTTATGTGTGCTGTATGTATAGTGTATGTGTTGTTTGTGGTATGTGCGTGGTGTGTATGTGCTCGTTTACTGTGTTTGTGTGGTATTTGTGTGGCATGTGCATTGTGTGTTGTATGTGTGGTGTTTGTGTGACATGCGTGTTGTGTCTGTATGTGGTATAAGTGTGAATTATCATTGCGTGTGTTCGTTGCATATGTAGTGTATGTGTGGTACACATATTGTGTGTATGTGATATATATTCAGTGCGTGTGTATTGTGTGGTGTGTATGGTTAGTATACACGTGTTGTATGTGTGTTGTTTGTATGTGTGTGGAATAAATGTGTGGTGTGTATGTGGTGTAAAAGTGATGTGTGTGTGCATAATAATAATAAATGTGTGTGTGGTGCATGTGGTGTGTGTGTTGTGTTGGTGTGGTATTTGTGTGATGTGTGGTGTGTGTGTGGTATATCTGTCCTGTGTGGTATATGTGTGGTGATTTTGTATGGTGTATGTGTGATGTTCATGTATATATGTATAGTGTGTGCTATGCATGTGATGTGTTTGTGTGTGGTATATGTGTGGCATGTTTGTAGAGTGTGTTGGTGTGTGTATTGTGTATATGTGTTGTATGTGTATATGTTTGGTGCCTGTGGCACCTTTGTGGAGTGTCTGTGGTATGAATGTGTTGGTTTTTTGGTATACTTGTGTTGTATGTGGTCATTTTGTGTGAGGAAGTATAAGTGTGAGTGTGTGGTGCACATATGATCTATGTTGGATATGTTTGTGGTATAAACATGGTGAATGAGTATTGTATATGTGGTGTGTGTGTAATGTATGTATGATGTATATGGTGAATGTGTGGTATGAATGTGTATGTGGCACTTGTGTGGCAACTGTGGTTTGTGATATGTGAGTTTTGTATGGGGTGCATGTGTTAAATGTGTGATGAGTATGTTGTATGTGTGGTTGTATGTGCTGCATGTTTGATAGTTCTGTTAGTTTGTGTTATCTGTGGTGTGTGTGTGTGTGTGGTAGTTGCGTGTTGTGCATGGTAGTTTTGTGTTTTGTATCTGTGCTGTGTTTTGGGATATGTGTGGTGTGTGTACAGTGTATGTTTGATGTCTATGTGTTGTATATGTTTATTGTGTGTTGGTATATCTGAGGTTAGTGTGCATTTGTGTGGCATAGTTTGTTACGTATAGTGTGTATATGGTCAGTGTGTGATGTGTCTGGTGAATGTGTGCTGAGTGTGCTGCCTGTGTGGGGTTTGTGGGTTTTCTCTGTGTTGTATGTGTGCAGTGTGTGTTGAAGGTTTTGTATGTATGTGTGTGTGGTATGTGTGGTGTGTATAGGGTTTATGTATGGTGTGTGTGTGTGTGTGTGCATGTGCATGTGTGTTGCTTTCCTTTGGTACACATGTGGTGTTTGTGCAAGTGTCATATGTGTGGTATCTGCAGGGTATCCATGTTGTATGTTTTGGTGGTGTATTTATTACATGTGTGTTGTGTATGTTTGGTGTTTGTGCTGTATGTTCAGTGTGTATGTGAGGTGTATGTGTGTTTCTGTGTGGTGTATGTAAAGTATGTGTGTTGTTTATGTGATGTGTGAGTGTGGAGTTTGATGTATATGTGTTATACGTGTGGTTAGTGCTTGTGCATGTGTGGTGTGCATAGTATGTTGGTGGTGTGTTGTGTGTGATTACCATGTGGTGGATGGGTTTTGTTTGTGTGGTGTGTATGTAGGTAATATATGCATGGTGTATGTGTTGTGTGAAGTGACTGTGGTATGTGCCATGTATGTGTGCTGTTAGTGATATACATGTATGGGTTTTGTGTAATATATGTGCAGTATTTGAGTGGTGAACGTGTGGTACATGTGTGTTGTATGTGTGGTGTGTGTTTTTGGTTTGTATAATGTGTGTGTTGTGTGTGTTTGGCATGTATATGGTGTCTGTGTAGTATAAGTGACATTCATGTGTGGTTTAAGTGCACTGTACAAGTGGTATGGATGCTGTGTATATGTGGTGTATGTGTAGTGTATGTGCAGTGTGTGTTGTATATGTGTGATCTGCATGTTGTGTTTCTGTGTTTTATTTGTGATGTGTGCATAATATATGTGTTGAGTTTCTGCAGCATATGTATGGTCTTTAAGTTGTGTATATGTGGGTTGTGTAGTATCTTTGTGGTATGAGTGGTATACAGGTCGTGTGTTTTTGTGTGGTATAAATGTTTTGTGTGTATGGTTCATTTGGGTTATCTGTGTATATGTATATGTGTGTATATGTGTGTTGTGTCTGTGATGTGTGCAGTGTATGTGTGGTGTGTGTTGTGGTATGTGTACAGTGTGTATGATGTATGTGAGGAGTTCTATGGTTTCTGTCTATGGTATCTGTGTGGTGTGTGTGGCATGTGTGGTATATGTGTCATGTATCTGAATGTGATGGTGGTATATGGCTGTAAGTTTTATAGCTTCTGTGTGGTGTGCTTATATGGTATATGAGGTGTGTGATGTGTGTTTTGTATGTGTGGCATATATGTCTCATGTACTGTAGGTGTTGTGTATATTTAGTGTGTATATGGCATGTGTAGAGTGTTTTTCTGTGTGGTATGTGTGTGCTGTATGTGTATGTGTATGGCACGTGTGCTGCATGTGTGGTATATGTGTGTGGCATGTGTGCTGCATCTCTAGTTTATGGTGTTTGCGTGTGTGTGGTTTGTGTATGTGGCATATGTGGTGTGTATGTGTGAGGTATATGTGTGGGTGTATGTGTGATGTGTGTGTTTAATTGTGGTTGAAGTGTGTTGTATATATAGGATGTGTAGTATATTTTGGCATATGGTTTTATATATGCGTGGTGTGTTTGTGGTGTAATTATGATGCACGTGTGGCTTATTGTTGTATGTGCATTGTTTCTGTAGTTTGTGTGTGGTACATGTGTGGTGTGTGTCATATGAATTGTGCATGTGGCATATGTGTGCTATGAGTAGCATGTTTGGTTTGTGTGTCTTCTCATGTATATGTGTGGTTTGTGTGGCATATATGTGCACATTTTGTAGTGTATGTGTGGTGTGTGTATGTGGTATATATGGTATGTATGATGTGTGTTTGATGTTTAAGTGGTGTGTGTGTGGTATATGTGTGGTTAATGTGTGGTGTGTATGTTGTGTATGTATGGTGTGCTTATGGTGTGAGTGTAGAGTGTCTGTGTTTGGTATGTTTGTGGTGTATATGGGGAAAACGTGTGCTGTATCTATAGATTTTTTTGATGCCTGGGAGGTTTGTGTATGTGTGGCATATGTGTGCTAATGTGTGTGATGTGTGTCTGGTGTGTGATGTGTATAGTATAAGTGTTGTGCATGTGTGGAGTAGGTGTGATTTATGTGCAGTGTGTGACGTGTGTGAGTGTGGTGAAATTGTGGTGTATACATAGGTGTGTGTGGTGTACATTTGTTGCATGTGACATGCCTGAGCTGTATGTGTGGTATAAGTCTGTTACAAGTGTGTTCTTTGTGTGTTGTGTGTTTGGTATTGTGTTGTGTGTTTATGATGTATCTTTGGTGTGTGGTATATATGTGATGTTCGTGTATGGTTATTTGTGGTGTTTGTGGGGTATATGTGGTGTGTGTGTGATATGTATGGTGTGTGTTTGGTATGTGTGGTTGGTGTTTGTCGAAAGTGTTTTTTGTGTGGTGTATACGTGGTTTGATTGAAGTGTGTGTGTGTGTGTGTGTGTGTGTGATGTGTATGTGAGGTATATATATTATGTGTGGTGTAAGTGTGTAGCTTATGTGTTTGTGTGTGTTGAGAGAGCGGTATATCTAAGTAATATATGCTTGTCATATGTATAGTGTGAGATATCGATGCATTATGTGTGGTGATTGTGTGGTATATGTGTATTTTATGTCTGGTTATTGTGATGTGTATGCTGTGCAGTGTATGTGTGCTATTTGTGTTGTGTTTGGTTTGTATATCATGTGTGTGGTGTATGTGTTGTTTGTGTTTGTGGTATATGTGTGCATGTTTTGTGAACTATGTGTCGCATGTGTGTTTGTGTATGTTGTATGTGTGGTTAGTGTGTGGTGTCTGTGTTGTGTACCTCTTCTGTGTATGTTATGTATGTTTGTGTAATATACATCTTGTATGTGTGGTGTGTATATAGTGTATTTGTGGTATATGTGTAGTGTTTGTCATATATTTGTGGGATGTGGGAGGTATATCTCTAATATGTGAGTGGTATTGTGTATTGCGTGTATGTGAGGTTATGTGAGGTTTATATGCTGTGTATGTGTAGTGTGTGTTTGGCCTGTGAATGCAATGTTTTTCTCTGTGGTATATGTGAGTTGTGTGTGTGGAATGTGTGTGCTGTATCTGTAGTTTTTCAGTGTGCGATTTGTGTATGTGTGGCAGGTGTGTTGTGTGTGTGTGGTGTATGTGTGGTATGAATTGGTGTGGGTGTGGTGTGTATCTGTGCTTTTTGTGTTGTGCATGGTGGTGTGTGGGTGTGATATATGTGTGTATATGAGTGGTGCTTATGAGATGTATCTGACTCTATGTGTGTAGAATATATAATTGCTCATAATATTCTCTTATTATCGTTTGTATTTCTGTGGTGTTGGTTGTGACCTCTCTTTCATTCATGATTTTATTTGGGTCCTTTCATTTTTCTTTTTGATAAATCTGGCTAGAAGTTTATCAATTTTGTTAATTCTTTCAAAGAACCAGCTCCTGGTTTTGTAGATCTTTTTTTTTTTTTTTTTTAATCATTGGTTTCTGCTCTAATCTTTATGATTTCCCTTCATCTGTTGGTTTTGGGCTTTATTTGCTGTTCTATTCCTAGTTCCTTTAGGTGAAAGGTTAGGTTGTGTATTTGAGACCTTTCTTCCTTCTTTAGGAAGGCCTGGATTGCTATATACTTCCGTCTAATGACTGTCTTTGCTGCATCCCAGAGGTTTTGGACTGTTGTGTTTTCATTTTCACTTGCTTCCATGTACTTTTTTAATTTCCTCTTTAATTTCTTGGTTAACCCATTCATTCTTTAGTAGGATGTTCTTTAATTTCCAAGTATTCATGGTCTTTCCAAGTTTTTTTCTTGTGGTTGATTTAAAGTTTTATAGTGTTATGGTCTGAAAATATACATGGTATGATCTCAATCTTTTTGTACTTGTTGAGGGCTGACTTGTGACCCAGTATGTGATCTACTCTGGTAAATATTCCATGTGCACTTGAGAAGAATGCTGTTTTAGGATGAAATGTACTGAACATATCTTTAAGTCTATCTGGTCCAGTGTGTCATTTAAAGCCATTGTTTCCTTGTTGATTTTCTGCTTAGATGATCTCCCCATTGTTGTAAGTGGGGTGTTGAAGTCCCCTACTATTATGGTATTGCTATCAATGAGTTTCCTTATGTTTGTGATTAATTGATTTATATATTTGGGTGCTTTCAAGTTGGGAGCATAAATATTCATAAGTTAGATCTTCTTGGTGGATAGACACATTAGTTATAATATGATGCCTTTCTTCATCTCTTGTTACAGTCTTTGTGTTAAAATCTAGTTTGTCTGATATAAGTATGGGTATTCTGGCTTTCTTTTGATGTCCATTAGCATGGTAGATGGTTCTCCATACCCTTACTTTCAATCTGCAGGTGTCTTTAGGTCTGAAATGAGTCTCTTGTAGGCAGCATATAGATGGATCTTGTTTTCTTATCCATTCTGATACCTGATGTCTTTTGATTGGAGCATTTGGTCTATTTACATTCAGGGTGATTATTTAAATCACTGAATCACATGAATTTAGTGCCATTGTGTTTTCTGTAGAGTTGGTGTTTCTGATGATGGTCTCTGGTCCTTTTTAGTCTTTATTGCTTCTGATCTTTTTTGCTTTGTTTTGTCTTTTCTCCAAAGAGTCTCCCTTAGAATTTCTTGCAGGGCTGGTTTAGTGGTCACAACAAACACCTTCAGTTTTTGTATGTTGGGGAAAGTCTTTATCTTCCTATTTTGAATGACAGCCTTGGTGGATAAAGAATTCTTGGTTGCATATTTTGCCAATTCAGCACGTTGAATATATCCTGCTACTCCCTCCTGGCCTGCCGACTTTCTGTGGATAGGTCTGCTATGAACCTGATCTGTCTTCCCTTGTAGGTTAAGGACTACCCCGCCCCCCACCCCCGCCTTGCTGCTTTCTTAATTCATTCCTTGTCAATGTAATTTGTAAATTTGACTATGATATGTCTTGGTGAGGTAGGTTTTTGTTGAATTTAATAGGTCTTCTCTATGCTTCTTGGATTTTGATGTCTGTGTGCTACCCTTGATTAAGAAAGCTTTCTGCTATAATTTGCTCACATAAACCTTCTGCCCCATTTCTCTCTCTTCATCATCCTATGATTTGAATGTTATTCCTTTTTAATAAGTCACTGAGTTCTCTAAGTCTTGTATCATGATCTTTTGCCTTTGTTTCCATCTTTTTTCTGCTTCATTATTTTCCATAATTTTATCTTCTATGTCACTGATTTGCTGCTCTGCTTCATCCATCCTTGCTGTCAAGGCATTGATTTGATATTGCATCTCAGTTATAACATTTTTAATTTTGGCCTGACTAGACTTTCGTTCTTTTATCTCCACAGAAAGGGATTCTCTGGTGTCTTCCATGCTTTTTTCAACCCTAGCTAGTATTATTATAATCATGGGTTTAAATTCTAGTTCAGACATCTTACATATATCTGTGTTGATTAAGTCCCTGGCCATCATTTCTTCCTGTTCTTTCTTTTAGGGTGAATTCTTCCATCTTGTCACTTTGGAGGAAGAAAAAAATTAATAAAAGAAGAAATAAAAATTTAAAAATTACAAACAAAACAAATAAAATCAAATAAAGGAAGCTATATCCCTGGTGTGGTTCAGTCTGCTTGTTGAAAGAAGCTTGATAGAATAGAGAAAAAAGAGAAAGGAAAGAAAAAGAAGTTTAAAAAAATTAAATAGTAAAGTAGAATAAAATAAAATAAAGAAAATAGAATTAAAGTTTTTAAAAAATTAAAAAAATAAAAAAGAATTTGCTCATTCTGTATCCAAGAAAGGGAAAAGAAAGGAAGAAAGAAAGAAAAAAACAAAGAAAACAATTTAAGCAAAAACAGAAGCAAAGAAAATGAACAAATGAAGGAACCAGCAAATACAATGAAACCCAAATGAAGTTATATCCACTTTTCCCTAGAACTGAATCTTTAAAGTACAGTATAGTCCATCGATGAAGCAGGTGGAAGGATTTGTGCTGGTCTTCTGGAGGATGTGCCTGGAGGTTGCAGTTGGGCAGGGCTTGGTGTAATGCCTCTGTTCTCCACTTGGTGGTGCTGCTTAGCTTACTGGAGTGGATCCCTGTGTTTGAGTGCAAGTGGGTGTACAGGCAGGGTGTATGCAGGGATGAAAATGCCCCCACCCAGCTCCCTAGTCTCTAGCATAGGAACTTTGCACTCTCATAGACCTGTGATCAAGCACCCCTCCTCTGTCTCAGGCCTCCGTCCATTCCAAGCTGTCCACCTGCCAGATGGTACCTCTCTCCAGAGTTTTATCTCAGATAGGTGTGTCTTCAAAACCCCACACTTCTGGGACCCCCACAGCTTGGTCCTGTGCTGACTCCCTGGGGGAGGGTCTTGCTGAGCAATGGCCAGGTACCAGCCTGCCCCAGAAATGTTTGCACAATTGTGCAGTGGCAAAGGTTCAGAGTTTATGGCAATCACAACACATACCTGGTGCCAGGTCTCACTGGACTCGCATCTTTGTCCTGATACCAGCAAACATGGCTACTCTCTGGGGTCTACTGACACCTTTGCCCCCAGGGAAGCCATATGGCCTCTACCAAATGCACTCCAAGCAGGAGAACCACTTATTCCAATGTCGCACATGGACTCCTGAGACCATGATGCCTGCTCCTGGGGTTTCACCAAAGCACCTGAGCTGTGAACCTTCAGATTCTGCACCCTACTGTTTATATACTGATGCTATTGAAACCCTCTCCTTTCTCCCCCACAATGGTTTTGGGAAACAGATTTCTTGTCCAGTCCCCTGCAAATGTTTTCACTCTTTCTCTCTTTTTTTCTAGCTACTTTTGGGGGAACTGCTTTTCTTTCATGACCTTGATGTACCACCTGCCCCGTTCTCTTTCTCTCTGTTCTCCCTCCACAAAAAGGGCTCCCTACCCTCACAGCTCTGTGGCTTTTCTCTCCCCCAATTCACCTCTCCACACCATGTACCTGCCAAGTTCTGTGGCTTAAGTTATGCAGAATGTTTCATTAATCCTCAGATCAGTTTCCTAGGTGTTCCAAATGGTTTGATGCTGATCTAGCTGTGTTTCAGTGACAAGACAAATTCAGGGTCCCCGAGCTGCTTTGCCATCTTAACTCCTACATCTATTACTCTTTAAAAGGATAAGACTTGTTGTTAATGATGAAGAGACTCATGGGGCACCTGGGTGGCTCATTCGGTTAAGCATCTGACTTTGGCTCATGTCATGATCTCACGGTCCGTGGGTTTGAGCCCCGTGTCGGGCTCTGTGCTGACAGCTCAGAGCCTGGAGCCTATTTCGGATTCTGTGTCTCCCTCTCTTTCTCTGCCCCTACCCCACTCTCACTCTGTCTCTTTCTCTCTCTCTTAAAAATAAATACACATTAAAAAAATTTTTTTTAAATAATGAAGAGACTCATTGCTTACAAAATTTTCCACAGAGTATTCAAATTCATTTATTTGGGGCCTGAAACAATTCTATTTTAGTCCATTTGCTTCTTAATGAGTTTAAACAAGCTGCACTTCTTTAAAGCCAATAAAACATTAAAAAGTAAAAAAAAAAACCCTACTAGTTCTCCAAACCATTTAGCATTCTGGTCCCTAAGAAATGTTTACCACCAATGCAAACCTCTAAATGGAATACCATCAACTCATAAAAATTATGTGACTAAGCATATATACTAGCAGGGAAAATTTAAAAAAAATAACAAAAACCAATATAACCAATAAAGTATATTAAAATAAGAATATGAATAGTACTACTTTTATTGTGGAGTTTAAACTACAGGGAAAAATGCAAATCCTATAATCCATACAAGAATCCATCCAATATCTACTATAACTTATATAGTAGATAATGAATCTAACAGAGCTTGCTTGAAATATTTGGTGCCAACATTAGAAAGGCTCCATATATTCTAAATCTTTGGGTCACCCATTGTACAACACATCTTTGCTTTTCCTATATTTTCACAATCCCAGTCACTACCTACCAGACACAATCACTACCTTAGTGTTCAAACACACAAGTTCACACTTAGTGTTTACATCAGATGAGGGCAGGCCAACCGATCCAAATCTCCTTTAGCATCAGTTAACCATTGATAAGAACTATCAAGGTCAAGGGAACCTGGATGGCTTATGTGATTAAGCATGACTCTGGATCTCACCTCAGGTCATGGTCCCAGGGTCCTGGGATTGAGTCCCTCTTTGGGGAAGAGCCTGCTTGGGATTCTCTCCCTATCTCTCTACTCCTCCCCTGCTGTCTCTCTCTCAAAATAAATAAATAAACACTTAAAAATAAAATAATAATAATAATAAATAAAAGGGAGGCAGATTGAAGAACTGTCAGCCTGCACTATTGCCATAGCACTGCTACAGACTTACTAATAAGCATCTTTCTTTCCCCTCTATGTAATTCTTTGTAAAGACACAAAATTGTTTTGTATTCATGTCCACTTATATCACTGTGTACTACAACAAAGCACCCTTCTCTTGAAGTATAAAATATGACCCACCTGAGTAGTGTTTAAGCATTTTAAAGCATAACTTTAAAACTTTTCTTAACAAAATATTCCATCCTCCTGAAAATAAAAGGACTACTTTTATGAAGCTTTGGCATAACAGATAATAAAACTTCCAGTGGGTCCAGGGGATGTGGACACTGACTGGATCACAGAAGCATGGCAGCTACTTTCCTATCTAATCAACACCTCCAAAGGATGGTGTCCCTTGGAAACGGGGAAGACATACACTTTCCCTTGCCCCCACCCATAGTGGAGATGTCAAAGGGTAACAATTCTCCAGAATGGTCAGCGTCCTCTTACAGCATTCAATAACTATCATTATTTATTCTTATAATTTGGATGTAATAATATCTTGCTTTACTAACTACCATTTGTCAACTGAGAAAAGAGGCAGAACTGAAGTAAAACAGAAGCATTTATTTAGGGTCTTATAATTGCAATTTGAAGCACAGATTCAGGTAGCAACCCAAATTGTGTCCCTTTAGGGAACAAAAGTTAAGGGCTCTTAAAGACAAAAGGAAATGCTTGTATACGTTTTTTACAAATAATTGTGATTGGTATTGCTGGCAGAAAACTAATCTCAGCTAAACAGAATTAAGACCATCACTGAGCAAAAGTCCATTAAGTTTGCAAGTTGCAGGTGTTTCTGAAGAATCCCTGGAGTATTCATAGTTTGGTTCTGTTCAAAGGTTCATGGTCCACCCACTGAGGACATTAATAAGGCCCACCTCCTTAATGGCCTCCTGGCTCCATTTTAAAATCCCTTGACATAAATCACCCCATTTTGTTTCATCTTTCACTCATTTCAAATGATTAGAAGTCATATTTGCCACATATTTATAACTTCTAATATAAAAAAGACAGGATATTTTTATTAAACAATTTTTAAAGTTTATTTATTCTGAGAGAGAAAAAGAGAGCACAGGAAAGGTAGAGAGAGAATGATAGAGAGAGAATGCCAAGCAGGGTACACGCTGTCAGCATAGAGCCTGCACTGGGCTCAAACTCATGAACTCAGAGATAATGACCTCAGCCAAAACCAAGAGTCAGACACTTAACTGACTGAGCCACCCAGGTGCCCCAAAACTTAGAATGTGTTTTCAGTCACTAAAATTGTATCCTATAGCTTTCAGGTCACAAGCAATACTTGTTTCTTCCTAATGGTCCCTTAATGCTAAATTTTATTAACATTAGATTATTACTTATAATGCAAAAGCAGGGATGAACAGAGTAGTATAATTTTCTATTTCCTTTATCTCTTCTTTTATTGCCAATAAATTTGTATTTAGAAACCCAGTTACTATATTACCATTGCTATTTCAAAATCAGTTGACAAAAATAGAAATAGATGTTCTCTCCACACAAGTTCTATCAAAGTATCATTCTATCTTCACCATTGATTAAATCATGCTTCAATCAAAATAACTAATTTCAACTAACCAAAACTGTTAGTAATTTTCTACCTTAAATTCAACTAGTGTTAGTTACCAGTATAAAGCCTAGACACCCAAGTTGGCTCTTTAAAATAACGATAAACAAGATGGCTAACTGACACATGAAAATATGCTCAACATCACTCATCATCAGGGAAATACAAATCAAAACCACAATGAGATACCACCTCACACCTGTCAGAATGGTTAACATTAACAGCTCAGGCAACAACAGATGTTGGTGAGGATGTGGAGAAAGAGAATCTCTTTTGTGCTGCTGGTGGGAATGCAAACTGGTACAGCCACTCTGGAAAATGGAAAAGAGGTTCCTCAAAAAATTAAAAATAGAACTACCCTACAACCCAGCAATTGCACTACTGGGTATTTATCCAAGGGATACAGGTGTGCCGGTTTGAATGGGCACATGCACCCCAATGTCGCTAGCAGCGCTAGTGACAATAGCCAAAGTATGGAAAGAGCCCAAATGTCCATCGACGGGTGAATGAATAAAGAAGATGTATATATATACAATGGAGTATTACTTGGCAATCAAAAACAATGAAATCTTGCCATTTGCAACTACATGGATGGAACTGGAGGGTATTATGCTAAGGGAAACAGAGAAAGAGAAATATCATATGGCTTGGAACTGGAGGGTATTGTGCTAAGCGAAATTATCCAGAGAAAGACAAATATATGACTTCACTCTTATGAGGAATTTAAGATACAAAACAGATGAACATAAGGGACAGGAAGCAAAAGTAATATAAAAACAGGGAGAGTGACAAAACCTAAGATACTCTTAAATACAGAGAACAAACAGATGCTTGCTGGAGGGGTTGTGGGAGGAGGGATGGTCTAAATGGTAAGGGGCATTAAGGAATCTACTCCTGAAATCATTGTAGCACCACATGCTAACTAACTTGGATGTAAATTAAACAATAAATAAATTAAAAAAAAGATTATTCCTGTTCAGATGACTCACCTAAAGAAAAATAAACAAATAAATAAAAATAAAAAATAATGGTAAACAAGTATTCCTAAAGACCTCAGTATACTAAGTGCCCATCCTACTGCCTGGCACACAGCAAGCACTGAGTAGATGGGTGTGGGTAGGCTGACAGAGAGCAAATGATGAATGGACAGAATCAGGTAAGCAGGTGAGGAGGAAGAAAAAGCAGAAGGAGGTGAGAAAGAAGACCCAAAGGGTCCTTAAATCCAAGAAGCATATGTGAAATGATACAGGTAGTAAGTATGGAGACATGCAGACGGGGCCAGTTAGGTCTAGCTAGTAAAGATATGAGAGGATATAGGAGTTCAGTCAGCCCTCTCAGACACTAAACCAGGAGAGACAAGTAGTGTGCTCCAAGAGTGTCTGCACTGTGTCAGCCAGCAGAGTTTGGCTGCTGTGCCCTCCAGGCCTTTTGGGCTCAGGCCAGTCTTTCCAACCTGTAGAACCCCCACAGTGGGCAGTGCCCACTGCCTGAAAATCTTTCTGAAATGGCACCTTTAAACTGACACAGTTACCCCCCACTTGGACTGGCTGCCTGATGGGGTCCCAGGCTTACCAGTAATCAAGGCTATCAGCTGTTACCAGAAGGTATCTCAATCCATTTCACACTGCCCTGAGAAGGCAGTCCATATTCCTCCAATTGTGTCATCAGGGGGAATATGCACATTTGTGCAGATTAGCACTTAGAATTAGGCAGTGGTCAGGTCCCCCAAGTAACTCGCTAATGGAACCTAGCCTCTCCCTACAGATGCCCTGGTTCAGATCCCAGACTCCCCTGACCTGTGCCACCCATGCATGTGTAGCATGTATTCTGTCAGCTGTCCTTTAGCTCTTGGGGCCCTCCAGGTCTGTTGGGCTGAAGCTGGTCCCCAAAACTTGCATATCATTCAGGGTGGACAGTGCTCCTTTCCTAAAAATCTTCCTGAGATGGCAGCTTTAAACTGGAGACTGTCAGTACCCACTTGGACTGGCTGCCTGATGGTGTCTTGGGCTTACCTACAGTAATCAAGTCTCCCTGGTATGCCTTAATAAAGGATGACCCAGCTAACTGGCTGGGCTGATGCTGGAAATGCAGTACAATTTCTTCCATCCCAGCCTTCAGAGGTAATATGCACATGTGTGGAGAGTAGAGCTTGCAGTCAGGCACACTCTTGGCCTTGCAAGAGCTGGATCCTGAGACCTGGCCTCTATAGACCCTTGCCTGTTCCAGATCCCTGCCAGCCCTAATGCCCAGTATACACTCCTTCAGCAGGTCTTGGACACTGGGGACCTCCAGGCCTGGGGAGTTGATGCCTGGCTCCAAATGACTGCAGGGTCTATAGGGTGGTGGAAGCCCAGCCACCCAAATCACTCAGGCAGCAGTTGTAAATTGGTGACAGTCAGTCCTGTTAAGGTTCCAGGTGTCTCTTATTGGAGGATTCACCAATAAGAGGATTCCTGCCTCACATTAAGAAGCCCACTATCCTCCAGCTCTGCCTACAGGGGAAATGGGCACATTTGTCCATCCTAGGGCTTGTGAATGGGCGTACCCCTTGTTCCCCCAAAGCTATCTCCTGTGACCTGTAATCTGCAGACTCTTTCCCTGTTCCAGCTCCCTGGCAACCCAGACCTGCATAAACCACTATGCTCTGTTCATGTTCCTTCAGGAGGTCTTGGTTAGATAAGGTGCTCCACTCCTGTGCATCCAGGGCCTGAATCCAAACACCTGCATAGTGGTGTAGTGGGAGCTCACCTCCCAAAAATTTTTCTGAGGCAGTGAAACTGCAAATTTGCCACAGTCAGTCCCCATTTGGACCTGCAGCCTGATCTGGTCCCAGGTGTCCCTGTATCAGGGCTCCCGGGTGTCAGTTATTAGAGCAAATAACAGCCAGCCACCCAGTCCTGATCCGAATAGTCACTGCTAAGGTGGAAGATGCTGAGCTTCCAGGTTAGAAAAGGGTTTCACAGGTCAAGCAGGCCTATGTCTGTGCCTCATTCACATACGAAGTTTGAGCCCTGTGGTCAGAAAAAAAAGTCATCTCCCAGCCCAAGTGATGTCCATGGCTACGTCTGCCTTCTCCCAGGCCACGCAAAAGGGACCAAGGCTTGAGTGCTCATCCAAGGCTTGTCACTAACTGGCCCTGTGGCTTTGGCTGGCCCCTCAGTCTCTGTGAGCCCACCACCCCTCATCTGTAGGAGGTGGCATTAGACTCAGGGGATCTCTGAGCGCCCAGCTGCCTTACCCCTCCCTCTCCTCATTAAGTGAGCTGGACATGAACTTCACAGGGGACTTCCCTGCACCGTGACCTCTCTGTCCTACAACAGGCTGTTTCTACATGTGCATGTTTCATGCTAGGTGCTTCTGTTCCTGGGAGTTCAAAGAAGCCATCATTTTGCTCCAAGTGAAATGGGGAGTGAACTGGTTCCCAAAGGGGGAGTGTGGGATCTGGACAGTGGCTCTGAGCAGGGCCATCATCACCCGAGGTGGTGGGGAAGCTTTCACTCTAACCCAGTGGCACCAGAGGCTCCTCAGGACGGCAGCCTCTCCCCTCAGCTCATCCTCCTAACGGGCTGTCACTGAGCACCTGGCTCTGCGACCACCCAGCTCTCACTGCAGCTCAAGGAGCCACCAGCAGGGCCTGACAATGGACTCACCCTGTTGCATTTTTGTCTCTAGGTGAAGTCCCCGAGGGCTCTGCCAGGTACCCCAGTCTTGTGACCCTTGCCTTCCAGGAGTCACTCAAGAGGAGAAGCCTTCAGGCAGCAGGAAGGATGGGCCCGCCCCCTTGTTGTGCAGATCCCACCTGCTGAGGAGACCTGGGCCCCACTCCTCCACACCTGCTGGAGGGTCCAGGAGTCACAGGTGTGGCCTGGTGCAGGAGGGCGAAAGGCAGAGAGCCTCTCCTATAGTTAAGGACACCATCAGCCAGGGTGTGCTTGGTCCAGTCATGAGCAAAACATACATATGAATAGACACTTTTCCAAAGAAGACATCCAGAAGGCTAACAGACACATGAAAACATGCTCAACATCACTTATTATCAGGGAAATACAAATCAAAACCATGATGAGATATCACCTCACACCTGTCAGAATGGCTAAAATTAACAACACAAGAAACAACAGGTGTTGATGAGGATGCGGAGAAAGTGGAACCCTCTTGCACTGTTGGGAATGCAAACTGGTGCAGCCGCTCTGGAAAACAGTATGGAGGTTCCTCAAAAAGTTAAAAATAGAGATACCCTATGATCCAGAAAAATAGAGCTATACCTATGAACTATTAGGTATTTACCCAAAGAATATAAAATTACAGATTTGAAGGGGTATATGCACCCCAATATTTATGGCAGCATTATTAACAATAGCCAAACTATGGAGAGAGCCCAAATGTCCATCGACTGATGAATGGCTAAAGAAGATGTGGTGTGTGTGTGTGTGTGTGTGTGTGTGTGTATAATGTAGCCATCAAAAAGAATGAAATCTTGCCAATTGTAACAAAGTGGATGGAGCTAAGTGAAATAAATCAATAAGAAAAAGACAAATACCATATGATTTCAATCATATATGGAATTTAAGAAACAAAACAGGGAAACATGGGAAGCGGGGGAAGAGAAGAAAAAAAAACAAGCCACAAGAGACTCTTAACAATAGAGAACAAACAGGGTTGATAGAAGGAGGTGTGCGGGAGATGGGATAGATGGGTGACGGGTATAAAGGAGGGCACTTAGGATGAACACTGGGAGTCCCTTTTGCTGTATGATGTAACATATTCACAGGTCCTGGGATGAGACTGGGGACCTCCTAGGCAGGGGGCATCATTCTACCAACCACCACACTACCAACTCAGGTGACAACTAATGTTGGATGTCCCCTACCCCCAAATCTTTTTTTTCTAAGTTTTTTTAAAAAAATTCTTATTTATTTTTGAGAGAAACAGAGACAGCACGAGTGGAGAAGGGGCAGTAAGAGATGGAGACAGAGAATCCCAAGCAGGCTCCACACTGTCAGTATAGAGCCAGATGCTGGGCTCGAACTTACAAAACCGTGAGATCATGACCTGAGCCAAAATCAAAAGTCCAACACTTAACTAACTGAGCCAGCCAGGCGCCTTTTTCTAATTTCAGCAATTTAGTAAAAGTCAAATACACGTCAAGGCACAAGGGAGACAAAGGCAAATCAGAAACCAGAGCGCGCGGGACAGGACCATGAAATTGCCCCAGGACTAGACTCTTCCGAGTAGGTGCTGCTTTGTTTTCCAGACCTGGCTTTTCCCCACGGAAGGCGGACTTTGCTGGCGGAAATCTCCTCCAAGGGGAAGCGCGCAGCGGGGGAGGAAGGGAAGGCGGAGGCAGAGTGGGGCGCCGGGACCCCACTAACCTCTGCTGTGACTTCTGGGGGCGGGGGAGGGTCTCAGTGGGCTCAAGGCAGGTTTCCGTGGACCCTCCCTCGCCTCAACCTAGGGATCCTGGTGCGCCTCCCCCGGGCGGCCACGAGGGGGCGCCGCGGCCCCGCCCCGCGAACGCACCTGTGCGGGAGCAGGCCGCGGCAGTTCTCAGCCGGCAGGTGTGGGTTCGCGCGCCCAGAGCTGCCAGACGTTCGGTTCCCCCAGCGCGGGTGTCCAGGCACGGGGGGGACGGGGGGACTGGCTTGGGGGCTGAGCCCCTCAGGTGGAGTCATCGCATTGTGTCTCCTTCAAACCGGGCTCTGAGCAGAGAGAGAGCGCGAGGTGTGTGGGCGCTTCTCCGGCTGGGGGACGTCCTCCCTCGTGTTTCTCTCAGGCGAGCGCAGTCGGCCTGGTGCTGGCCGCCGCGTGAGCGCCCCGACTGGCGGAGGGGGCGGGGCGGGAGCTGGTGGGAGAGGGAAGACGAGCTGTAAGCAAATCAGTGTGGAGGGGAGAAGACGGAGGAGACCCGCAAGGAGAGGAAGGAGGAGGGCGGGGGGGGGGGGGCGGGAGGAGGAGGAGAAGCATCAGAGTTGAGATCCCGGTGGAAGGGGAGCTGGCGGCAGGGAGACCGGGTGTGTGGAGCTGGGTGGTGCGGGGAGGGGCGGGGAGTGAGAGGAGGTGGTTGTATTCTGAACGGGGCGTGGCCTTATGTAAATGAGGCCGCGGTGGGCGCCTTTCCGGGAGGTAGAATTCCACAGGCTGTGGAAATGCCCGAGCGGTTGCTCGGCTTGTCTGAGGAAGACGTGTGTGGGGTGAGAATGGCTGAGACGGGAGTGGGTGCAGAGGGTTTGGGGGTGCGGGGAGGCAAGTGACCGTGTGTGTACAGTGTGAGGCCTGTGAGGCTGCATTGGGGCGGGTTGAGAACACGGTACATTTTCTTGGTATGAGGTAGCGGGATGAAGGACGTGACACTTCCCAGAGTGAGGCTTTTTCACTTTATTTTGGGCTTCGTGATCCCTGCGTAGTTTCTTAAATGTGGGATTGTCCCGACTGCATTCGCGCTTTCTTATGGTAATCGGTGTTTAAGATGTCGGATGCGTTTTGGTGTCTGTTTTGCTGTGTGTTTGTTTGGCTGTGTGTTTGTTTGGCTTGTTCTTTTAATTCAAGTGTTTTACCCTCCATTGTCAGAGATGCTTAGTGAGTAAGCACCAAAATGGTCCTTCTCCTCTACTTCTGTTCACTTGTTCGTTTACTTTTAGTTTGTGATTCATTTTCAATTTCTCATTTGCTTTATGTAGAAGATAATTTAGAGTAACGTCCAGGACGGAGTTTGTATTTAAATGATTCAAGTTCGTTTCAACCTTGTCTTTGGTAAGGAGATTTTACATTTTTGCATATTTATTTTTGGGGGTGGTGGTGCTGGCTGGCCCAATGCGCGGGTGCGGGTCAGTTTTAGGGTTGGAAGTAAGGAGCCAAACGTTTGGCGGCGGGGGGGGGGGATGGTCAGGCTGAACCACGTCTCAGGATCCCCTCCTACAGCTCCATCCCGGGGTGGAAATGTCATGGCGAAAATGTGGCTTCCACGGGGAGATCTTTCCCGTTGGTCACTGGCCCCCATCCGATATTTCAGATATCCATGGTGGGCCCCCTTAGGGCCAGAGCCCTGGCCAGAGTTAGGGTTAGGTCCCAGGAGGCTCCGGGCGCCGAACCCCCTCAGTGCAGTGGTCTCCCCGGAGGGCTGAGTGGAGGGCACGTGGGAGGTTGCGGGTCAGGCTTTGTCTCCGCCCTCAAGGGCCCATCTAGAGTGTGGGTCACGCGTAGGTCGGGCCTCATTTTCCTCCTGGCGCAGTCGACGACCCTGCTTTGGAAATGTCATGGAGAGCTTCCCAATTCCACGCTGAATCATCCCGCGCTGGTTTTGGGGGGAAGGGGTAGGGAGAGCGACTGGGGAAGAGGGGAGGGGGAAGAGAGGCCTGTTGCGTCATGAATGGGGCGTGACCTTATGTAAATCAGGCGGTTCCGGGCGGTAGAATTCCTGGGGCTGTGGAAGTCCCAGAGCTGTTGCTTGGGTTGTCTGAGGAAGACTTGTGTGGGGTGAGGATGGTTGAGACGGGAGTGGGTGCAGAGGGTTTTGGGGTGCAGGGAAGCAAGTGACCGTGTGTGTTCAGTGTCAGGCATGTGAGGCTATGGGGGTGGGAGGAAATTGAAGCTATGCTACCCAGTCAGGACAGATACTACCCCTGGAGGTAGTTTTTACAGGGCTGGGCTTATCCATTTGCGTTTTGGTTGTGCCAGTTATTTCCCTAAAGGTGGGCAACTTGGTTGTGTGTCTTGTGACAGAAGTGTGCTGAGTTTATGCTTTTTTTTTTTTTTTTTTTTGGTAGGGATTTGGAAATCAAACTTGGTTCTGTAAAGTTGTTGAATTTCTTTGTTCTGTTTTATTTTAATAAAAATAAAGTCTTTGGGTATATATAGCTCTTCCCCCCTTTTTTCTTTTTGTAGTTTTCTAGTTACTTTTTGACAGTAAAGAAAACGGGTTCACTTTTAGGAGGAAAGAAAGTGTAACTTTGGTGAGGTTGTTGTGTGTCTCTTCCTGGAGAAGAGAAGTTAGTTGGGGTTGGCTGTTACCTGTACAACAATCCCCAGAAAACTCAAGACAAAACCCAGACTTCCCATCAGGCCACAGCATTTGTGTTGGGCCTTCCTTAAAAGACTTTCAGGAGAATACGATTTAATGAGATTGACACACCTCTAAAGAGGTATGGCAACTCTGGCCACATGGACAAAGGATGGGTTTTCACCATCAGCTCTGGGACAAAAGGTGGTGGGCCCTGTGCTTGCTCTCAGGCTCAAGTAAAAACTGTCCTTACAACCCTGCATTGATTTGTAAATATATGTTTTAAGGGTTTTCTGGCTTTACGTTTTCACTGGGGCTGTGGCTTTTACTCTGTAAAAGTCTCTATTGAGAATTTACATTGATGGTTTCCAACTTTGGTTTTCACTTAGGGGAACCACACCATTATGGACTCACAGAAACTGGATTTACTCTTTTGTCTATAACAACAAAACAAAACCACACAAGATATACAAAATGCAGATTTCCAAGATACTGGGCATCAGGCAAAAGAGGACGGCAATTCCAGACACTTGGAAACACACACAGGTGAGCCAAGCCCTACACAACATATGTGCTGCCTCGAGAGAGTTTCCAAGTAAGGTGCAGGGAGGGAAAACTGAAGAGGAGCCCAGTGTACTATGTGGAGTTGAGGACACTGAGCTGCGAGTCCACAGGACGATGTGGTGGGGAGGGCAGAGCTGTGAAAGTCAATTAGCAAGAGCTGTTGGGGGGCCCTAAGTGTGCAGCACAGTCCTGCTCTGTGCCTCCATGGGCGCCAACTCCAGCAAGTCAGGGAGCAATCTTGTGAAAGGATTAGAGGGAACAGAGCCTGTACCTCAGCACTGGAAATACAGCCTGTTGCCAACAGATAGACTGGAAAAAGTAACCCCCCTCACTCACGAGGCAGGAGGACTCAGGGAGGTCTTGCCACAGTGTTGGGAACTCCTAATTAGCCCTTTGCTGAGCACTGCTCAGGACCACTGAAAAATCATTAAAGTAACACCAGACATGATCAAACTGTTTCCAAGTAACTGAAATGCATCCTTGATCAAAGCTCAGGATTATAGAAAACACAAAAATATCCAGCAACCAAACAAGGTAACATTCCCACCGGCCATTCCATCCAAGATTTTGAGGTGTGCAGAGCAACAGGGGAAATGACCCTTAATGAGGAGACAGTTCAATCATCTGAAAATGACCCAAAGCTGACACAGGTATGAGAATCACCAGAGGAGGACATTAAGGCGTTTCTTATAATTGTATTCCATCAGTTCAGAATGTTCAACAGGTAAATGGAAAATGTGAAAAAGACCCAATCTCACGTTAAGCGATGAAAACCACAATGCCTGAAGAGAAGTGTACTGCAAGGGGTTGACAGCAATAGAAAATGCAGAAGAAAGACATTTCATAGGACTTGTTTTGAATCTGTAGACCCCGTTGGTTAGTATTGCCGCCTTCACTCCATAAAATCTAATCCATGAACACAGGATGTCTTGCTATTTCTTTAGTTTTCTCTAATCTCTTAGAGCAATGTTGTATAGTTTTCACTGTAAAAGTCTTTGCTTCCTTGAATCAGTTCATTTATAGATATTTTATTGTTTGGGGTGCTATTGTAAGTGCAATTGTTTTCTTAATTTCCTTTTCAAATTGGTCTTTGTTGGTGTAGAGAAACACAACTGATTTTTGTCTATCTTGTCCTCTGCAACTTTATAGAATTAGTTTATTGACTCTAGTATTTTTGTTTGTGAAGTACTTGGGATTTTTCTCTAGATAGGAGGATGCCTTCCACAAATAGAAATAATTTTATTTATTCCTTTCCACACTATTTTTGCTCAACTTCAATTCTGAAAGATATTTGGGCTGGGTGTGGAAGCCAACAACCACCACAGGCCACCCCTGGATTTTTGGGACAGAGATGAGCAGTGACAGGAGGTTGCCTATTTTGGGTCACCTCAGCCCAGGGTCTTGGATGAGCACACACAGCCTGGCCAGGGAAATAGAGTCCTTGTTCTTTGCAACCACCTCAAATGAGAAGGACCAAAAGACCCCTTGAGGCTCCTACAGGGAGGGTTTCTGCCCCTCCCCGACCTGGGAATGGCCCAGAAATGAGAAGTCAGAAAAGGGAAGGGGCTGGGGTGGCTGCTGACTCCAGGCCGTGGGAGGCCCCTGAAAGCTATGCCTAATTCCACCTGTAGAGAGCAAAATGGGATCTCTCACTCAAGCAGGGGCCTGGGTCAAGCAATAACACATGCAGTTAAAGATATTGCAGCTAGGAGGTACTGCTAGGACCAGCATCAGCTGACACCCCAGAACTGACAATAATTAGAAACAGAGGAGGGGGCAAGACTGATTAAATCCCTTTAAAAAGGAGAGGATTTTTACAGCAAACTGTCAGACTCTTCAGACATGACCTCTCTATGTCGGACCACTTCAAAAAGGCAGCTACTGCTGAAGGCTCTGCCCAATTGATCCTCAAACAGAACTGAGATCCTTCACTGCTTAAACATAATAAGCAATAAGTGCCATGAACTGTCCTGGACTGGACCAAGGCCAGAGGACTGCATGCCCACAGACTGGCTTCTACACTTTCTGTCATCTTGTTTGTTGTATGGTTTGTCTTATGTTCTGCTCTCTGTGTTGGGTAAGAAGCCAAGTTTAATCACTTGGTGAAATGTCATTGAATTTGGAACCCTGAAATTGCTTTATAATAGTGATTAACTTTGCTTTATGATCGAATAAAGCTGACATTGTGGAAAGACACAATTCTGTGTGTGCACCTTATTAGTGTGCGCATGACACTACCTCACCCTCCTGCTCCTTGAGCAGAAAGGGGAAGCCACCAAGCCCAAAAGGCAGAACCACACACACTTGCATAGGGAGCTCTTTCTCTGTTATAATTTGAATTCAAACCCAAGCTACCAAGGTTCCAAACCCCACACCAGCTATACCATGACCACTACATGCCCCCCATGACCTGCGGTGCTATAGTTGAATCTCAGCATTTGAGGTCAGTAGCATCTAGAATTGAACCAGTCTCCCTCTCTACCTTCCTTCCTCCCTCTTTCTCTCCTCCTTCCCTCCCCCTTCACTCTGTCCTTTCTCTGTCCCTTTCTTTCCCTCCCTTGCTCTCTCCCTCTTCCTCCTACTCATGGTTGCCTACCCTCACCTTCTTTCTCCTTTTCAACTTTCCCTTTTACTCCTCTCCTTGCCACCAACACACTCAGACTGAGGCTGCTGCACTGCCGTGTTCGGAATAGGAAACCCATTGTCTTTCCAGGTGAAGCCCTCTAGACATCTATAGAACTTTTACTTGGTTCTAAACAGCTGCTAGAATAAAGGTTGTTAAGAGCAGCCAATTTGAAAGACTTTTCACCTGACCCCATTCCAGGGTTCTTCTAAGACTGAAGACTTAAGAGTCCGCAGTAGAGCTCTTAATACTCCACCCCAGGCCCCATGGCAGAATGTATCCTTCATGGGTGCCTACCTGGTGACAAGCCCTGCTCTGGCCACATGGTGAGCAAACCCTAGGTCATTGCACCATGAAGCCTCCATTGGAGGCCTGCGGGTGGTGCAGTGGGGGCACAGCTGGTTAGTTCCTTCCCATTATGGGGCCCATGCACCCCATCTTGGGGAGACTTGCTGTGAACAAAAAATGGATGAAAGCCGACCAAGAATGGGAAATGTGTGACTTCAGCCTCAGAGGCTACTGGTCTCAC
The DNA here is from genome assembly GCF_018350215.1 of Panthera leo. Lineage (NCBI taxonomy): Eukaryota > Metazoa > Chordata > Mammalia > Carnivora > Felidae > Panthera > Panthera leo. The sequence goes on along the minus strand of NC_056686.1, from coordinate 107,151,176 downwards.
CTGGAGCTCACCTGCTTGCAAGACAGTTCAGAGGGCTTGCAAGGTAGGGAGGGCCTTGGGCCCAGGATTTCAATTCACAGTCCCCAGGTCACTCCCTGAAAATGACCCTGAGGCAGCAGCTGCAAATTGGCGACAGTCAGTCCTATTTGGACTTGTTGCCTGATCAGGTCAAGTACTCTTCTGAATCAGAGAACCCAAGGGTCTCTTACTGGAAGAATCACTGCCTAGCTGACCTGTATTGCCCTGGAAATACAGTCCAGTATCTTCCAGGTTTGCCTTCAGGAAAAATATGCTCGTTTATGCAAATTATGCCTTGAGATTAGGCATATCCCTTATCACCCTAGACGCTGATCCTATGACTCAGCCTACCTCACCAGATTATTAGCTCCTCGAGAGCAGGGGTTCTCATATTTACCCAGTCCTGGATGATAAGCTTTGCATTTGAGACATCTGATAAACATTTGCAGAATTATACGTGCCTGCCTTGGTTTTGACGGAACGCACGCTTAGAAGATTACTTCCTGTAATTGAGAGGTTGTGCCTCCCAGGAGAGTGCAGAAAAGGAAAGAAAAGAAGTGGGAGGTGCAGTGGACAGGGATGTGGGGAGGCCCGTTTGGAATTACTGCACAGCATGCTGCCCCCTTGTGGCCTACCAGCTACAGGTCAGCCCATGACATTCCTTGGATCCCAATTCTTACACTTTTGGCTCTCAAGACCCTTTTACACTAAAAAAATATTGAAGATACCAAAGAGTTTTTGTTTATGTAGGTTATGTGTATTAATACGTATAATATCAGAAATTTTAAAGTCAAAATACTGATTCACTTACACTAGTATAACTAAACCCATATTAACACATTTTTAAATGAAAAATACTATTTTTTAAAGCAAATAGGTGGTATCACTTTTTACATTTTTGTATGCCTCTTTAATGTATGAGTTAAAAGAAGACTCCTGAATTCTCATATCCATTTCTGCATTCAATATGTTTTCTGTGTTGTTTTGGTTGAAGATATGAAGAAAATCCAACCTTACACAGATAAGTAGTTGGAAAGGGGAGGAATATATTAATAGTCTTTAAAAATCACTGTGGATATTCTTCTTTGATAAGACACCAAAACTCAACAAGTAGAGGTTTCTTAAGGTTAGTTGCAATGTGGAATCTGAAACCATATCAATGAGTCCTTTGTATTCTGTTACATTGAAATCCATTGTCTATTGTGAAATTTGAATGGGTCTTTATTCAGGCATCATTTTGTAAGTTCATATATTGGTCATTGGAAAATATTGATTCACTGAGTTATCCACACTTTCCAAATGCTGACACATTTCAATCTTTAATATGTACATATATAAATCAGATAAATTAATATCATCGCTGATCTTATCAGAAAAGTCTTAAATATTGGGAGACTGTCAAACTCATGATAGCCAACACAAATTTTCCAAAACTCTAATTTTTGTTTGAAAGCTCCAATTTCATTATTGCTAACAAATTTCATTCGTTGTTTTCCTTGAAGTAAAAGGTACACTCTGTTCATTTTTGAGATGTCTGAGATACACACACACACACACACACACACACACACACACATATGAATATCCATGGTTTGGCTGTTAATTGTTCTTTCAATATACTTGAAATGGTGCTACATGAAAAAAAGTGGCTAGTTTAGCTCACCATGCAGTCACACAAGAACTTTTCCCTGAGACAACTATGTTGAGAAAACATTCAGGAAAGGAGCTGCTCTGGCCAAGAGAGGTGAGTGTGGCTGGGGAGGATAACTGGACCTGAGTCATTCAGAACTTAGCATTTTAGTCCTAAATGCACAGAACCAGAGAGGGACAGCCCACATTCTTTCTCCCTCCTGATGCCATCATACAGAATGGGCCCCTTAGCCCTAAGTATTCGCTGCCTGGGTGCTACTTGCTTCCTCTTGGCAGCCACTGCCTAGTATTCCCATCCCTCCCTCACCAGCCAAGATTCCAATCCCATCCCTGACGTTCTCATTTGCAGGCCCACCTGCAGAAGGAGACCAGTCTTCTCAACTGTGGAACTGGATGCCCCAGAGGTGAGCTTCTCATTGCAAGAACTTTATTACTAGTCAAGGTGGGGATATAGCAGAGGTAAGGAGAAACAGCAAGTCAGCAAAGTTTGGGAAACTGAAGGGGTCCCTATAATATTGATCCCAGACTACAGCTAAAGTAGCCCCCTGCTCTCTTTCACACTGCTCCTGGGGCCTTTCTCTCCAGCCTTGGGTCTTGTCGGTTAAATGGGGAGAATGGCATTTGGAAGTGGTTTATTTGTGCGATCCCCCCTTGAGGGGGCTTTTCCAGTTCCCACAGGCCTGAGAGTAAGACTGCAGTCCCACTAAGGGCCACCCGTCTGGATTTGGGGCATTCCCTCAGAAGGGTCCTTTCTGCAGTCTCAGGAGGCTGCCCCCACCCCCTGGGAGGTGAGAGCCGTGCAGGTCCTTGCGGAGATACTCCCCTCATGGGAAGTGAGCTTGGAGTGGGTGAGGGACCAGGTGTTCTTGGTGGGGCTGGTGGATGCATGGGCCAAAATAAGTACTAGTGATGATAGCACATTGTGGATATCCACATTGTGGATAGCACATTGTGCCTTCTGGAATGTACCTTTCTGTTCCTCTGCCTCCATCCTACCTGTGCAGGTGGCCCTGGTGGAAGGAGGGTGGGGCAGTGGCCCCCATCCACAACCTTGACACTCCTGGAGCAGGTCTGTCTTGTTGGGGATGAAAAGTTTTCTTCTGCCTTTCAAAGTTCATTAAATGGACTAAAAATTAAATTGACATGAGACAGATTAATAGAGAATCAAGGAAAGCTTAAGAAATTGTATACTTCCTATATATACATGGCAGAGCCCCAGGAAAACTGAGTAACTCCCCGAAATGGCCAAAGCCATCACCTTAAATACCATCATTAACTAAAGACAAAAGATGTTGGGGGCAGGAATTCAGTTGTGGGAGGTTCCCAGGAAAAGTACAGCAAACAAGGGCAAAGTTAAACAGATATAAGTTATTGCTTTCTCCAGTGATAGCAGCTTCTGGACAGTCACACCTGCATCCTAGTGCTGAAGGAGACACCCTTACAAGTGGAGATTTCCCTATTCATGTGTCTCTTACAAAAGCGTAACTTCTTGGTTTTCAGAACTTCTCATGGCTCTTGTGTATTTCCTTATAAAATAACCAGCCTGGAATAACCAATATGCCAAAAAGGCATATCTTGGGGTAGCAAAGTTTGACCCACTCAAGGCCAAGAAGTTCCCAGATGTTGGGTTGGCTGGGCTTCCCAAAGGCTGGGGATGAGGAAGCAGCTCAGGGAGCCTTGGGCAATTATGCTCTTTCCCAGGGAGGCGGAACCTGGGCTTATTCACAGGGTGAGGCCTTGCTCCCAGTTTGAGTCTGGTCTCTCCCAGTTACTCTGGGTGCCCTGCACGGAGCCTCCTGGAAGCCTGAGAACTCTGTCCCCTCTTCACCTTCTATTAGGAACCCAGGTGTTCTTCTATCCAGAAAGCCAGAACCCAGGTGCTCCCTTACCGGGGAGGGAGTGCCCTCTGGTGAGAGGCGTCCTGAAGGCCTGGGAGGTGGCAGCTGGAGGAGAGCAGGGCCAGAAGCCAAGTCTGAAGGAAGGAACTGCCAGCCAATGAAGGGCGGGCTGCCTGTACCCTGACCTGTGGGGCTGAGACAGCACGGGACCCATAGGTATTTCTGAGTGTGAGTGTGAGTGTGTTCCTTGTTGAGAAGCCCTCTCCCTTGGAAGGGACTGGACTCTTCTATCTGGCTAAAATATTAATATGGTGGAGAAAGTTCCGTGATCTTCCCTTTTGAACTCTTCCTCCAAATAAAAAAATTCTATTTTAAATTATACTAAATGAGTTTAGTTCTACCATGCCGGATCTTTCCTGCCAAGGTTGTGGGTCCTGGAGTTAACTCTACTCAATTTCTTTCCTTTCTGTCTAGCTCTGAATCCCTATTGATTATGTTTCACTTGGTCCCTATTCTGCTATTGCATCTTTATTTTAAGGATACAGAATGCATAGCAGTGTGAACCAAGGCAGATGAACTCTGGCACCAGGCAGGGTTGTGATTGGAGGTGGGGGTGGGAGGTGCCACTAGTCTCTGCCCTGGGTGTGATGAGGGGCTGGGCTCAAGCCTTGTAATTTCAGCTGTGTGATGTGACAAGCTCGGGACAGCATTTGCCACTTAAACACTCATGGTTGGGAAAGTACCATGAGCAAGTGACCAGGATCCAAACCTTCTGTTGACCAGAATTGATTGCTGGTTTCTAAGTAGCTTTGCAAAAGGCCAACCTGTTTTCTGGGAGGCCAGCCACAGGGCTCCATATTGGACAAGCTAATCCTTACCTCTCATTTGGCCAAAGAGGAAGGCTGACACTTTCCCACATGTTTCCTACTCTCATCTGCAATTGGCTCATTTCCTCTTAAGTGACAGTTTTTCCCAAATGAATGGAATACTGGGTATTATTAACCAAGAGATTGCTGGTCCTGATCCAGGAAGTTCCTATATGCTCAGGTCTTAAAACATGGTTCTAAACATTTTCCATCTGGGGACTACTGATTATAATATAAAAACTCTGGAGGACAATGATATACCTCATTTTATCTGAAACTTCCCTCTCTCATTTCTCAGTAGGATAACCAGGAGAAAAGTTGATGTTTTGTTGTCATCTTGGGGAACTGGTATTTCATTTTGATTGAGCATAAACAAGCAATTCATTTCTGCCCAAGAGAGCCAAAAAGATTCCTGCAGCCAGAAGAGACCACAGAGATCCTGGGGTTTAACCTCTTGGGCCCACGTTGAGAATCTCCAGCATCAAAAACTTGGACAGACTGTGGCGAAGTTCCAGGCAGAGGCTGTGGAGACATACCTGGGTATGAATCCTGATCTGCCACTACTGGTTGGGTAACTTTGGGCAAGGCTGCTAGCACCCTCAACTTTAATGAGCACCTGCTGAGGGTTAGGCTCTGTGCTGAGGACCCTGAGACCTCTAGGCAGGTGCTGGCTCTCAGTTTGGTTGTGAGGCAGGCAGGGGTGCCATGCAGTGGGGTGGGTATCCTGTTTGAGGAGTGAGCACAGCTGGGTTAACTGTTGACATCTCTTCCAGGGCCAAGGTCCACACTAACCCTGTTGGCACCCTGGGACCACATGAGGATGCTGCTGTGGCTTCTTATTTTCCCTGCTTGGGATTTTGGGACTTGGGGTGAGTTTTCTTTCATTGGGTCAGAAGTGCTTTTCATACTAATTGTTAGTCATCCTCCTTATCGCTCATTGATTGTTCCTTCTGGCCAGTCCTTGGCTCCCCATTAGAGCCTAGCTCAGGTGTCCCCTGCCCTACTGAGAGTGGTGCCAGTCCTCAGTAGTCTCCCCAGTCTGCCCAGCACACCTTGGCTTTAGTTTCATGGTCATGAATTTGCTCCTGATGATTTCACAGAAGGACAGAATGGAGGCCCTTAGTGACCTTGACTTACAGACAAGGATACGAGCTGGGCTCCATTGCAGCAGTGACTTATCCAAGGTCATCTGACAGCTTTGGAGAGGTCACCAAGTATAGTGGCAGTGAACGCAGCTTGGGTCAGACAGCCTAGGTTGGAACCAAGCCCATGGCTTAAACCCATATCATCTTAGACAAGTAACTTAACTTCTTTGAGCCTTAGTTTCTCCTCTGTGTTGAGGGAGTGGTTAATTTTCTTTGCTTATCACATATACGTGTTTTAAGCCACAAATCTAGTAAGGCTCTTGAAAGTGCTTGGTAAACTATAGAGCTGCCCTGTGGGAGGTGATGTTGGTGACACTGCTGGTTCTAGTAGGTTTTGCTCCTATGATCTCTGGTACTAAACAGGCAGAGGAGAATGAGGCATGTTGATGATGACTAATCCTCAGTTAATCCCATCTCAAAAATCTAGTTTGTGAGGACAGTCACAACAATCTGCAAATTTCTGTATTTCAAGAACCTTGTCTGGATCAATACATACTTGATACATGTGTACATGTTACCACCAAATAATGATGACCACCTTGGTATGTGACCCTCTGATCTGAACAAAGGTATGTAGGTGAGCCAGGAGAGCTAGAGCTGCTCAGACGAGGGGGCAGGAGAGATGGCAATTCCCCTGGAATGGAGGGGATTTGGGAGGGCATGAAGGTCTCACTGGGGCAGATGTGGGAGGCAGAGGTGGGGTGAAGCCAGAAACATCTGTAGTTCTCTTTTGTGTTGTTTCCTAGAAGATGTCAGGGGACTTGGGGGAGTGGAGAGGCTGTGGACTTTGGGGTGGGGATGTCGAGTCTATTCCTCTTCACTGGTCCAGGTATTCTCCAAGGACCAGCACTAAGTGCAATGTTCCTTTGCAGGGGATTCCCCACTGTTCTCCTGGAATGAAACCCAAGCCAGAGGATTATCAGAGGGGCTTCTAGACTTGTTTGTTGGCATCTCTCAGCTCATTCACAAGGGTCAAAATGGTGAGGTGGTTTGGGGTTAGCTAGGGATCCTCAGGTAGCCAGAAGTGTTTCTCGGGACTTAATTATACTTGGGCTGGGTTGGTAGGTGGGGTTGAATCCCACAAAGCTCCCATGGATTGCCATGAATCCTCAGGCAAAGGTGGGTTCCAGGAAGGAGGGAAAACCCAGGGACTAAGAACAAGGCCCCCAGTCTCCAGCTGTCAGTAGAAGGGTAGAGACACCCTATCCCTCAGAAAGCTCCCAGATGCTTCCAACATAAAGATAGTAAGTGAGCCCTCAGGGGTCCTGGGGTCCTGTGCAGGGCTCTCAGCCCTGTCTGCAGTGCATTTTCACATGGGAGAAAGACATGTACCTGATGCTCAGGGAACTTCCTAAGGGCTCAAATCTGAGGAGAGAAACAGAGCTTTCCTCAGAGAGTCACCGTTCTGAGGGGAGGCCCAGACAATAGATAGGTCAGAGACCCAGGGCAAATGCCAGTGAGGACAATGCATTCATACTGGGGTGCTTTAAGAGATGGCAGCTCAGAGCCCCATGGTTAGCACAGAGTGTCACAGGGGCTACTTTCTGGAGGTGGGAAGTGCAAAGCAGGCCAGGGTAGGGCTGAGGGGGGTTTGTCCTTTAGGATATACAATGAGGGAGTGTATGAAAACCAAGACAGCTTTACTTCTGATGCTGATGTAGAGTCTGCATGGGGACTGCTTTTAGCCAGAATAGGCTATGGAGATGAGAAGGGGGGCTGTGGGTGGTGGAGGCATCCAGGGGACTCTCCCAGGCCTGCAGAAGAAATAGTAGTGCTTGCTGTATGCCATCCTGTGGTCCCCTTGCAGAAGCTCCCACCATTGTCTCCCGCAAGGAGTGGGGAGCGAGATCACAGACCTGCAGGGCCCAGCTGACACAACCTGTGGCCTATGTCATCATGAACCAGCTCACAGGGATGGAGTGCCAGGAGCAGGATGTTTGCAGCCAGAGGCTTCGGGGCTTTCAGTCCCATTCTGTCTATACCAAAGGCTGGTGCGACGTGGTCTACAAGTAAGCAAATGGGTGGGTCCTGGGGCCACATTCAAATCTGCCTCTGAGGGGGCCACCCAATTTCCCTCATCTAGTTTCCCATCTTCCCATTCATGTTGCTTTTATAATGAATAAAAAATGTTAAAACAAATGAACAAAATCCAGAATCCTCAGAGGTGTTTAGGAAGGATGGCTCAGAGCCATTTATTCAAAGATGGTCTCAGACACTGGAGGATTCTGGAACAAGTAAGGGAGGTTGTGTAATAACTACAGTTGTCCATGGAGCATGTAGAATATTACAGTTTACAAAGGTCTTCACAAGCATTACCTTGGCCCTCCCATCCACTCTGAGGAATGGGTGAGAGAATGGGAGAACTTTACCACCCCCTGTGTCAAAGGTACGGATGCCATGGTCTAGAGAAGACAGAGAATTTGTTAAGTTAGGGAGTGGGACCTAGAGCTGTTCCCAGACTGCCTACTGATCCAGCAGTCTACACAAAGACAGTGAGGAGCATTCTCCCACTGGGTTCCTTGGAGGACCACGTCACACTGAGGTCTGATCTCACAGGGAATGGTGGTGGGGATCGAGAGGGGAGAGCCCCATGTTAAAACAAATGTGATGCATGGAGAGATCCTGAGGTTGTGTATCAAGTGTCCACTCAGGATTACCAGTGGAGGCCCAGAAACTCTTCCTTTCCCCTTAATAATGAGAATAAGAGCACCTGGGTGGCTCATTTGGTTCAGCATCTGACTTGTTTTCAGCTCAGGTCATGATCTCATGGTTTGTGAGATGGAGCGAGCTTCAGTCATAGGGCTCTGCACTGACAGTGGTGATCCTGCTTGGGACTCTCTCTCTTCCTCTCTCTCTGCCCCTCCCCACATGCACACCCACTATCTTTCTCTCAAAATAAATAAATATAAACAAAATTTTTTTTTATGAGGATGTGTATATAGACACACATAATCTCCAGTTTGTATGGTACAGCTGACTGTTGCCATAAGGGACAGTTCACATTGGACTAACCAAAGGCTGCTGAAGAGTGACAGAGATACTTACTGAAAGTCTGGGCAGCAAAGTCTTCCCAGATCAGTGGGCATACTGAGGCCCCACCCAATCCCCAGGGCATGTCAGTGCAGGGTGGGAGGTGGGCTCACCTCCATTCAGGGTCTTTAGGCATCCTTGAGAAAGTGTTCTTTCTGTGCTCCATTTGCTATGGAAACTCACAGTCTATTAAGAGTGGAATATGGCAAGAGCTGTGAAAACATAATTTCTGAAGAGTGTAGTTGGGAAGTGGAGAGTAAGAAAGTTAGACAGAAAGGAGGCAGGAGGTAGAGCAAAAGAATAGATATATTGTTTTTAAAAGAAACTGAAAAAAAGGAATATTCTAAATAAATTTCTGTGATACAGAAGAGCTTACAGGTATTCCTAAGGAGAAACTGAAGATAAAGCCAATATTAAGGGATTCCTGAACTCCAACTGTTTATTTATTTATTATTATTTTTTTTAATGTTTATTTTTGACAGAGAGAGAGAATTACAGAACATGAGAGGGGGAGGGGCAGAGGGAGAGGAAGACACAGAATCTGAAGCAGGCTCCAAGCTCTGAGCTGTCAGCACAGAGCCCGATGCAGGGCTCAAACTCACAAACCGTGAGATCATGACCTGAGCTGAAGTCAGACGCTCAACCGACTGAGCCACCCAGGCACCCCTCCAGTTGTTTATTTTAAATGTTCATGTGCTTTCTCCTATAATTAAAAAATAGGATGGATGAGTTTTCATTGCCCTGGAAAAGTGTTGAAATAATGTTCTCAGGTGTTTAAGAGTCACACATTTGAATTCCACTTTGAACCAACCGAATATATTTTTTAAATTTTTTAAAAATGTTTATTTATTTTTGAGAAAGAGTGAGATAGAGCATGAACAGGGGAGGGGCAGAGAAAGAGAGAGAGGGAAACACAGAATCTGAAGCAGACTCCAGGCTCCGAGCTGTCAGCACAGAGCCGGATGAAGGCTCGAACCCATGAACTGGGGGATCACGACCTGAGCCGAAGCCGGATGCCTAACTGACTGAGCCACCCAGGCACCCTAGAACCAACTGAGTATTTTTTTAATTAAAAATTTTTTACCTTTATTTATTTTTGAGAGACAGATAGAGCACAAGTGGGGAGGGGCAAAGAGAGGACACAGAATCCAAAGCAGGCTCCAGGCTCTGAGCTGTCAGCACAGAGCCCAATGCAGGGCTCGAACTCACAAACCATGAGATCATGACCTAAGCTGAAGTTGGACGTTCAACCAACTGAGCCACCCAGGCGCCCCACCAACTGAGTATTTTTAAAGTGAGGTTCTGGGACACACAACTAAGCTAAATCACAAAATAATTTAAAGTATATTCCCACATCTCTTGGAAATTTAAATGGGTTGGGTGAGAGGTCTTCTTTAATTTGCCTTCAAATCCATGTTTCCTTGCCCTGCAGCTTCCTGATTGGGGACGATGGCAGGGTGTATGAAGGTGTCGGCTGGGATGTCCAAGGCATGCATACCCAGGGCTACAACAACATCTCCCTGGGAATTGCCTTCTTTGGCAATAAGATAGGTAACGGTTGTCCCCTTGGACCTTCTGCCAGAGAGTTTTCCACGCTCTCTTCCTCCACTCCCTTGTCTTACACTCTTGTCTCTCCAGTCTACAACATACTGGTCCTCTCTGACCATCACCCTTCTCTCTCTCTCTGTCTCTCTTTTAATGTTTATTTTTGAGAGAGAAATAGAGCATGACTGGGGGAGGGGCGGGGGGGGGGGGGGAGACACAGAATCTGAAACAGGCTCTAGCCTCTGAGCTGCCAGCACAGACCCTGATGCAAGGCTCAAACCCACGAACTGTGAGATCATGACCTCAGCTGAAGTCAGACACTTAACCAACTGAGCCACCCAGGTGACCCATCCTTTCTTTTGAGTTCCTTTCTCCCTTGGATTCTATGATATAGCTTTTTTGTTGTTGTTGTTTCTCTTCTTCCTCTCTGGTCTGCACTCCTGTTTGGTAGCTGAAGCCACCACTGACACCGCTTAAGCTCTCAGTTCTTACCATCACTTCTGGAGTCTGATGTTGTATGGCACTGAGTCTATACTTATGGATGGCAGAGGAAGAAAAACATGGCTTCTCTCTTGCTGGAGCAGCAGAACCCAGCCAGAGCTGGCACCAATGAGGTCTGGGAAATGTAGTTTGAGGTTTCTAGCCCCTGCGAAACAGGAGAGCTCAAGAAAAAAATGGAGTTAAGAGCTAGTAAGTGAATAACTGGAACCTGCCAGGATCCTCATTTGCCAACTGGGGCTAGGAATAGCATTTATCTTGGAGGTTTTCAGTGAGAATTATATGAGTTAATGGATATAAAGTGCACTTGCCACATGCCTGATTGTGGGAGTTCCTAAATTCTGTTCCCTTTTCCTGCATGCTAAGGCATACCTGATTTAGTCAAGTTGGCCTTCCTTTGCATGTAGCTTTAATTGCCGCCCAGCTCTTTCACCTAGAGATGGAGTATAAATAAGGTCCTAGTTTGGCAATTGGAATAGGTCACCAATTTGGCTTCTAAGAGCTCTGTCCAAGTAGCTCCTTGTCTCTTAGGCCCTATTTTGGCTACTGGATTTGTTTCCTCTCTTCCAATCTATCAGTTATTCAGACCTAGGTGACATCTTATCCTCTCCCAGGTCTAGATCAGGATGGAATGTCTTGCTGACAGTTCTTGGTCCCACGTTATCCTCTTTTAGGAAGTAGTCTAAGCCCTGCCGCCCTATCAGCTGCAGAGGACCTGATATCCTATGCCATCCAGAAGGGTCATCTGTCACCCAGGTATATTCAGCTACTCATCTTGAATGAAGAGGTCTGTCTGGTCCCTCAAAAGCCAGTGATGCCTAGGAAAGGTAAGACCCTCAATCTTGCCTCACCTTCCTCCCAGTTATCACTCAACCACATTAGGGAATGCTGTGTCCTATTGGTGTTCACTGGCTTCTTGGATCAAGAACACCTCATGCTGAGATCCAAAAAATTCTGACAGGCTAGCTTCCTGGCCTCATCTCCTTCCCACTAGTAGTGTGATATAGCCGTGAGACCATCCTTGTTAGCAATATATATGTGCACACACTTTCATTCAAGCAACAAATATTAACTGAATACGAGGCACTATTCTAGGAACTGAGAACACAGCTGTGAACAAATATACAAATCTGCACATTTCAGTGAAGAAAGACAGGAAATGAAGAACTCAACAAGTAAAATACATATGATGTCAGATTGCACCAAAGCTATGGAGAAAAAGGAAACATGATAATGGGATGGGGTAAACATTTATACAGTTTTGTGTATAGCAGGTGAGTACATACACACACACACACACACACACACACACACACACACACACACAGCATTCTAAGAGCAAAATGCAGCCATCCTGCAGCATGACCACACACTGAGAAAAACGAGTCAGCAGGTAACACTGACATCAGAGTGAATATTCCAAGAAGTAGGGTAATAAAAATCATATGCTATTTTGGAGTGAGCAAGCAGTGACCTAAAAACAGTACAATATATCTAGCTTTCTGCTAGAGTGGACCTTTTCTTGGACTCAAGGATATTTTTATTAAGCTTTTTTTTTTAAACTAAGTTTTTAATAAAATGCTTCTGGCTTTCAGATGGATGCTGTCTTCAATAATGATATTTTTAGCATTTGTAGAGTTTTTTATATATTTTGAATTATTTCCATATACACATGATCAGTTCAGAGACACAGCTGATTTCTTCACATTGTCCTGTTTCGTAGGTCCACACACCTGCATAAATGTGCAATATAGCAAGTAGGTAGGCAATACATCAAGCAGGTAGGCATACTTTGTCTTTTGAATAAAATGGCCATGCCTCTGTACAATCAACAGTCCTTCCCCTTATGTTCATATAATGATTTCCACAGTTGTTATCAGAACTTATAAATTTTTACCTCTGTCCCTTAGCTCCAGGCACATGACCCAGAAAGTTCCTGTCTGGACTTTCCTAAATTCCAAAGCTTGAGCTTACATCAGGAAGTGGCAATGGGTGCCAGAGGTTGGGGAGACCGAGAAGGAATCCAGCCTGCAGTTATGAGTTTGTCCATAAGTAGGTGTGTTCCCATGCTCTTGGTTTTTTACCTTACCACAGCTTGCCCCAACATCATTTCACGGTCAGTATGGGAAGCCAGAGAGACACACTGCCCTAAAATGAGCCTCCCAGCAAAATATGTCATCATCATCCACACCGCTGGTACAACCTGCAATGTATCCATGGATTGCCATATTCGTGTCCAAGATATACAATCCTTCCACATGGACACACAGCACTTCTGTGACATTGGATATCAGTAAGTGGGATTGAAAACATGCCCTCCTCTTGTTGGGATGAGCACTGGGTGTTGTATGGAAACCAATTTGACAATAAATTAATGTTAAAAAAGAAAAGAAAACATGCCCTTTTATTCTGTAGGACTGTAGGAGGAAGGCTGGGGAAGGAACTGATGTTTATTGAACCCTTCTTTGGTAGTGGGTGCTTCACATAAAACCTCACATTTTATTCAAGCAAGTCTCTGGACTGAGTATCAGTTAGATCATAGCTAAGGGTTAGTTATCTCTCCTGGGCATATTCTCTATGAGTGGTTGGGAAGACTCTGAAAAGACATTAACAACAATAATGATAAAGCAAGACCATGAGACCCTTACAGAAGGCCATTGGAGGATTGTGCCTTTTTATGCAATCCCTTCCAACCACTCAGGGTCACAGGCCCTACTCACCTCCTACCTTACTCTGGCCCAACCTCAAACTTGCTCCCTCTGATGTTAGAATCCTATAATAACTCTGGTATAGTTTACTCCATTTTATAGATACACAAACTTTTCACCTTCCTGGGCCTCTTTTGCCTCATCTCTGCAACAGGAACAATAATACCTTATCTATTTGAAGATACAGAGTGAAGTAAAAATGTTCTTTTTTGGTTCCTTTAATGCCAGGTCTATAATAAAGAAACACATTAAGTTAGTGGAATGGCAGAAGCCACTTGGAAGATGACTTGGAATTTTCATGGAAAGAATTTAGGTTTAGCATATGATAAATTTCAATTACTCATCCATGACTTAGTTACAATAAAACCATAGTCTCAGATAGATATGTGTCTTTTGCATATGTGTCATTCTGGGCTGGTTGCTGTTCTCCTTTTAACTCCCATTTTAAAAGTAGCCTTTGCCATCTAGATGTCTTCTTTAAAGAAATGTCTGTTCATATCTCCTGCCTATTTCAAATTGGATTATTTATTTTTTTGGTGTTGAGTTGTATAAGTTCTTTATATACTTTGGATACTAACCCTTTATTGTATATGTCATTTGCAAATATCTTCTCCCATTCCATATGTTGTCTTTTAGTTTTGTTGATTGTTTCCTTCTCTATGCAGCTTTTGATTTTGATGTAGTCCCAATAGTTTATTTTTGCCTTTGTTTTCCTTGCCTCAGGAGACATATCTAGAGAGATGTTGCTATGGCCGATATCAGAGAAATTACTGCCTATGCTCTCTTATAGTATTTTTATGGTTTCAGGTCTCACATTTAGGTATTTAATCAATTTTAAGTGGAATTTAAGAAACAAAAAAATAAACAAAAGAAAAAGAAGATAGAGAGATAAACCAAGAAACAGACTCTCAATTATTGAGAACAAACTGATGGTTTGTTACCAGAGAGGAGGTGGATGGGGGATGGGTAAAACAGGTGATGGGGATTAAGAGTACACTTATGATGGGCACTGAGTAATGTATAGAATTGTTGAATCACTATTTTGTACAACTGAAACTAACATAACACTATATGTTAAATGTACCAAAATTAAAATTAAAAACTTAATTAAAAAATTAAAAGCAGCCTTTGCAAACAGGAGGAAACAGTTGCTGCATTTTGCAGGATTTCCCACAGCCTTGCTATGATTAATTAGCACAGACGAGAGAGTTGTTCATAAATTTGGAAATTCCAAATGGCAAATGCTCAGGGAATGTTAGTTTTCCTTTTTCATTCAGTCTTCAAGGACTTCATCTTCATTCCTTGATTTTATGGTATCTCCCTTTCACTCCAGCCTCATGGTGTGTTATCTCTAACATTGAATGGGGGCTCCTTCTTGATCACCATTTTCTAACATTTTAACCAATATTTATTGAGTGTCTGCTATGTGCCTGGTGCTTGGCAAGATAGATATGGCTCCTTCCCTCATGGAGTACTACAGAGAAGACAGTGAATAGTAATGACAATCCTTCATGTTAGACACTGTGACAGATAAGGAACAGGATATGCAGAGGATGATCTTCTAACAAGACTTTGGTGGAGTTGGCAGTAATAGCAAAGGGCTTCCAGAGGGAGGGGCATTAAGGCTCTGATGTGGGTAAGGAATGGGGATTAGTGGGGCAAATAAGGGTGAGGAGTGCTCTAGGTAAGGGGAGCAGTATGCTCTCTGGGGTCCAGAGAGGGCATATCCTTGAGGAACTAAAGGAGCTTAATTCATATCTAGAAATACATTTCAGCAAGAAGACTGGTGAGAGGTAAGGCTGGAGAAGCCAACAGGGACCATATCAGAAGAACTCAGACAGACTGACTCTATTTGAAAGGCAACTGGAAGTCATGCCTAATGATTGGATTTGTATGTTAGCAAAAGCACTTGAGGTGCTGTTTCAGGAATGGATTAGAAGGAGGTAAACCTCTGGGCAGGGAGCTATTGAAGTAATCCAGACAACAGGTTATGGTGACTTGGAGCAGTATGATAGCAGTTGGCATAGAGAAATGGAGGAATCAAGGTCAGAGATATAGCCATGTATCATGATAAACCATGACCAATGATTGGATGGGACTGGAGAGGGAGAGAGAGGGGGAGGCAGTAAGATGATGTCCACTTTTTTGGCTGAGAAAATTGCAGAAGATGGGTTCATTTGGACATGTTGATTTTTATAGATAGTAATTAAAGCCATGGGACTGGGCAACTGTCCCAGGAGAATATGCTGAGTGACAAGAGAGAAGGGGAAGGCCAGAATCCTGAGGAGCACCATATTTGAGGAAAAGGAGGTGGATGGAAGAGAGCCCTAGGTGGGGGGAGCAGCAGAGTAGAGGAAAATAGGAGGGTGTGGGCTCCTGGAAGCCCTGGGGTGAGAACATTTAAAGAAGAGCATGGCTAACAGGGTCAATGTAACCAGAACAAAAACAAGTTTCCATTGTACTAGTATCAAGACAGTCACTGGTCACCTTGGTGGTGTCAGACTCAGTGGAGTTGTGGGGACAAAACCATGTTGGAATGGGCGGAAGTTGCTGTTATTGCTTGTGATTATCTTCACTTCTTGGGTTCAGCGATTATGGAGTTTTTGTTGTTGCTGTTGTTGTTTGGTCTCATACACATTGGCACATAAGAGACGTTCACTCTATACCTGATAAATGGAAGAAAGACTGAATTAATGATTTAAGGGGTGAATGAAGCTAATTCTCCTTCTAGGAGTGACTTTCTCTATTTTCCTTTGTCCAACCCCAGCTTCCTGGTGGGACAGGATGGTGGTGTGTATGAAGGAGTTGGCTGGCATATCCAAGGCTCTCACACCTATGGATACAATGATATTGCCTTAGGAATTGCCTTCATAGGCAACTTTGTAGGTAAGGGGTGAGCATGAAGCAGAGAACATTCTAGGGGGATGAAGTTTAATATACAATGTCTGGGAAGCATGGGGGAAAAGGCAACATTGAGGTACCTGGCAGTGTGTTTAGAACATTTCAGCTTTAAAGTGGACTCTCAATATAGGACACAGGTCCCCCAGAGTCCCTGCCAGGCAGAACTTTTCCCCAAATCCACCTGTCCCCATACTCAGCCCTGTCTTTATAGCCATACGCAAGGCAAGCATGGATCAAGAGAGAACACCATCCTTTGCAAATATGGTGTCTTTTTGGCTCATTTGGCAAATGTATTCTCCTCCCTGGTGAATGTTGGGGAGCCCCACTGCCTGCTATGGCAAAGCAGTGGATGGTCCAGTGGTGCCATGTCTGCCTCATGGTGCTTGCTGAGGAGTGTTGTGTTGTACTGCAGCTCTCTTCTAGAGTAGTTTTGAACTTTCTGGAAGGAGCTTTGCAAGGAGGAATCAGAGAACAAAATGACTTTGTTTTCTCTTTGTGCTTGGCTGCCACAAATAATGTGAATTTGTTGGTTATGGTAGTGGTAGGTATGGTAGGGGTGGGGACAGCGGGAGACTGGAATCTAGGAGCTTGTCCCTTCCCTAAGCATGTAACCTTAAGACCCTAAAACTGATGGGAAAATGTGTTTTGCAGAAAAGCCGCCCAATGCTGCAGCCCTGGAGGCAGCCCAGAACCTGATCCAGTATGCAGTGGACAAGGGGTATTTAACTCCCAACTACCTGTTGGTGGGGCACAGTGATATTGTCAATACACTGTCTCCTGGGAAAGCTTTGTACAACATCATTAAGACTTGGCCTCATTTCAAACACTGAAGGAGCCCCTGCTCCTTCTGAGATTGCTTCTCCCACCGGGCTACTAGGTCTCCCCTGTCCTCACCCTCTATCCTGACTCAACACCTGGTGTTGTCCCCTCCATGTCAGCCCCATCCTGCCCCTCCTTTCTCAGGTTAGGATGATCCTCTCCTGCTAGCACCACCTGCCAGCAGCCCCAAACCCTAGAGCTGGGCATACCCAGCCTTTGAGTGAGCCCCACCTTCCTCACTCCTCATTTTCTCCTCCCCTGGGCGCCCAGCTCCTAAGCCAGGTGGGAAGATGGGCTGATCCTTGTTTGACTTCTCGTTCCCTCTCTGGCTGCCCCTCTGCCCCATGTACCTTCCCCTGCCATCTACCCAGCAGCCCCCAAGCTTCACACAGGACCCAGGTCAAGGCCCAAAGCTCCTCTCTGCTCACACACCCACTTGTCCCCATGTGGATGCAGCCCTTATTTTAGGGCTCATTGCTTACAGGTGTGGTTGTTCTCTCCACTGGATTGTGAGGCTTTCCAGGTTTCTTTGCCCCCATGTCCTTGATTCCTCAGCAGTGTCTGGAGTCTTGTGTATGCTATAGATGTTTGTTGGAGAGGTGGATGAATAAACAAATGTGTGTGTCAAGTCCCTGCTTCCCTTTCCAGTCTGTTCCACCAGCCCCTCTTTTTGGAGACACCTTCTGGGACTGTCCCCCATCTCTCTCTGTTGTTGCCCCTCCCAGTCTGAGGCTCAGAGCCAGCTCTTGTCGCTTGTCTATAATGGTGCCTCTAGGGTCCTGTGTCCTGTCCACCCCAAGTTCCCTGAGGGCAAACAGTAGTCCTCTAGGCCCAACTGGGCTGTGTCTACACAAGCCACCTGTGCCTGCGGCCTTCCCTTGCCCACCTGTGCCCGCTGGCCTTATGTCTACAGGGCTGTAGACTTCCCCATCTCCCCCAGAACTCATCAAGGCCTCTTCAAATCAACAACACTGCATGGTCTGGATTACTGTCTCCTCCATATTATTGACTTTTATTGGTCTCACCCACACAATCTGAGTAAAAGCAGAGCACTCAGCTGTCAAATGCTTTTTTAAAGGCAAATTCTGGGGCAGCCCATTCTGTTCAGTTGGCTCTTCTGAGTCCTTGGTATAGAACATTTCTTCCCAACTCCCCTTAATCATGTGAAGCGGGGTTCATAATACCCCTCACCACATCAGAGGATTGTTGTGAGGATTAAGTGAATTAAAATGTGTTGATGTCTAAGACCTCATGGTTGGCATGTGATAATGTTTTCATTAAAGTCTGTGGAGCTATGGTTATTCTTGTTGCTATTGCTGTGACTTTGTCCCAGGCAATAGCTTGTGTAGGGGTCAAGAGCAGGCTGTCCCAAAGTGTGCCTCTTGGGCATACCGATTATTTTAACTGAAAGTCACGTCAGGGGCACCTGGGTGGCTTAGTCCATTAAGTGGCGACTTCCATTCAGGTCATGATCTCGAGGTTTCTCTAGTTTCTGTAGCAGAGTCCTCTCTGCTGTCAGCATGGAGCCTTCTTGGGATCCTGTTCCCCTGTTTCTCTGCCCCTCCCCCACTTGCCCGCTCACTCGTGCGCTCTCTTTCTCTCTCAAAAATAAACATTTAATAAAGTCACTTCAGAGACAGCCTGTGCAAGAAGGACACTCGGACCCTCCTCCGCCCCCCTGAGAGAAGGAATACATCTCCCATGTGAAAGGTACCCTCCCTGTAGCAGGAGCGAAAGAGAGGAGGCTGTATAACAACGCTTGTTACTTTTTACTAATTTACCACCCAGGCCCAAAATCTGTTTAGAATCCCTTACAAATTGAAGCTCCCAGTGTTAAGTTTTCTTGATCCTGTCAATACCTCACAGACTTATTGTCTATTTGTCTGAAAAGTGTAAAAACTGCCTGCATGGTTATTTCTTTGGTCTTAATTTCATTCCTGGACCTCTGTGCACACTTAATAAAACTTTGGTTTTTTTCCTACTGTTAATCTGTGTCCTGTAAATTTAATTGTTAGTCCAGCAAAGACCTTGAGGGTAGAGAAGAACTTTCTCTTTCCTTCAGTATCTACTAGTCCTATTTGCAGCAGGAAGGATGTGCCTTTGCAGGCACCAGCTGAGGCAGCCCCCAGGAGTCTGGCACTCCCTAGGAGAGCAGGCTGGCCTGAAGCTTGGGGTGCACAGGCCTTGGCAGGTCTGACAGAGTCCATGGTGAAGGAAGGACACCTTTTTCACAGTGTCTGGCTGTCAGGTTGTGAGGGGCTCTAAAGGTCATCTTGACAGTTGTTTTCAACAACTGTAAGCTGGGGGGAAAAAGCCAAATGAAGTTTTATTTGATTCCAGAATAAAATACTAATCTGGCTAACGCCCCACATTTTATTAAAAACTGAACCCAAAAGGGCCAGACGACCTGTTCAAGTTCATTCAGTGAGTTAAAGAAAAGAAGGAACATGGCACTATTTCCTTTGTACTTCTGGTCAAAATCATTTTATGGTCCCTCCTTTCTGACAGGGTAACGTAAAAAAACTCAGCATGGCAACCAGGGCTTTCTACAATCTCACTCCAAGTTACCTTTTCCCATAGAATGAGCCCAAGTGGTCAAGGTATGGGCTTGCCCATCTTGGAGCCTTTGCCCATGCTGTCCCTGCCCTGCTCTTGACTACTGCAATTCCACCAGCTTTTAAGACACTTATCCAGGCTAGTTCTTCCAGAAGGCTTCTTGCTTCTTCAGACCAGAAGTCACATTTTCCTCCCCCAAGTGCCCATGAACTTTACCTGGGGCTCGTGGTTGCTCATCACTGCTCACCCCCTTCTCCCTCCCAACCCTGACTCTCCAGGCTGTGCCTCACCTGTCAGGGCTCAGGATCTCCAGGAGCACACTGAGGACACCTTTGTGTCTGAGCAAGAAGGGAAGGGCAGGAGCTACACCCGGGCAGGGCTGAGTGAACACAGGCAGCATTCCCAGCCTGGGAGGGCGGCTGCTTTTCCCTCAGCTGGGCTTGAGATATTTGTCAGACTGGAAAATCCCCATGTCTTCACACTGACTGAAACTACCCACTTGTTGCAGCCCATTAGATTTCTCACAGGTTCGTTCCATCTTCATTCCAGGCCATTCATTGCTCCCACCTTCCAGTGCCCCATCCCCATCAGTGAGAGTTGGGGAAAAACATTCTTCACCACCAAAGTTCCCTTACTACTCTTGGAGGCTTCTGTGCCCTTCTCACTGTGGAGGCCACAGCCACGGTTGGGGGTGGCCACTCCCCTGCCTAGCCCCCACCTGTGCTCCCTGGCTCTTCCTCTGTCTCTTTGGCTTCTTTCTTCCCCACTTTGGCTGTGTTTTCCTCTCTGTTTTGTATCTGTCTTCCTCCCACCTGTGCCTGTCTCTCTTTTTCTCCTTCTCTCATGCTGCCTCCCCTTCTCTCCTCAGTGCTTCTCATTTTCTTTCTTTGTCTGCCCTTCTACTTCTGTGTCCACCCTGCTTTTGCCCTTTTCTCTTTTGCTTTCCCCAGCATGCAGAATATGGCAGCATGAAAGCAACAGCCAAAAGGGGTCTGAGACTGTAGACCCCTGCCACTTCACCCCACCCTGCTCCAGGGCTGCCAGGTGTCTCTGGGGAATGCACACATTTTCCAGAGCTTAGAGCCACACAGAAGCAGAGGTGGGACAGGTGTTTCTGGTTCAGCAGGTTCTGCCTGGCAGGGCTGACTAAGGGCAAGGCCTTAATTAGAAATGCTGGCTGGGAGAGAAGGGAAGGTGTTATTATCTGGGAAGAGTGGTAGGTGGGGGTGGGAGGTCCTGTGAGGTGTGGCAGGGACTTCTGAGGGACTTTCTGCAGAGGCTAGAGTAAGAAGTGCCTCCCCATGGTAGGGAGCTGGTAGTTCCTTTTCAGGGTGTCTGGGAGCCCTTTGGTACCCAAGAGTGATGCAGCTGTCTGTATGTGCGGCGAGCTGGGAAATTTCTTAACTCATCCTCCAGGCTCAGCTTGTTGAGTTCCTTCTGCTCAGAATCCATCTCTTGAGGCCCCCAAATTAGGATTCTCCTATTTGGTTCTTCTTTGGCACTCTGTTCATTGGTAATTATTTTTTACATAATTATAAATCTGTGTGTGTACCCATGTGTATATATGTTTTATATGGTCTGACTGACCCACTAAATTATGAGTTATGAGAGTGGGGATCATATTTCCCCCATTCATGTCTGTATCTCCTCCTAGTGCATAGTAAGTGCTTGGTAAACATTTTAGACATGCAGAATTCCAAGGGGGAACAAGTGCTGTGATTGTTTAATGACTTGTCTTGGAGCAAGTGGCAAGTGTTTGGTCTCTCCTGGACGGGGTCCCTTCCACTGGCTCATCACACGGAGGGTGGGAGAGGGGGAAGGAGCCAGGGTGTGAAGATGGGGGGATCAGAAGGAAACTGACCTGGGGTCAAACCAGATCACAACAGAGCCACGGAGTGGACACCCACACATGGATAATTGAGATAGCTGAGTGCCTACTAGTATTCAGTGGTCTTTTCTTTATGCAGTTGGGCACATGATATACATGATTTCATTTAATCTTCAAGACAGCTCTGTAGGGCTCTTTGACAGCTGAGGAAACTGAGGCTGGGCTTGGAGAGATTATGTCACCTTCCTGTTTTTAATTTTTTTGATTTTTGATTTTTTTAATTTTATTTTTTAAATTTACATCCAAATTAGCATATAGTGCAACAATGATTTCAGGAGTAGATTCCTCAATGTCCCTTACCCACTTAGCCCATCCCCCCTCCCAGTAACCCTCTGTTTGTTCTCCATATTTAAGAGTCTCTTATGTTGTCCCCCTCCCTGTTTTTATGTTATTTTTGCTTCCCTTCCCTTATGTTCATCTGTTTTGTATCTTAAAGTCCTCATATGAGTGAAGTCATATGATATTTGTCTTTGACTGACTAATTTTGCTTAGCATAATACCCTCTAGTTCCATCCATGTAGTTGCAAATGGCAAGATTTTATTCCTTTTGATTCCCAAGTAATACTCTATTGTATATATATACCACATCTTCTTTATCCATTCATCCATCGATGGACATTTGGGCTCTTTCCATACTTTGGCTATTGTTGGTAGTGCTGCTATAAACATTTGGGTGCATGTGTCCCTTTGAAACAGCACACCTGTGTCCCATGGATAAATGCCTAGTAGTGCAATTGTTGGGTCATAGGGTAGTTCTATTTTTAGTTTTTTGAGGAACCTCCATACTGTTTTCCAGAGTGGCTGCACCAGCTTGCATTCCCACCAGCAATGCAAAAGAGATCTATGTCACCTTTGTAAAGTCACATAGCTAGTGCATGCCAGCACTGAGGTGAGTTTCTGTTCTCCAGGTTGTTCTCTAGGTTGCTCACATTCCTTTTACAATGGGTAGAAAAAATACCCAGGGATCCCTTACTCAGACAAAGTTCACTGGACCAATTACTTCCCTTGATCCAACAATATTCTTTAATTTATAAGGTGATACCTGCAAAATCCTGTGTAAATGGTGTAGTTCTGAATCCATGTTGTAATAGTGACAGCATCGGCAAACAAAGAAACAAACAAACAGACTCATATACAGAGAACAAACTGGTAGTTGCCAGAGGGGAGTTTGGTGGGGGGGGATGGGTGAAATAGATAAAGGGGATTAAAAGGTACAAACTTCCTGTTATAAAATAAATAAGTCACGGAGATGAGAATACAGCATAAGGAATATAGTCAGTAATATTGTGATAACATGTGGTGACAGATGTTGACTACACTTACTGTGGAGAGCACTGAGTAATGTACAGATTGTTGAATCACTGTCTTGTACACCCAAAACTCATATAGCATTGCATGTCAATTATACTTCTATAAAAATAATATTAGCAATGCATTCCAAGGCTGCCTTTTGGTTACACTGTCTGTCCCACTGGCCCAGTGGATCCTTCTATCACAACTGCCTCTAACCTACTTCTTGCCCTCACCAGGCCCATTTTTCAACCTAAGTGTGGGACTCCAGTTTGTCCTGATTTACTGTTAAAGAAGTATTTCCTCATAGTTAAAATCTGTTGAAATCTTTTGGATTTTTATTTCATCATTGTCTATGAGTCATAGCTCCTTCTTCTTCAGCATTTTATTCAAATCCTTCATGGTCACCTCCCAGACATCCACAGGCATTGGACAACCAGATCCAGGCACTCCTACATACATTGCCCCATTTGACCTCTGCAAAAAGGTGCAAGGAGGGCACTGTGCTCCCATTTCCCAGATGAATAACTGAGGAGATGTGGTCAAGGACCTAGATTGAGGTCCCTCTCCCTGCACCACCATTGCCTTGTATAGAAATCTACCTTGAGGATGCTAATCATCTGCTAGTCACAAATCTCTGCTATTTGTTGCAGAAACTACAAATATGATAGCAAGTGCTATTGATCATTCACTCCCTATAATTCTGCAAGTGCTAAAGGGAGACACAAATTGTGGCTAAAGTGTATGTGTGTGTGAGGTGTGCTGTGTGTGGTTTGTGTGATGTGTGGGGGGTGGGTGTGTGGATGTGGATGTGTGTGATATGTATGTGGTCCATATGTGTGTGTGGTGTCTGTGGTATATATGTGTGTGTGGTGTATGTAGGTCTGTGTGTGTGTGTGGTATATATGTGTGTATGGTGTGTGTAGTGTATGTGTGGTGTGTGTATGTGTTGTGTATATGTGTGTGTGGTATGTGTGTGGTACATATGTGTGGTGTGTGTGTGGTGTGTATATGTGTGGTGTATGTGTGTGTTGTATGTGTGGTGGTGTGTGTATGATACATATGTGTTGTGTGTGTTGTATCTGTGTGGTGTGTGGTATGTGTGTGTGGAGTATGTGTGGTGTATATGTGGGTGTGTGTGGGTATGTGTGGTGTGTGTGTGTGTGTGTGTGGTGTGACAATGCCATTTTTCATTCCTATCAATTAGTCCATTTCATTATGGAGCACCCATAGACATTACTTCACTTTATATCAGTATTCTTATGAACTCCAGATATGGAATTTTTATTCTTGTTTTTTACTAAATTTAACTCCATTCTTAACTATTCTCCCTTCTTCTCTGATGTCATGAGATGTCATGAGACGTCTGATGTCATGATGTCATGAGATTCATGTATGCATCTTCTGGTATGTATTAGGTGTGCATCTTCTGGTCTGGTGGCCATGGATCTGGATGTGGGCCCTTAACTCTTCAAGTTGTCTTTGGGCATTCCAGCCTGTTACTGACCCAGGCACACAGGGAATAGTGTATGTATATATAGTAAGCCAGATATGACAGGTCCAAGGACTTTTCTGAGTGATGTGTAGCTTGTGGAGGGTGGATAGAGCTTCATGATCTGTAGACTTCTGGTGTTTGAGGAAATTAAGGGTACATGGCTACTTAAAATCAGAGAATCTTGGTTTGGATTCTAGCCCAGTGAAGCCAAGGATACTTGTTGAACTCTTTCGCTTTGTTATTCTGTCAAATTTAGGTAATGAAATTCTCTGGGTTGGTATTTAAAAGGGAAAAGAGGAAGAACTTGCAATGTTACAACTAAGCAGAAGTATAAAATACCACATATTCTCACACTTGAGTAACCTAACTTATGGAAGTTTTCATCTGGAGATAGGAGGAGGGGGGATACACTAAGGAAGTGACATGAGTTGAGACAGGGTCCTACTGGTCATGGGCTGTGGTTCTCAGGGCCTTCTCTGTCTGGAATGTTCTCCCACACCCCCCTCCATTTTTTTTGCCTGGCCAATTTCTATACATTCTTTAGTTCCTGGTCTAAATATCATGTCTTCAGAGAGGAAATCTCCCCCTACCATCCACTAACCACATACTCTTTCAGAACTTGCTGCTTTCCAACACTGCTTGATTTGGAACTATATCTTTTTTTTTTAATCTTTTTAAAGTTTATTTATTTTTGAGAAAGAGAGTGAGTGAGTGAGTGCCAGTGGGGAAGGGGCAGAGAGAGAGAGAGAGAGAGAGAGAGAGAGAAGGAGACACAGAATCCGAAGCAGGCTCCAGGCTCTTCTGAGCTGTCAGCAGAGAGCCCGACGCAGGGCTCGAATCCACGAGCTGTGAGATCATGACCTGAGCCAAAGTTGGACGCTCAACCAACAGAACCACTCAGGCGCCCCAGGAACTATATCTTTAATTCTGCGATTTTCATTTTATAACTGTTTTCCTCACTAGACATTAGATTTATGAGGCCAGGGACCTCCCCAGTGTATCCCTAGCTCCTGAGATGGTGTCAGGTACAGTAGCACATAATGGCAGCCCAACACATATTTGTGGAATGAATGAATATCCTTGGTATCTTCTCTGCAGCAGTGGGGTTGAATTAGGTTACCCAGGTATTTTCCAGTTATAGGGGTCCCAGTGTGTGCTCTGACTCCCTTAGAGGTTAGGGTAGAAGGTGGGTGAAGAAACAAAGCAGAAGGGAGCTAGAATCCTGCCCCAGTGTGACCAGGAGAGGGTGCAGGCAGGCTGGCTTCCTGGCCGGGCCTGTGGTGGGGGGGGAGTGCATGCAAGCCCTGGTGGGTGTGGAGTTGGAGCACCTGAGGCCAGCACATGGGTCCTGGCAGGCACAGGCACAGGGAGGAAGGGAGAATGGTAGGAGACGCGTGCAGACCTGTTGGGGCACTTGCTGCAAGGGCGTATCACGGTGATCGCGTGTCGGCATCTTGTACTTGTGGCCACAAAACTTCTTGGCACATCAGATGACCAGTGGCAAGGTGGCCTGTCCTGAGATGGAGGTCACAGAGGAGCCCTGCCCGCCATCCTGATAGGTTCCCAGCACTGCCCTGGGGCAAATCTGCTTGCTTTAGTTGGCTTCTGCTTCCTGGGCCCTCACAAACAGCCCCACATTCCACTTCCTTCTCCAGGCTTCCCTCCCCACCCTCTTACTCTCACCTTCCTGCAACCTTGCAAATATGCCTGCAACCCCATTCCCAAAGTTCTCTTCACATCAGTCTCTGGGGGGAGAGACTTCCGTTAAGGTCCAACTTCCGTTAAGGTCCAACTTCTACACCTTCCCTTGATTTCCTGCTGCACTCCTTTGGGATCTGCCTTTTTAACTTATCACTTTACCTCCCAAATTTACATTTATAGCCAAAACATCTATTTTGAGCAAAAGTTCCAATTCTAAATCTGTGCTTTTTTCCATTTGGATATCTAATGGCATCATAAACATTCATGCCTGAAACCGAGCTCCTGATAGAACTTCTAAAACAGCTCCTTCCAGTCTTCCCCAGCTCAGTAAAGGGAAATACCATGCTTCTAGTTGCTCAGGCCAAAGCCCTTGGGCAACCCCTTCCTTTCTCTCATTTTCTTCATCTGTCTGATTCTACCTTCAAAGTGCATTCAGCATTCAGCCACTTGTTAGCACCTCCTTTACTGCCACTCTGGTTCAGGTCACCACCATCTGTCACTTGAAATCATGCGCTGGTCTCCTAATTGATCTGCTAAATATGCTGTCCTCAGCCCTGGAACCTATTCTCAATACATAAGCCAGAGAGATCTATTAAAATCCAAGTCAGATCACAATTCTCCTCTACTCAGAATCCTCTGATGGTTTCCCATTTCGCTCAGAGTAAGAGCCCAAGTTCTTATAGGCCTCAAAGATCTTACACAAACTGGCTCCTTGTTTTGCTTCCAGCTACCTCTGCTACTACCTCTCCTCTCTTTCACTTCACTCCAGCCTTACTGGCCTCCTCCACCGCACACACACACACACACACACACACACACACACGCATGCACACACACACACACACACACACACACACACACACTCAGTGATGCTGTTTCATCCATTTGTAATACAGTTAGATTTAAAAATTACATTATGCATTCTATTTTGGAATTTTTCTTTCCTCCTAAATTATTTTTTTTTAATTGCATACACTTAGGATCATTCTTGCTAACATAAAGTTCAAAGGGTTTTGACAAAGCACAAGTGCAGTATCGCACAGAATAGTTTCACTTCTCTCCAAATCCTCTCTGGTTCACCTACTCAACCCTCTCCTCAAACCCTGAACCCCTGACAACCACTGATCTTTTTACTATCTCTATAGTTTTGCCTTTTTCAAAATGCCATATAACTAGAATCATACAGTAGACAGCCCTTTCAGACTAGCTTTTTCCCCTTATCAGTATGCATTTAAGAGCCACCCAAGCCCATTTCTTTTTAACTGATGAATAACTGATGTACCACAGGTGACATAGCCACCTATCAAAGGGCATCTTGGTTGCTTTTGGTTTTTAGAGATTATGGATAAAACTGCTATAAGTTTTTGTCTGTACATAAGTTTTCAAATCAGTTGGATAGGTCCCTAGAAGCATGACTGCTAGCTAATATGTATTTAACTGTATTTAACTTTGTGAGATTATTATCTTCCAAAAGAGTTATACTATTTTGTGTTTCTAAAGCATTCAGCAGTGAATGAAAGTGCCTGTTGCTCCTCATCCTCTCCAGCTCAGTTTTTTTTCAGATTCTAGGCATCCCAATAGATATGTAGTAGTATCTCATCACTGTTTTAGTTTGCAATTCCTTAATGATAGATGGTGATCCCTTTCTGAGCTCCAGATCCATTTGTGCAATGGACTGAGAGCAATGACCGTCCTAGCTCTCACGTGTCCAGCAGTGAATGTACCTCGTTTCCCCCAAAGCCTTTCCAAGGTGGAAAACTCCATGGCTCTCTTTCCTCCTCTTCTTCATCCACACCAAGTATGGAAGGCAGTACTGATACTGGCTCAGGACTTATAGTTTGGAGCTGGACTGACACTGAAGCCACATCTAAGCCCCAAGGTTATTATGAGGACTGCACGAGATAATGCAGATGAAGTGCTTACAAGCAATTAGCTGTAGTCTTCTGGTTATGAGCTAAGAAATGTCTCCTGACTCTAATCTCTCCTTTCCTTTCCCATGCCTCAGTTAATTCCATCATTTCTCAGCCAAGTACTTCATTAGTCCCATTATTGCCTCTTCATTTTTCAGAGTGCTGATGATGCAACCTTTCTTAAAACAAAGAAAGCAGTCAATCAAACAAACAAACAAACAAAAAAGCCTGATCTGTCAGGCTCTTGTTGGGTTCTTGTTACTCATAGTATGATATGAAAACTTCTTATCTTGGGATACCGGGCATTTCATTCTCTGCTCTCAGATCTCCCTCCCTTCCTTCCTCATTCCCTTGATTCTCTCTTATCTGAGCCAACACACCTCTTCCCTGAATATACCAGACCCATTCTCAGGTCTGCCTTTGAACATGCTGTTCCATCTCCTTGGGTGTTCCTTCCCTTGCTCCTCTGCCTGATAACCTGATGGCACTTAAAAACCCAGCACAAACATCACATCTTCTATTTATCCTTCCTCCATCCTCTAAGACAGAGGTCCTTGATTTGAGACCCTGGAAACTCTTGCTTTTCATTCTGTGTTAGGATTTTGCCTTATTTCCCAATATCACCTGTGAAGTTGTGGGCTTTGAGGAGGGTGACATTCTGTATTATTTTGAGATGATCCTCCAGCCTATAAGGGATCAATAAACATCTGTGGCATGGTTCATAAACTAATGGTATTGTTATCTATTTGCTTTCCCACTAGAAGTTGAGTTCCAGAAGGGCTAGGACCTGTGTCCATCTACCTTTGTGTCTTCACGGTCGAACCCATTCCTGAATATGGTAGTTGCTTAATAGCTTGTGTGAGTGAGCAGGAAAGTGAGAAAATGAGCTCATGAATAAGGGCAAAAGGATGCCCTCAGGTTATAGTTGCATGGATGATCCTAGAGTGTGAGGGGCCCAGGCTGAGTTAGATCCCAGCAAAAGATGTGGGAGTCTGCTGGAGGTTCCTTGAAGCAGAATTGCCTTAGTCCGTGGGAATGTCTTCCTGATTTTTCCCTCCAACCCCTGTCCCCCATCCATTCCTCCTCTACCATGATGGGGTTTTGCTTGATCCTAAGGTGATGTTAAAATAGACAACAAAAATAATAGAAATAAAAATATGCTTGGTGTCTTAAGATAGATTAATCTCTTGGAACCTCAGTTTCTTCATCTGCATCTAAAAGATAGTTGCTGTGGGAAATTCATTCTGTTTACAACAGTGATGGAATGACAATCCTTTTAGTAGTATGAAAATGTTTGTTGGTCTTAATTAACACATTTTTTTTCTCTTAATATTTTGGTATTTTCTTTAAAATGCAAGTGGCTTCAGAAAGGTGATGACCAAGTGGGTCTCAATAAATGCCAATGAGGAGTCCAAGATGGCCCAGCTACTAAGGGAACAGGAAAACAAGCCCATCTGACTTCAAAGCCAGTGTACTTTTTTCTAGTCTGATGTCCAGTAGAGATACAGGGGTACTCTACCACTCTCTTGCGGAACCTATGACAAAGACCAACGAGCCCTTGTCAGAATATACCACAAGGGTACCTGTAAAGTGTTGAATGTAGGAAAACACTTGCAGGTCTAGGAAGGAAACGTCCAAACTTTGGCTCCAAATGACATATAGAGAAGGTGCAGGGCTGCTGCTTATTAGTAGGAGGCAGGAGAGTCTGTGCTCACCAGTGTGGGATGCAGGAAGCAGGAGCACTGAGTCAGGGACTCTCAAGTAGGTTGATATCATAAAGCAGTAACAATGACTTCCATCTTGATAGGGATTTATAGCTAAGAGTGCCATGGCAGTCATGTGAGATGGACTTTATTGCCCCTATTTTACAGAGACTCAGATAGGTTGAGTGGTCTAAGGCCAAACAGGCTTACAAACCTTGTGTCCCCACATCCAATTATTTTACTGCACATCTTGGGCTCTTTCTGGCACATTGCACTGGTAGGTCAAACAATTTTAAACACACACACACGAATATTGTGAGACTTTCCAGCAACAGGGAAATCCCCAGCTTGAAATGCTTTCTTCAGGAGCAGAGAGAGTAGATTTTTTCAAAAACAATGATTTATTTCATTTTATTTTAGGGGTTTTTGGCTTAAATTTTTCAGTTTTTAAATTTATTTAAATTTTGATTAGCACACAGTGCAGTATTGGTTTCAGGAGTAGAATTCAGTGATTCATCCCTAACATACAACACCCAGTGTTCATCACAAGTGCCCTCCTTAATATCCATCATCCATCTAGCCTATCTCCCACCTACATACTCCATCAACCCTTAGTTTGTTCTCTATTGTTAGGAGTCTCTTGTGGTTTATTTCCTCCTCTTCTCTTTTTGCCCCTTCCCTTATGTTCATCTGTTTTGTTTCTTAAATTCCGTACATGAGTGAAATCATCTATTTGTCTTTCTATGACTCACTTATTTCACTTAATACATTCTAGCTCCATCCACATAGTTGCAAATGGCAAGATTTATTCTTTTTGATGGCTGAGTAATATTCCATTATATATATATATATATATATATATATATATATATATATATATATATTCCATTATATGGTAAGTTTGAAGGAAACTGTCCAGGTGCTGCTGCTTCTTCTGGGTCTGGCTGCAGAATTTAGAGAAAGCTTTTGTTTATGTATTTATCAAATAAGTGCTAGTTATCTACTGAGTAGTCAAAAACTCTATGTCTTGGTCATCTTGGGCTAAATACCATAGACTGTGAGGCTTAAACAACAGATAATTATTTTCTCATAGTTCTGGAGTCTGGCCATCCTGGATCAGGATGCCAGCAGCATTGGGTTCTACTGAGAGCCTCTTCCTGGTTTTCAGGCAGCTGCCTTCCTGCTGTGTCCTCACATAGCAAGGAGAAAGAGAGCACATCTCTTCTTATAAGGGCACTAATCACATCATGAGGGTCCATTCTCATGACCTCATCTAAATCATTTGAATTTTCACTGAGATTTGGGTCTCCCAGATCACCTCACCCAGGGCTCTGGATCTGATTCTGGCCCTGAGCAGTGACCTTAGCTAAATGAGTTTAACTATTCTGGGCCTCAGTTTCTTCATTGATAAGATGGCATAATTTCCACTCTACTTCACAGGAGTAAAAAGTCAAATAGGATGCAGCCATGGAAGGTGCTTTGTAAATTGTCATTGTTGTTATTACATTGTTGTGTATCTGAAATGAGAGCTCTGGACACAGGGCAAGAGACCAAGAGAAGAGTAGCCAAAAAAGGTAAAAGCATTCCAAATGAATAGACACAGTGAAGAAAAAAAAATGACCAGAAGATCTGAACTTGAGCTGTGTGAATGTATGTGTATATGTGTGTATATGTTCATCCTCTTTTATCCATAGTCAATGAAAATAGATTTTGCTTTCAGCAGAAAATGGAGGCAAAACAAATGGAGTCAGGGGCTGTGGCTTTAGAATTGATGTGTGGGGTAGAATTAGTACAATTCAGGAAAGACTTCTAAGTTAGCTTCTCCCATAAATTGAAAAACTCCAGTAGCCATGTTGCCTAAGAACCAAATTCTTGCAAAAGTTTTCATAAAGTCTTTAGTTCTGACTCCAACAGTCAAGGTAGTGAGAGAGCTCAGATGTTTTTTAAAGAGGAAACTCCCTGGTTCAAAAAATGAAGCTATTTTAACCAAATAACAGGAAGATTTCTAAATGAGAATTGTCATTGCCTTGAAAGATCAGAAGAATAAAATCTTCTGAATAATGACTGTACATATTCTTCTCCAATAACCTTTCACACCCTCTCAAAATAACACAGGATCCTCTTGGGCCCTCATGTCATTCAGTAAACAAGCATTAAATAGTATCAGGCATGGTCTCTATATTTCAACTCTTCAGTAATAAAGACATTGAGGATAGGTGACAGAACTAGATTTGGAACCCATCTCCTCCAACCACAAATCTAGGACTCCTACCTTCTTTTCTACTCATCCTGATAGAAGTTGTAGGGGCCAAGGCCAGGCTGTCCCAAGATGGGCCACTTAGGCATGACGATTATTTTGAGCTGAAGGCAATCAAGATCCTGTGGGCTCAAGAGAAACTTTTGCCCCTCCTTTAAGAGGAGAATCTAAATTGAGGGTCTTTTCCAGAATAATGGGCATTACCAGAGGTAAGTTTTATCTGAGTGACCCACCTGTATGGCAGGGCAAACATCTAATTATTAAATATCTTCTCTTCTTTTTGTTGTCCTGTGTATTGCATTCCTTCCCTTTGAAGATAAAAGTTCCCAACCCCTACCCCCTTCTGCTTAGATTACATGTATACCTTAATTTGCTTGACTGTCTTTGGAATTTCCATGTTCAGTATGGGATTCCCTGTACATATGCTACTAAATCTGATTTTCTTCTATGAATCTGCCTCATGTCAATTTGATTTTTAGTCCAGCTAGAGAGACTTTGAAGGGTGCAAGAATTCTTCCTCCCTGACAAAGTCATCTCATATTTTTTTTGGTATTTTTAATTACTCAACCACAGGAAATATGCTTAGTGGTTCTGGGTGTGAATTTAGGCATGTTATTCTTTTAAGTCTCAGATTCCCTGCAAATGGAGATAATAGCTGCATCCAATAAACTTCTTTATATCTGTCAGTATGTCAGATTATATACTCTGAATGACCCTTTGAATTGAGCCAACTAAAATGCTTGCAACAGTTAAAAGAAAAACTTATCAAAGTGTAGTCCTGAACTGGTACAAAACCAAGAAACCCGCAGAATATTAAAAATCAAATGAAAGCAGGAAATGGGAGAAATTTGAGTGCCAAAGCTAGCTTTTGCCCTAAAGGTTTCTGCTCAACCACGGAGGTACTGAGCATCTACTTTGACAATAGCATAAATGTATCAGGGTTCTCCAGAGAAAGATAACAAGTAGGTGAGAAAGGTGGGTGAGGGGAGAGGGAGGGATATTTATCTTAAGGAATTAGCTCATGTGATTGTCAGGGCTGGCAAGTGTGAAATCTATAGGACAGAAAATTCAGGCAGGATTGCTATATGACAATCTTAAGGCAGAATCCCATCTTTCCCAAGAAATTTCAGTTTTTGCTCAATTAACTGATTGAATGAGCTCTAGGGGCCTAGGGCAGCTTGCCCCAAGAAAGGCCACAATGGCATATTGATTATTTTGAGTTAAAGTTACCTAAGAAACAGCCAGTGCAGGAAGAACATTATGACCCTCCTTTGTCTCCAGAAAGCAGGAAATAGATCTCCCATGTGAAAAGTACCCTTTCTGTACCAGTAGGTAAAGAGACATCCTTATCATCAGAAATAGGGAATACAGGGCCAAGAAAGCTGTCTAAATAACCTTTGTACTTTTACTAATTTACTACCCCAGGCCCAAATCCTGTTTAGGATTTCTTACTATTTGAAGCTCCCAAATAAAGTTTTATTTGTACTGTCAATTCCTCAGAGATTTATGTCTTTTTGTCTAAAATGTATAAATGTTGGGGCACCTGGGTGGCGCAGTCGGTTAAGCGTCTGACTTCAGCCAGGTCACGATCTCGCGGTCTGTGAGTTCGAGCCCCGCGTCAGGCTCTGGGCTGATGGCTCGGAGCCTGGAGCCTGTTTCCGATTCTGTGTCTCCCTCTCTCTCTGCCCCTCCCCCGTTCATGCTCTGTCTCTCTCTGTCCCAAAAATAAATAAAAAAAACGTTGAAAAAAAAAATAAAATGTATAAATGTTACATGAGTTGGTCATTTCTTTGGGTCTCAAGTTTATTGTTTGGTTTCCATATGCATGTAATTACACTTTGTGTGTGTTTTTTCTCTTGCTAGTTATTAAGGTAACTAATTTAATTCTTGGACTAGCTGGAAGAATCTTTAAGTATAAAGAAAAAAATTTTCCTTCCCAAGAAGGCTTACCCACATTATGGAGGGTTACCTCTTGTTTTTAAAGTCAATTGATTATAGATAATGGCTATATCTACAAAATACCTTTCCAGCAACACATAGATGAGTGCTTTATGAAATGAGTATTATAGCATGGCCAAGTAAATATTTCAAACTAACCATCATAGATCCCAAAGGACTACTCCTTCAGTATAAAGGTGAATGAGAAATAAACCGATCCTGCAGAAGAGAACAAAATATTTTATTGAAAATTGGTAGTATCAAGAAAAAAAATCCTTTCAGAACTTGTAAGTACCAGCTAGAATTCACGTGAGTTTGTGATATGAATGCATGCTATCAATGTGATTGAAAAATTGAAAGTGATTACATGTTAGGAGTCCCCCCAGGGGATTGGAAGAACTGGTATACATTCTTTCGGGCGGAGCTGTGTCGCAGACTATGAGTCTAGAGTTCTCTCTTGTCCACCAAGAGAGCAGACACAGAATTGAATACGAGACAGGCTAATGTCTATTGGGGAGACAAGAGCCCTGAGTAAGGGTCCTTTCTCCAAACTTATTAGGATCTTGAAAGTTTACATACATGATAGACGTGCAGAAAGAAACAATAAAATAGTAATCATTAACTCATATGTGAGAGATAGAGTCTGGAAGGCGAAGGCATGTGGTGTTAGAGGTTAGGGTCAAGACAAAACAACATCTGAGGACCAAGCAGAAGGCCATTGCCTGCAGGTACTTCATCTGGTTGTCTGACTTTTCTAAGGACTAAGATAAATGGAGCATGCTACCCTGAAAACAATAAGTTACCCAAGATTCCATTACTATGTGTATATCAGCTGTTCTCTGAAGCTTTCATCCTGTTAAGACAGCTTTCTGCTTCTAGCTGTTCTGGGATGCTTTAGTCATGTGGAAGCAGCTTTTCACTCTATGCTTTGTTCTACTTAGTGACTAGCCCTGGGCACTTTCTCCCTGAGGTGGCTTTCCACCCTAAACCTTGTTAACCCATTGGTGTAAGGGTAGAGAATTCTTTTTGTTTTATTTTAAAAAAATGTTTTAACGTTTATTTTTGACAGAGAGAGACAGAGCATGAGCGGGGGAGGGGCGGAGAGAGAGAGAGGGAGACAGAATCTGAAGCAGGCTCCAAGCTCCAGGTTCTAAGCTGTCAGTACAGAGCCTGATGCAGGGTTCGAACTCACAGACTGTGAGAACTTAGCTGAAGTTGGATGCTCAACCGACTGAACCACCCAGACACCCCTAAGGATAGAGAATTCTTAAACCTATTTCCCATAGAGCTAAGCTTCAGCCTCAGTCTCAAAATATTCCTACATATTAAAGCTCCTACCAAATTGAGCATGACACAGTAAAAAAAAATCACAAGATGTAGAAAGAGACAAGATACAATGAGTAAGAATTCTTACAAAAAGTAAGAATCAGCAGAAACTAGAGACAGAAGAATTAGCTCCATAAATGGATCAGATATTAAAATTGTCAGACATGGAATAAGAAATGACAATGGTTATTTATATTAAAAATAGGTTTAAAAACTCTGAAAAATCAACAGGAAAAACTCTATAATTCAATAATAGAATGAGCAAAAGATAAGAATAGACAAATCACAAAAGAGGATACCTACATATCTAATAAATATATGAAAATACCCTTAACTTTATTTTTCATCAGAGAAATGTAAATTAAAACTACAGTGAAATATTGTACACAAGTTGCATTTACTGCTTTGAATTGTAGAGAACATACACTTTTATAGTAATAGAGGGTTGCCATAAAAACTTATGTCAAATGAAATAAGCCAAATATTTAGCAAGATGCAGAATATTACTTGCCCTTCTCTAGAGTTATGGGATGTATTTGTCCTTTACATTTGGGAAAAATGGTTCAGACGCTACAAGAATTGCCAAGTGCTCTGCTCTTTTACAAGTTGAATAATAAGCAGAATATCAGTGCCCTTTGTTTCCAAAAACATGGTTTAAAAACAAAACAAAACATGGTTTCCGTGGAAAATGTTCTAAGAAAACTACAATATAATATTCAAAATAGAATTAAGAAGAATAGAACATATTCTCTTCAGCTGAAGAATCAGGGAACTTGAAGAAAAAGAAATAGAAATTAGTCAAACTGAAATAGAAGAGGAAAATAGAATAAACAAAACAGAATAGTATTTAAGACATGTGGGGCAATATCAAATTAGCTAAAAAGTGTGTAGAATGCCAGAAAAAAAAAAAAAAAAAAGAACAGAAGCAGGGAAAATGGGGAAGAATAAATCTTTGAGGAGATAATATTTTAATTCATTAAAATAATGAATCACATAAAACCACAGATAAAGAAATTCAGAGAATGCCAATCAGGGCAAATAAAGAGGAGACCATACCTCAGTCTATTTTAGTCAAACTACTGAAAACCAAAGATGAAGAGAAAAAAAATTAAGAAGTCTGCAATGAAAAGGAACACATTACCATCGGGGGAACAATCATAGACAAAGAATGTCAGACTGGATTAAAAAAGATGGCCTTACTATATGTTATTTATAAGAGAAACATTTTAAATATAAAGATACAGAGAGGTTGAAAGTAATAATATGAGAAAAGAGATTCCATGTGAAGAGTAAGTATAATGAAAATGGAGTGACTATATAACTATCACATAAAGCTGGATTCAAAACAAGAGATTATGATAGGTAAGGGGAAACATTTCATAATGTTTCACCTGGAAGATGTAACAATTCTAAATGCATTTGTACCTAATAACAATCACAGTTGGTGACTTTAACACCCTCTCTCTCAGGAATTGATAGAACTAGTGGACAAAAATCAGTCAAGATTTAGGAACACTGAACAATGTTATTCACCAATAACCAACTTGACTTAAACATCCAAGAGTTAAAATTCTTTAAAAAGTTTTTTTAAATGCACATGAAACATTCTTCAAGATTGATCATGTGTTGGGCCATAAGACATCTCTATGTATTTTAAAGAACTGAAATCACACAGAATATATTTTCTTACCACAATGAAATTAAATTAGAAATGAGTAACATTAAGATATCTAGAAGGAGTTAAGATGGTGGAGCAGTATGGGGACCCAAATAAATAAAATCAAGAAAGAAAGAGGAGAGATCAGAACCAACACCCCAAAAATACAAATAATAATAACAAAATATTATGAGCAATTATATGCCAACAAATAGGGCAATCTGGAAGAAATGGACAAATTCCTAGAAACATATAAACTACCAAAATGGAAACAGGAAGAAATAGAAAATTTGAACAGACCAATTACCAGTAAAGAAATTGAATCAGTAATCAAAAATCTCCCAATAGAGTCCAGGGCTGGATGGCTTTCCAAGGGAATTCTATCAAACATTTAATGGAGAGTTAACAGGTATTCTTCTGAAGTTGTTCCAAAAACAGAAATGGAAGGGAAACTTCCAAACTCATTTTATGAGGCCAACATTACCTTGATTCCAAAACCAAAGACCCCAGTAAAAAGGAGACCAATTTCCCTGATGAATATGGATGCAAAAATTCTCAACAAGATACTAACCAACCGAATTCAAAAATACATTCAAAGAGTTATTCACCATGATCCAGTGGTATTTATTCCAGAGATGCAGGGCTGGTTCAACTAATGAATTGGAAATCAATTAACGTGATACATCACATTAATAAAAGAAAGGATAAGAACCACATGATCCTTTCAATTGATGCAGAGGAAACATTTGACAAAATACAGCATCTTTTCTTGATAAAAACCCTCATGAAAGTAGGGATAGAAGAAACATACCTCAAGATCATAAATGTCATAATATGAAAAGACCGACATCATTCTTAATGGGGAAAAACTAGAACTTTCTCCCTAAGGTCAGGAACATGACAGAGATGCCCACTCTTATCACTGTTATTCAACATAGTGTTGGAAGTCCTAGCTTCAGCAATCAGACAACACAAAGAAATAAAAAGCATCCAATTGGCAAGGAGGAAGTCAAACTTTTTCACTCTTCACAGACGACATGATACTTTATGTGGAAAACCCAAAAGACTCCACTAAAAAATAAAACTGCTAGCACTGATACATGAATTCAGCAAAGTCATAGGATATAAAATCAATGTACAGAAATCGGTTGCATTTCTGCACAGCAATAATGAAGCAGCAAAAAGAAAAATCAAGGAATCAATCCCATTTGCACCAAAAACCATAAAATACCTAGAAATAAACCTAACCAAAGAAGTGAAAAATCCATACACTAAAAACTGGAGAAAGCTTATGAAATAAATTGAAGAAGACACAAAGAAATGGAAAAATATTCCATGCTCATGGATTGGAAGAACAAATATTGTTAAAATTTTCATACTACCCAAAGCAATCTACATATTCAATGCAATCTCTATCAAAGTAACACCAGAATTCTTCACAGAGCTACAACAAACAATTCTAAAATTTGTATGGAACTAGAAAAGACCCTGAATAGCCAAAGTAATATTGAAAAAGAAAACCAAACCTGGAGGCATCACAATTCCAGACTTCAAGCTGTATTACAAATCTCTAATCATCATGACCGTATGGTACTGGCATAAAAACAGACACACAGATCAATGGAACAGAACAGAGAACCGAGAAATGGACCCACAAACATATGGCCAGCTAATCTTTGACAAAGCAGGAAAGAATATCCAATGGGAAAAGACAATCTATTTAGCAAATAGTGTTGGGAAAACTGGACAGTGACATGCAGAAGAATGAACCCGGACCACTGTCTTACACCATACACAAAAATAAACTCAGGGGCGCCTGGGTGGCTCAGTCGGTTAAGCGTCGGACTTCAGCTCAGGTCACGATCTCACATTCCGGGAGTTCGAGCCCCGCATGGGGCTCTGGGCTGATGGCTCAGAGCCTGGAGCCTGCTTCCGATTCTGTGTCTCCCTCTGTCTCTGCCCCTCCCCCGTTCATGCCTCTGTCTCTCTCTGTCTCAAAAATAAATAAACGTTAAAAAAAATTTAAAAAAAAATAATAAACTCAAAATGGATAAAAGACCTAAATTTAAGACAGGAAGCCATCAAAATCCTAGAAAACAGGTGACAACTTCTTTGACCTTGGCCGCATCAACTTCTCATTTGACATGTCTCCAGAGGCAAGGGAAACAAAAGCAAAAATGAACTATTGGGACCTAATCAAGATAAAAAACTTCTGCACAGCAAAGGAAACAACCAGCAAAACTAAAAGGCAACTGACAGAATGGAAGAAGATATTTGCAAATGACATTTCAGATAAAGGGTTAGTATCCAAAATCATAAAGAACTTATCAAACTTAACACCTAAAAAACAAATAATCCAGTGAAGAAATGGGCAGAAGAGATGAATAGACACTTTTACAAAGAAGACATCCAGATGGCTAAGAGACACATGAAAAGATGCTCAGCATCACTCATCATCATGGAAATACAAATCAAAACCACAATGAGATACCACCTCACACTAGTCAGAGTGGCTAACATTAACAACTCAGGCAACAGTGGATGTTGGTGAGGATGTGGAGAAAGGGGAACCTTTTTGCAGTGTTAGTAGGAATGCAAACTGGTGTAGCCACTCTGAAAACAGCATGGAGGTTCCTCAAAACATTAAAAATAGAACTACCCAGGGGTGCCTGGGTAGCTCAGTTGGTTGAGCGTCCGACCCTTGATTTCAGCTCAGTTCATGATCTCATGGATTGTGGGTTCAAGTCCCACATCAGGCTCTGCACTAACAGTGCAGGGCCTGCTTGGTATTCTCTGTCTCTCTCTCTCCACCCCCACCCCCACTTGCAGTCTCTCTCTCTCAAAATAAATGAATAAACTTTTAAAAAAGATTGTTATTAAAAAAAAAATAGAGCTATCCTACTACCCAGCAATTGCACTACTAGGTATTTATCCAAAGGGTAGAGTGGTGATTCTAAGGGACACATGCACCCCAATGTTTATAGCAGCACTATGGACAATAGCCAAAGTATGAAAGGAGCCCAAATGTCCATTGATAAATGGATAAAGAAGATGTGGTGTATACATACAATGGAATATTACTTGACAACCAAAAAGAATGAAATCTTGCTATTTACAACAATGTGCACTGCAATGCTATTTACAAACTAGAGTGTATTCTGCTAAGCAAAATAAGTCAGTCAGGGAAATAATATATGATTTCACTCATATGTGGAATTTAAGAAACAAAACAGGTGGACATAGGGGAAGGGAAGCAAAAATAAGATAAAAACAGAGAGCGAGGGGGTGCCTGGGTGGCTCAATCGGTTGAGCGTCTGACTTGGGCTCAGCATAATCTCACGGTTTGTGGGTTCAAGTCCTGCATCATGCTCTGTGCTGACAGCTAAGAGCCTGGAGCCTGCTTCAGATTCTGTGTTTCCCTCTCTCTCTCTGCCTCCCCTGCTCACACTCTGTCTCTCTCTCTCTCAAAAATAATAAACATTAAAAAGAAAACAGAGAGAGAGGTAAACCATAAGAGACTCTTAAATGCAGAGAACAAACTGAAGCTTGCTGGTGGGATGTCAGGTGGGGGAGATGGGCTAAATGGGCGAAGAGCATTAAGGAGGACACTTGTGGGGATGAGCACTGGGTGTTATATGTAAATAATGAATCACTAAATTCTATTCTTGAAATCATTATTACAATGTATGTTAACTAACTTGGATTTAAATTTTTTAAAAAGATATCTAGAAAATCCCTTGAGATTTAGAAATTAGGTAAAGCACTCCTAATAACTCATGGGCTAAGGAAAAAAACATCACAGAAGATATAAAATATTTTGAAATAAGTGGTAATGAAAACACAGAATATTAAGATTTGATTTGTAAAAATATAATAAAAAAAGATTTGATTTGTGGAAAACTAATCACTGACTTGAGTGTCTCAAAGCTATAACAAAAAGAAACAAAACAATTTCTACTGACAATAGAAAATACAAACTATGATATATTTACACACTGGTAAACCAAATGGTAATGAAAAATAAGAAGCTACTGCTCAAAGCAAGCACATTTCCCAGAGATAATATTGAGCAAAAAAAGCCAGACACAAAAAATGCATACCACAGGACTATATTTAATATAACCTTCAAGAATAAGCAAAATTAACCTAAAATATTAGAAGTCAGAATAATGATACATCTGACATAGTTAATGACTAAGACAGGGATAAGGTTTAGTTATTGGGGTGAGTTCACTTGGTAAAAATTAATCTGTCATTTCTATTTTGTGCATTTGTACACAGATGTCCTCAACTTTTAGCAGGGTTGAAACAGTCAGGAACCTTGGGAGCAAGGCCCTGTGCACCTGGAAAGCCTCCTGCTGCCTGGTGGCCCTTAGCACTTTTCTTGCAGAGCAAAATACCAGCTAAGGAGCAAGCCAAGACCAGTCCAAACCAGTCTGCACCAAGATGGACCCCAGTGCTGAACTTTCACCAACTTTCTCCTCATTATAATAGTAAAAGTCACTCTCAGGTGTGGAGATTTAACATGTTAATTTGACATGCAACTCATGAAGAAGCATGATGTTTAAGTGCACAGGTGCTAATAAATCCCCACTTCTACATGCTTAGATGGCACACTTTTCCCACCTAAGTTTCTTTAAAAAATCCTCCCTGACCTCTCCTCAGTGAGTCAGCCTAAAGATTCTTTCCTTTGTGCTCCAGCATAAGCCCCAATAAAGTTTTGCCTGTGCTTTTAAATTTTGGGTCCAGCCTCATTTCTACCTTTGCTAGGACCAGGGACCCAAGTCTGGTAACAGAGTTATATCCCAGTAAACACATTGTGAATTGAAAACATCTTAAGTTGAAATGCATTTACTACATCTTGACCTACCAAACAACATGGCTTAACCTGGTCTACCTTAAATGTGCTCAGAACAGTTACTTTTGTCTACAGTTGGGCATTAGATTATTTATCTAATGCAAAACCTATTTTATAATAAAGGTTTGCATATCTCATGTAATGTATTTAGTACTGTACTGAAAGTGGGAAATGGAAAGGTTGTATGGGTACAGAAAGGTTGTAAGTGTATCATTTGTTTACCTTTATAACTGTGTGGCTGACCAGGAGCTGCCCAGGAAAATAACAAAATTCAAAATTTGAAGTATGGTTTCTCCTGAGTATTGCTTTCACACCATTGTAAAATCAAAAAATTTTAAGTCAAACCATTGTAAGTTAGAGACCATCTGAAAATGTATGCTATACTACCATAAAATTTTACCTTTCTTTTTTTTTTTAGAATTTGATTTTGATTTACCTATGATGATATTTTTGACTGTATCTCTTTGTATAGTTTTTTATTTTAGTGGCTACTGTGGATATTACATTATGTATACAACATAACTTATCACAGACTATTGCTATTGACATTTTGAAAGGTAGACCTTATCTCCATTTTGGTCCTTTACTTAAATTCCCCAATTATATTATCTTAAATATTTCTACATACATTGAGAACTACATCAATGTTTTGGTTATTGGTACAACTTTCAATATTATTTTTAAAAACTCAAGAGAAGAAAGATACTGTCCTAAATTTACTCATAATTTTATACTTTGTATTGTTCTTCATTCCTGGTATTTTTAAGGTGCTTTCTTTGATCATTTCCTTTTTGTTAGAAGAACTTCTATTAGCCATTCTTTGAGAGTAAGTCTGCTGGAAACAATCTTTGGTTTGTTTTGTTTTGTTTCATCTGAGACTATATCTCACCTTCATTCCTGAAGAATATTTTCACTGTATATAGAATTTGGTGTTGCCAATTTTTTCTTTCAGCACTTGAAAAATGTGCCACTTCTTTCTGGCCTTCATGATTTCTTCCTCCCTCCCTTCCTTTCTTCCTTCTTTTCTCCCTTCCTCCCTTCCTTCCTTCCTTCCTTGTCTCCTTCCTTCCTTCCTTCCTTCCTTCCTGGTTTCTGATGAATAATCTACTGTCATTTAAACCACAGTTTCCCTGTAGATGATGTGTCATTTTTCTCTACCTGCTTTCAAGATTTTTTTTCTTTGTCATTAGTTTTCAGAAGTTTGGTTATAATGTTTTTGGTGTGGGTTTCATTTCTTTTTTTTTTTTATATGAAATTTATTGTCAAATTGGTTTCCATACAACACCCAGTGCTCATCCCAAAAGGTGCCCTCCTCAATACCCATCACCCACCCTCCCCTCCCTCCCACCCCCCATCAACCCTCAGTTTGTTCTCAGTTTTTAACAGTCTCTTATGCTTTGGCTCTCTCCCACTCTAACCTCTTTTTTTTTTTTTTTTTCTTCCCCTCCCCCATGGGTTTCTGTTAAGTTTCTCAGGATCCACATAAGAGTGAAACCATATGGTATCTGTCTTTCTCTGTATGGCTTATTTCACTTAGCATCACACTCTCCAGTTCCATCCACGTTGCTACAAAAGGCCATATTTCATTCTTTCTCATTGCCACGTAGTATTCCATTGTGTATATAAACCACAATTTCTTTATCCATTCATCAGTTGATGGACATTTAGGCTCTTTCCATAATTTGGCTATTGTTGAGAGTGCTGCTATAAACATCATTTCTTTGTCTCTCTCTTTTGCTTTTATGTGTACAACTCTTATAAGCATCTTTATTATATGTTTTACCAGCTTTATTGAGATATAATTGACATATAACATTGTGTAAGTTATATAACATGTTGATTTGATACATTAAAAATTGCAAAATGATTACCACTATAATATTAGCTACTACCTCCATCTTGTCACATAGTTACCTATTCTTTTTTCTGATGAAAATATTTGAGATCTATTCTCTTAGAAACCTGCAAGTATATGTTACAAGATTATTAGCTATAATCACATACTTACATTAGACCACCAAACTTGTTAATTTTATGACTGGAAGTTGTACTCTCTGACCAATATCTTCTCATTTTTTCCATCCCCCCAACTCCTGATAAACATGAGGATGCTCTCTATTTCTCTGAGTTTGTCTTTTTTAGATTCCACATATAAGTGATATTATACAGTATTTGTCTTTCTCTATCTGACTTATTTCACTTATCATAATGCCCTCAAGTTCCATCCAAGTTGTTGCAAATGGCAGGAATTCCTTCTTTCTTTTGGCTGAATAATATTCACATATACATGGTCTTCTTTATCCATTCATCTATTGATGGACATTTAGGTATTGGGAGTAATGCTGCAGTGAACATTGTATATACAGATATCTTTGCAAGATCCTGATTTCAGTTTGGATATATACCCAGAAATGGGATTTCTAGATTAAATGGTAATCCTATTTTTAACTTTCTGAGGAACCTCCAT
Organism: Panthera leo; assembly: GCF_018350215.1. NCBI lineage: Eukaryota > Metazoa > Chordata > Mammalia > Carnivora > Felidae > Panthera > Panthera leo. The sequence goes on along the minus strand of NC_056686.1, from coordinate 107,107,112 downwards.
ACTGTTTTCCATAGCAGCTGTACCAATTTGTATTCCCACCAAGAGTGCACTAGGTTTTGTTTGTTTGTTTTTTCCCCTCTACATCCTTGCCAATACTTGTTATTTCTTATCTTCTTGAGTATAGCCATTCTGACTGGTGTGAGATGATATGTCATTGTGATGTTGGCTTGCATTTCCCTGATGGTTAGTTATGTTGAGTACCTTTTCATGTACCAGTTGGCCATTGGTGTGTCTGGATAATGGTATATTCAGCTTCTCTGCCAGTGTTTAAGTTGTTAATTTTTTTTTTTTTTTGCTGTTGAGTTGTAAGTTATTTTTCTAAATTTTAGATTATAACCCCTTGTCAGTTATATGATTTGCAAATATTTTCTCCCATACTGTAGGCCACCTTTTCATTTTGTTGGTTTTTCATTTGCTGTGAGAAGCACTTTAGTTTGATGTAGTCCCATTTATTTATCTTTTTGCATTTGTTGCTTATGCTTTGTTGTCATATCCAGAAAATTGCTGCTGAGACCATTATCAAGGAACTTTATCCCTATGCTTTCTCCTAGGAGTTTCATAGTTTCAGGTCTTAACTTTTAGTCTTTCATTCATTTTAAATTCATTTTATAGAGTGATGTATTGGTGTGGCTTTCTTTGGGTTTATCCTGTTTGAAGTTGACTTACCTTCTTAAATCTGTAAATTTATGTCTTTCACCAAATTTACATAATTTTGATCTATTATTTATTCTAAATTTTTTAGCCCCATATTCTCTTCTCCTTTTGGGACTCTGATTACATGAGTGCTAGCTCTTGTGTTGTCCCACAGGCTTTTGAAGCTCTCTTCTTCTTCTTCTTCTTCTTCTTCTTCTTTTCTTTCAGCCTATTTTCTCTCTGTCATTGAGATTGGATAATTTCTATTGACCTATTTTCGAGTTCACTGATTCTTTACTCTGTGATTTCCATTCTGCTACTGAACACATCCAGTGAATTTTATATTTTTCAATTCTAAAATTTAATTCTACAGTTGTTTATTATAAATTTTCACTTAATTCTTCTTTATAGTTTCCATTTCTTTGCCAAGACTTTCTATTTTTTTCAAGTGTGTTTGTAAATTCTTGTGGAAGCATTTTTATAATATCTTTAAAGTCCAAAATCTGTTTCATTTCAGTGTTGGTATTGATTGTGTCTTTTCTCATTCAAGTTGAGATTTTCCTGGTTCTTGGTATGGTAATTTTTTATTGTGTGCTAGACATTCCAGGCATTATGTTTTGAGACCCTGGATCTTATTCAAATCTTACATTACAGCAGGTCTCTGCTAATACTACACCAGTGAAGGAAGTGTGTGCATAGGGGGTGTTATCGCCTTACCACTGGAAAGGAGAAGTCCAATCTTCTCGTTCTTTTTTTCCAGGGTGGTTAGTTATAGTAAGGTGGATATTATCATAAAAGATTTCTGCCTCTCTAGGTCATGTTTCTTGGTCCTTTGGATGTGGTGGGAGGTATTTGTTTGCACCTGTTGGCATTTCTTGGTTGCAGACTTTGCAGTGCCCAATCTAAGATAATAGGAAGCAAAAAGGAAACCCAGGGAACTTACCACAGACAGTGTCAGTCCTCAAGTTCTGAGGACCCTAGCTACTCTGCCTTCTTCTCTCCACCTTTTAGACTGTCCTTATGTTTTTTTAAATATATTATGCCCAGATATTTTAGTTACATTTAGCTGGAGCGATAAGAAGTGCATCTACTCCATCTGATACAGAACTAAACGTCTTACTTTTATTTAAAAAATATACATATGTATATGTGTATATAGTATGCAGTGGTTGGACTATTGGGTCTTTAAAGCTGCTACCTGTTTTGACTCTCTAAATGGAAGAACTGGGGAGGGATAATTTGTCTTTTTGTCTCCAGCAATGACTGGGTAAGGAGAGTACTTTGGATTTTTGGTGTAGCAGGTGTTTTGCTCCAGGTAAATCAATAAGTTAACATTTACCTAGAGCTAGTAGAATCAAGATATGAAATGGGGCCTGGAGAGTTCTTGGCCAGACTGATACTCTACATCTCTTTTGAGACCTATGCAATTAACAGAGCAATTAGAGCTTTTTCCTTGCTAATTGGTATGCTTCCTGTGTTTCCCCATGACCTCTCTGGTACTGGTATGTTTTTTGCATACACTTGCGCTGTATGTTCCTAAGTTAGGTGAAGCGTCGTTAAGAGACCAGGAAACAGCTCCTGTACTTCCTCCTCTCCCTACAGGTACCTAGTAAACATCTCACACGCTGTAGAGAGTCACATATATACAATTATTCTTTCTCCTGTGAGTCTGGGTAGCATACGCTAGTGCTCCTCATGTGAAGTCACCCTGCCTTCAGACCTTGCAGAGCAAGTTCTGGACTATGCGAGACAGCATCTCCCCAGGGCAGACCTGTCTTTAAAAAGCATTGAGCTCAAGAAGAAGACCCAGAGTGGCAATCCAACCCACTAGGGGATGTTCATGGAAATCTGTCCGCAGAATCTTTGTGTTTGAGGATCACCTCACCATCTTAAGCAATAAAACAGAGAGCTCACATCTTTGCTTCTGGTTGCCAGTCATTCCTCCCTCCTCTGCTGACCCCCTTCCCCCCCAAAAATAAGTATTTGTTGAATGAACGGATTCATATGGACGGATGAGTGAACGGAGGAAAGGAAATGAATGAAATGTGACTTGGAAGATACAAAGGTGACTAAAACCCAGAAATTCTCATGAATTGCAAATTTATTGACTGAGGAGGCACTGGGGTTGGGAGGTAGTTGTACAGAAACCAAAGAGGAAAACCTGCAGAACAAGAAGCAGCCCCAGAACTCTAAGGCTTCGTCTGGGTGTAACACACGAAGCATTTGGGAACCTCGGCAATATCAAGAGAGCGCTGAGCCCATAGGCGCCCACGGAAAACGGCTCTAGCTCCTCAGTCTCCGCGGCGTCCAGCTGGCCTTATTTGCTTGGCCAGGTAGGCGCCTGCTTCTGCTGGGTCTGGTGGCAGATCGGGACGCCCTTGCCACCTCCGGAGCCCCCACCGGAGCTGCCGCCCCCACCGCAGGACGACCCCCCACCACTGGAGAAGCAGCTGCCGCCGCCCCCGGAGGAGCCGCCGCCCCCACCGCAGGACGACCCCCCACCACTGGAGAAGCAGCTGCCGCCGCCTCCAGAGGAGCCGCCGCCCCCAGAGCAGGAAGAGCCCCCTCCGTAGCTCTGCTGCGGCATGCAGGAGGTCTGGGTGGTCTCCTGCGAGGAGAAGTAGCCAGCTCCCCCGCAGCCGGAAGAGCCCCCGCCGCCCCCGCAGCTGGAGGAGCCCCCGCCGCCCCCGCAGGCGGAGGAGCCCCCGCCGCTCCCGCAGCCGGAAGAGCCCCCGCCGCAGCCGCCGCTAGAGATGCTTCCGTAACTCTGGCACTGAACCTGCTGCCCGGAGCCTCCGCCGCCCCCGGAGTAGCCCCCGCAGCTGGAGCCTCCGCCGCCCCCGGAGTAGCCCCCGCAGCTGGAGCCTCCGCCGCCCCCAGAGTAACCTCCGCAGCTGGACCCCCCCCCGCCCCCGGAGTAACTCCCGCAGCTGGAGCCTCCACCTCCGCAGCTGGAGCCTCCACCGCCCCCGGAGTAGCCTCCACAGCTGGAGCCTCCGCAGCTGGAGCCTCCGCCGCCCCCGCAGCTGCCACCACCTCCGGAGTACTTGACACTCCCACTGGAACCGCCGCCGCCGCCGCCGCCGCCGCCTGAGTAGCCTCCGCAGCTGGAGCCTCCGCCGCCGCTGGAGTAGCCCCCGCAGCTGGAGCCTCCGCCTCCTCCTGAGTAGCCTCCGCAGCTGGAGCCTCCGCCGCCTCCAGAGTAGCCGCCGCAACCGGAGCCTCCGCCGCCTCCGCCGCCCCCGCCGTCCCCGCCGGAGGTCTTCCCGCAGCCCACTGGGGGCATGGGGGTGGGCTGCTTTTTCTGGTGAGACATCTTGTTTAAGGAGAGAGAGAAGCCTAGAAAGAGAGCGGGGAGCATCACTGGACCAACCGCAAGAGCATGGAAGAGGCAGGGACAGCCGTGGAAACGCCCATCATCCTCCAGGGCAGCACGGCCAGGCTGGGCTTGATGCCCTCTGTTTAGACCGGGAAGAACTCTCATATGGGACTCCTGGGATTAGTCGTTTCCCCCTCAGAAAGTCTTTACCAAGCAGTAAATAGCCCAGGTACTGCTCACATTTCTCTCTCCCAGCTCTGCCTTTGGCATCTGAGTGATTTGGAAGCAAATAACCCACAGTCCCACCTCTATCCTCACTTCCTGAAAAATGAGACAGTTCGAGCACTTCATCACTCATGCCTCCTCCAATCCCAACACGGATTCTCTGAATGCAAATAGAAATTCCCACAAACCTCCACCTAGGGTGGAGGATTTTACCTATCCCTGACAAAACATAGGAAGGTTTGTCCGAATGTCAGAGGGCTGTTGCCCCCCCCCCCCCCCCCCCCCCCCCCCACTTCTCTGCAAAAGCTCTTAGTTCAAACTCTTGGTCTGTCCCACTGAGCCTAGTCATGATCCGGAAGCTAGTTATCGGAAAAAGCAGTCTCCCCCTGGTCTGGTCCTGTCTGTACACAGGGGAAAGGACCCAGTGGTCCTTTGGATAAGAATCTCTGACCAGAAGATGTAGGCTTTGCTTACAGCCAAGCTTGGTTGATGGGGGCCATTAATAGTAGGATGTTGTGCCATGGCATCTCATGCCATTTCTCTCTCAGAACATCTCTGAAAAACTGGCACTGGGTTCCTGAGGTTCCCCAAATATCCACTATCTGCAGCATTGTCTGCATTACTCTCCTTGTTCTCCCTTACTCTCTGGAACTAAGACTCAGCCTATTCTCCTGACCAGTGCATAAGGTCCATCCTGCCCACTCATAGGAGCAGTCTGCAAAATGTCCCTCTGTGCCCATCACTGGCCTGCTCCTAGAAGGGTGCCATAGAGATAGATAGAACTCTGTGCCCATCACTTGCCTGCTCCTAGAGGGGTGCCATAGAGATAGAAGGTAGTCTTGTCTTTGTGGAGTTCCTATTCTGGCCAGAAGATCAGAGACACAAATCCACACAACAACAGCTCAGCCCCCACTGCCTTCCTGCCTGAATTCCCTCTAAACATGAATGCAGTTGGAAAGTCAGAGGTCCTATAGTTTCCAAAGGGGTCAGAGGTCTTGCCAATCTGTCCCCTAGTCCACCTAGCCTGCACAGGCCTGGGGAAGACTAGCTGGGAAGATGAGAGTCAGGAGAACTCACACTTACTTGAAGCACCAGGAGCTGAGTGAGGAGAGGAGATGCTGGCTTATGTTAGGAGCACTGGAGCTCCCAAGGTTTTATACTCTGAGCCCTGACTCATCTATTGATCTGGGCCAGCCTCTCATGTTTGGCCTCAGTTATGTGACCCATGGCTGTCACCCCACCTGTCTGTTGATTACAGGCACAGGGTGGCCCATTCATGAAGATTTTGGCATTCTTGAGATAGTGTGTGACTGGCCCCTTCTCTGATGCAACTGTGTGGCAGCAGGGATGGCTGGCTAGAGTGGATGGCAGACATTGTTTCCACAACCTATGACAAAGGGTTCATGCTGTGAACAGAGGTCCGTGCTTGAGGACTAGGTCTCAGACTCTTAGTTGGCCCAAGAGTCTACACCATAGACAGGGCTATAACTGGCCCAAGAGTTGGCCCAAGAGTCTACACCATAGACAGGGCTATTACTAATGGAACATGGGTATCTACACCTATTTATTTCTGCAGATTTATTCCTCTGATCGTTGATACTCACTTTCCTTGCAGAGGAGCAAGGAAGGATCATGTGGTCCTTCCCACCATGGCCTTTGGCCCTGACATCCTGAGGTCTTATGTGGCAACAGTGTCCTCAGCCTATGAGGCAGCCGTGGAATGGAGGGGACTTGAGGTTAAGTGACTGGGTTTGGGTGCTCCCTATGGTACTTGTCAGCTGTGTCACCTTGGACAAAGTCACAGCACCTTACCCAGTGTCTGACATAGGAGGCACTTAGTAGTTATTTGTTGACTATTGAATAAGTAGGCTTCTGATGCTCAGTGACCTTGTCTATCAAATAAGAATAATACCTGTTTCATAGACTCAGGAAGCAGGAATAGTTATATAAAGTGCAGAAGGTGATGCTTTTGTTTTTATTGTTTTCTCCTATTACAGCACAGTCTTACCTCCAACGTGGCCTACCCCTGGACACCAAGGCCAGAAGGGAGTCCATGGGTAACTTGAGGCAAGTTCTTGTGGGAAAATGACTCAAAAATTCCCCATTGACCCTGGATCAGTAGCATCACCTCTATGTATGAATGGCATGCTCCCCCGCTTCTTTCATCACTGGAACTCAATTGTTATTGTCTAAATTATGGCATTTGAACTTTGTTCCACCCATCTGTGTGTTGAAATGACAGCTCCAATAATAAATTGACTGTTAATTATGGTGGAGTTTTAAGGATCAAGTGGTCCTGATTAGACTGTGGCCTTCAGAAACCCGTGGCTCTAGTTTTAGTTTGAAAGGCATGAACCCAGGCAAACCCAGATGCTCTCCTCCTGAGAGACTAGCCAGAAGGGAGAAGCCAGGACCTATTGGAGAAAGCATGTTTCTCAACTTGAAGCTGAGGCACCAGTGAGATTTTGAAGGGAAATAAGCCCCAACTAGATGACTACCATGGGTATAACAAAGGTTGGTTTTATTTAGCTGGGAAGCACTGGAGAAAGAGAGAGGGTGTAGACCATGTACAATTCCAGCACTGATCTGTGGGCCCATGTTGGCCCATTACTGTGTGTTCTCTAGTCTGGAGGAAAATGTAAGTAAAAGGATATCAGCAGTATACTCTTTTTTTTTTCTTTCCATGTTTATTTACTTTAGAGACAGCATGAGTGGGGGAAGAGCAGAGAGAGAGGGAGACACAGAATCCGAAGCAGGCACCGGGCTCTGAGCTGTCAGCACAGAGCCCAACGTGGGGCTCGAACACACGAACTGTGAGATCATGACCTGAGTCGAAGCTGGACACTTAACTGACTGAGCCACCCAGGTGCCCCTCAGTAGTGTATTCTTGAGAAGAAAAGTCTTTTATTTTGAAATTATGGCCTTCCTACATTTGTGTGTGTTAAAAATATCATTTTGTTTAAAAGTGATGGAAACTCCAGGAGGTTGTAGTTTGTTTCAAGTCCTTACTTGTCAAACTATAAAAATTGTCTATCACAGAAGAGAGGGAAATGTTACTATATGAAATTCTCAAGTTTGGAAGCCTCAAGTGCAGGTAATCCCTTAAAGCTAATAATCTTCAAATTGCCCATGTCAATTGGAGTATGTAAAGATATGATATTTTCTTTCTTTCTATATATAAGATTTGAGATTCTGGAGCTTTATGCATTGATCCAGCCAACACAGTGTACTGGGTACTACACTGAACATTAATAGAGTCAGAAACCTTGTCAAAGCTGTGCACGGATCTCCTTGGTGGATTTTGGAGAGGGATATTCCATGCCTGCCTTTGCTATTCTAGGTAGCATTTAATAAGAAAACCTTTCTAACTAGTACATTCTACTTTGCTAACTTGTAGAAGAGGCTGATGCAACATGGTATTGACAGCAATGCTAGATCTTGTAGGCATTAAGTTAACCTTGCCTGAGGTGAACATATGAGCTTGCTTCTCCATTTTATCCCTCGAGACCAGAAGTAATGAGATACTGTGTGGACAGCAATTGATGATCACATTTCATCAAATCAGTGAGGAAATGATGGAAGTTTGTAGAATTATTACACTTGGGTATTTGAAGTTTTTTGACTTCATATGTCATATTTTTAAGATTTATAACCCTTATATACTTACCTTGAATGTGTGCTAGCACACCTGAGTTCTGCAGCCTCACAGATCACATCTTTGTTCTTGCCTTTACCTGTATCCTTAGAGGGGATGGACCAGAAAGCAAATGCTTCAGTGCTCAGTGTGGTGCTAGGAATTAATAGCTGCTCACAGAATCCTGGTGGAAATGAAAGGACTTCTTTTATTTTAATTTAAAAAATTTTTTTAAAGATTTATTTATTTTTGAGAGACAGAACGTGAGTGTGGGAGGGGCAGAGAGAGTAGGAGACACAGAATCAGAAGCAGGCTCCAGGCTCTGAGCTGTTAGCATAGGGACCAATGCAGGGCTCAAACTCACCAACTGTGAGATCATGACATGAGCTGAAGTCAGAAGCTTAACCGACTGAGCCACCTAGGTGCCCCTGAAAGGAATTCTTAATGCCTGTTGACTAACAGCTCTGGTGGGGTGTGGGGGGGACATGGTCCCTATCCCAGGCAATCCTCAGTCTGACGGGAGATCACAGCTCTTGAATATGGGGAGCCCCCAGCCTGATAGAAGCCTACTCATTACAGTCTTTATGTGTCTAAAGCTACACACATGCCTCCTCATGATTGAGTGCTGACAACCTACCTAACTGAGGGTTAAAGGGCAACAGGTGGTTTGTAAAGAATAAAAAAAGACACAGGGCAAGGGCTCAGGAGCATTGGCAGGGCAGGCATAGAGCTTGGAAGCCCTAAACGTAACATTGTTTACATTCACTGTGAAAGTTTCCTCTTCTAGGCCTGCCCAGGAGGTGCCTCAGAGCTTCAGAACCGCCGCACCCCCCCCTCCCCGCTCCAGGGTACATATTTATCCTCTCTCCAACGTTCCTGGGTCAGCAGTTTGAAGAGGTGGTTGTTTTTGTTAGAGAACTGGGAGAAGGACAGCTCTCTAGTGGTTCATGGCTGCTAGAATTCCTTCTCCAGGAAGCTTCCCTAGGTCCATCCACCCACTGGTTCCATTTTCTTTGCCACTTTCCCTTTCCAATCCCTTAAGGAACTACTGTACCAGTTACAGCCTGCTAATGACACATCCAGTAGCCTTGTCTCCTTTTTTCAACTTATAACTGTCCTTGACAGCTGGGTCCCCATTAGTTCCTTATTTTGCATCCTAAGATTCAAAGAGAGTTTATAGCATCCTGGAGCTTTATTTGGACGTGTTGACTTTTGAATGACTCTCTTTTGCGTGCTTCTGGAGCTCATCCCTGCATGGAGAAGGAGGCCCACAGCAGAGTTTTTCCAGCATTCCTGAATAGCTTGTAGATGCATGCAAGATGAGCAGTGTGCCCAGGGACTGCACTTGCTTGGCTTAGACACTTCTGGTGTGGACAGACTCTGGTGTTTATGGACTGCTGCTACATATGGGTCTTGTCTATTCCTCACAAGGGTCCTGTGTGCTCAGTGATGTCATCCTCATTTCCCAGATAAAGCAATCAGCCCATAGAGGCTAATGGAACTGCTTACATTTCCCCAACCTTTTTTTTTTTTTTTTTTTTTTTTTTTTTTATGGCAATATAAAGTGCTTTATAATTTTATTTGCAGGGATAACATGCATCTGGAGAAGTCTATACATCAAAAACATGTTGAATTAATTGTCAGACCTTAATGTTTTATTTATTTATTTTTTTTTTAATTTTATTTATTTATTTATTTATTTATTTTTTTTATTTTTTAATATATGAAATTTACTGTCAAATTGGTTTCCATACAACACCCAGTGCTCATCCCAAAAGGTGCCCTCCTCAATACCCATCACCCACCCTGCCCTCCCTCCCACCCTGCCCTCCCTCCCACCCCCCATCAACCCTCAGTTTGTTCTCAGTTTTTAACAGTCTCTAATGCTTTGGCTCTCTCCCACTCTAACCTCTTTTTTTTTTTTTTTTTTTTTTTTTTTTCTTTCCTTCCCCTCCCCCATGGGTTTCTGTTATGTTTCTCAGGATCCACATAAGAGTGAAACCATATGGTATCTGTCTTTCTCTGTATGGCTTATTTCACTTAGCATCACACTCTCCAGTTCCATCCATGTTGCTACAAAAGGCCATATTTCATTTTTTCTCATTGCCACGTAGTATTCCATTGTGTATATAAACCACAATTTCTTTATCCATTCATCAGTTGATGGACATTTAGGCTCTTTCCATAATTTGGCTATTGTTGAGAGTGCCGCTATAAACATTGGCATTTCCCCAACCTTTAAGTGGCAAAGCCAGGATTCAGACTCAGTTGTTTTGATTCCAAATTTTGCATTCTTTCCAAGTACTACATGCCTCTTCTTTTTGAATCAATATGGGCAGAATGAGGGGATGACATCCCAGGCAGGCTCAGGTTCACACCTTCTAGGAGGCAGGGAACAGATCTCACTCTTGTGGTTGCTCCCAGGTGCTCAAGGACAGTTCTGTTAATTAGTGGACTGTAGGAGCCAAGAGGAGGTAGAGGTCATCTGATAGACCTTTACCATTGTTGGAGGTAGATGAACAACCCAAGGGCCAGAGAAGCCAAACTATTTCCCAAGGCCACACAATAGGCCCGGGACTAGAGCCTGGGTCTCTGGCCTTCCCATTCTAAGCTTTTCCCACTGCAGACTCCGCTGAGGCTTTGTGATTTCTCCTGACAAGATTATCTCCAGGTGTTGGCAGTGAGACCAGGAAGTAGTTACAAAGACCGTAAAAGTATTGAGCTGACATGTTCAGGTAAACTCCTGGGTCTGAGTGCTCTAGCCTCTGGGCCTGGAAGGAAATTGTTGATGCTGAGTTCCTTCAACAGGTGGGCAGCTGCTGCATAGCCTGAGGGCTCACATATAAACTTTACAAGCAGGGAGGAACAGTGAACAGCAGTTATGGGCCCTGTCCTGCTCCAAGATAGGCTGTGTCAGAGGAGGCCTCTCAGGACTTTTGTGCCTGGTGGTAGTTGGTGGTCCAAGAATGTTGGTTCAGCCCGTCCACTGTTAATCCACTGATTATCCATGGGCAGATAATGCATCGTTGCTTTAACTGACTCCCAAGTCAAATAAAATCTGGAAATCAAAACGATGTGAAGGATAAAGCACAAACATTTCAGACCCACAGCCTTCTAGGCTCTTTGGCCTAAAGCTTTAACTCAAATTCTTTCAGGAGCATGCTGCTTTAGATGACCAGCACCAATATACCTCTCCTTTACTGAGAGTCATTGAAAATCAAGGCAAGGTAAGTGCTCTTTCCATTTTGGTCTCAAATCTAATTTTAACTCTTACATGGGTCTCTCAGGAATTCCCTGGGGCTACAGCAGGCTTTGGATGTGACCTCTCTGACTCAAAGACAGCTAAGGGGATTTACTACTGAAGACCAGAATCTGGATCCAGCCTGTGTTTTGACCAGGAAAGCTCTTTCATCACATTTGCTGGTTATCCTTAATTTTTGTTCATTCTTCAAACTATACCTTATTTCAACAGTTGAAGCTGTTGAAATTGGGTGGATGATTTATGGCAAACCTTTTGATTGCTTAGAAATGTAAGAATAATCACAATTTGGTTTGTGTGCCTCTACTGACTTTTCCATTGGGTCCCTTCATATGCTCAGAGAGTTCCAAGGTGAAGGGCTATGGAACCATTTTTCACATCTGGTGTGGATTCCTAGGGCCTTCTCTCCTGGACTAGGAGCAGCATCTAGGCAAGATTGGATGCTCCTAATTTTCCATTTCTCCATTTAACTCAGAGTATTTGATATGTACTTGTTCATCAGTGAAGGAGATGAGAATTTTAGCCTCATATCCCAGGGAAAATACAATCTGATTTAGTTTTCCATGGAAATTACTTTAAATAGATTGGTCATGGCAAGCTGCTTTCCCCTGCCACCCCCCATCTTTCATTCAAGGTGCCTGATTCCCCTATCATCTCCCTTTCTTATTTTTCAGAATATCCCTTGGATCATGCTTTCCTAGAGATACTAATCACCCATGGTCCAGTGGTCAGCTTTCTGGAGGGGCCTGAAGCAGCACCCGGGGGCACTTCTGAGGTTTCCCAGTCTCTGGTCTGTTCTGAAGGTTAAGGATTAGAATCTTTTCTCTTCTGAGGTATTGGGGTCTTGGGAGTTCTTGTGCTCTAAACCTGTGATCTTGGGCTCACATTTCCCACGCCCCTCCCCCAACTTCAATTTCTCCACGCATACAGTCAGTCTGAGTTCTGTCCAGTGTTCTTTTGGTCCCTCCTTCCCAGGGCCTCACTCTGGACAGAGAGGAAGGAGAAATGAGGATCAGAGGTAGTAATAGGGAAGAAACTAGGTGGGATGACAAGAATCAAGGGCCCCTGGGAAAAGAGCCTAGAAACTCTCATACCTCCCTGTTTGCTAGCCTTGTTCCAGTGAGAGGCATTTTGGGTACTTTTCTTCCCCAAGAGCGTTTCCCCCCACTAAGCTTGCTGTGGAGGAGGAGGGAGGGATTTAGCAGGAGGGTTGGGTGAGGAAAGTTGGCCTGTGCTATGAGTAACCTTTGCAGAGTATCATTACCCAGGGTGGATATAATTGCTGGGGATTAAGAGAAACATGTGGGCAAGCTACTATTGCCTTAGATCCTTCTATGATTAGCAAAGATCACTTTGGGTCTCAGAGGAAGGATTATTTTATCTCCTGAATGTTCCCTAGAAGTGAATCCCCTTGTGGTGGAACTGGCCCCTTACTTTCTAGTAAATCATTCTGTTGTAAAATACAAAGAAAAACAAAACAAAAACCAAGTAGCCTCACCATAACTTGAAAAGTAAAGCAGAGAAAACAAGTTACATTTAATTCCAGTATTTAAATACAATTAGTGTTAAGTCTTGGTTAGTACTTTCATCTCTTTTTCCTTCTTACTTATACCTTCCTTTCATATAAACTCTCCATTTTGGGTGCTGATTTTCCATGTGACATTTTCATCATGCACATATCCCCATGGCCCTCCATTAGTTTTAGTGGCTGTGCTCCTTTTCCCGCTCCTTATCTTACTTCCGCCTGCCCTGTAACCTCTTTACCCTTAAGACCTCATTGTTGAATTTCAGTGGGTATTTGTTGTCTCCCTGACAGATTGCTAATTATCTTTATCTTCCTTTATGTGCACAGAGTGGCTTCATAGTAAGTGAGGAGAAAGGTTAGTTGCATGAGAACCAATCCCCAATCCTTTAGTTCTCATCTCCGATGACTCTTTGTGCAGAACCTAGTGCCTCAGTTCCCCTTGACTCTAACTCCACAGAGTCATTATTTTCCATCAAATGTTTTCATTTTGTCTCCATCTATTCCTCACAGGGCCAGGATTCCCTTGGGAATGTGCAGTCAGAAACAATACCTTCTAAAAAAATTTTAATTCCAGCATAGTTAATCTACAGTGAAATATTAGTTTTAGGTCTGCAACACAGTGATTGCTTCCACCCGGTGCTCATCACAGACGCACTCCTTAGTCCCCATCACCTATTTTGCCCATCCCCTCTCAGAACCATCTCTTTGTTCTCTATAGTTAAGAGTGTTTCTTAACTATAGTTTTCTTGTTTGCCTCTCTCTCTCTCTTTTTTTCTCTTTGCTCATCTGTTTTGTTTCTTAAATTCCATCTATGAGTATTCCATCATATGGTATTTGTTTTTCTCTGACTGACTTATTTCGCTTAGCATTATACTCTCTAGCTCCATTCATGTTGTTGCAAACCTTTTAGTGTATGTGTGGGAGAGTAGGAGTAAGGGGCAGAGGAAGAGTCAGCAGTTTAATGGGGCATTTGAAAAACAAGTCACTTAGGGCAATAGTAGCCAAGTGCCCATGGGATAAGGGGATGCAGAGAAAAGGAGTCACTGAATAAGCCTTCTTGGAAGAGGTGTTTTGAGTTGGGATTGGAAAATAGTGAAAACTGTAGATAGGTTTCTCCAGATTTGAGCTTTGGTTCTCATATTTTCTTTCATGTGTATGTGGCTAGGTGTGCATGTGTGATGTGTGTACACACGTGTGATGTGTATGTGTCCATGTGTGATGCTTGTGTGAATGAATGATGTGTATGGACATGTATAATGTGTGTACCTGTCTGTGTATATATGTGCACACATGTTTGTGTGTACATATTATATGCTTATACATGTGTGTAGGCATGTGTGATATGTGTATGTGTCTTTGAGTCTGTGTGGGGTGTGTGTCCATATGTCCATGTATCCATGTTTATGTGTACACATATATGTGTGTGATGTGTGTATATATATCTGTGTATATGTGTTTCTGTCTCCTTTCCACAGACTTCAGTATCTTTCCTCACATCAGACTCTTCTTCATAGAACCTGTTCCCTCTCTCCTGGGAATGTTGGCCCTGGAATTGCTGTCAGCCAGCCCTCAGTGTCCACAGTAACGGTATTACATGTCAAACTGGCCCACATCATTTTCCATTGTTTCTCTAGCCATGGTAGTAGATTTGCCCAATAAGGTCATGCTTCAGCTAAAAGTCTTCAGTGTCTCCACATGAGGATGAAGCCCTGATTTCTTAGTCCAAAGGGCTTTTTGTGGTTCAGTACTGCCTATGTTTGACTATTCCCTTGTAGAAGCATTTTGCTGCAGACAAACTCAATGACCCTCTCTGCCACTGATCTAGGCTGTGTTTAATAACTTTGTATTTTTCCTGTGCTTTTGCTACATCTGTTAATGCCCCCTTTCCTTGATTTGTCTAACTTCTATTTTCCTTTCAATATTCCATCAGACATCATTCTTCCAAAAAACCTTGCCCAACACCCCATCTGATTGAGGGAGCACCTCATCTGCAGCACAGTAATCCTGCCCCCACCACACTGGGGGCTCCTTGCATCCCAAGCATCCAGCACATGCCTGGCACAACATGCAGTGGATGCTGGTAGAATCTAGCCCACGTCTAGAATTGTCAGTGGCCTGGACATTGTGTTTTAGCCTGGGTGGGGAACATATTAGGTCTCTGTCCTATTTTCACTTTCCAGACAAGATTGTTTGCTCCTGGAGGGCAGGGGTGGCATTGCAGCTCTCAGTAAACCTGGAGCCTATGGATACACCAGGCACTGAGTCAGTGTTTATTGAAGGGAAAGAAAAAAGGAAAGAATGAAGTGGAGAACAGAAGGAAGGAAGAGAGTAAGAGAGAAAAAGAAGGTAGGAAGGGCAGGAGAATTGTTGCAAGCTTTATAACAACGTTGGTTTGAGTCTGAACAGAATATTGACTTTCTCTCTCTTCCCAAATTTGGGTTCTCTGGTCTAATTCTGGCAACTCCATGAAGTTATAAGACCCATTTGCCCCCAAAGAAGGAAATAATCAGACATTATATAATTTCAGAAGTTTTCTGAAGGTTTTAGTTTTGTGGATTTTTGCTGCGATTTAATTTCAAATAGATTGATATTAATATCTGATTAAATTATTCATGGTATTTAATTGCTCTCCATGATTAATGAAGATATTTTACTCCTCATAATCACTGCTAGATCCTATATGGATTACAAAGGAGTTACATAATGTGAGGTGTGCTTTCCACTGGTGAATCACAAGCATTTCTTATTGTAATAGCTGTGTACTACTTTCCTCCCTCCCATATGAAAATATTAAGGTTTGTGCTGGACCATGTATTCGATTTCTGAGTTATTTCCTTAAACAGTTTTGGACTTTGGGGCAGTCACTCGACATTACCTTAAAGTAAAAAGTATAAAGAAATATCAACCTTACAGTTATTGGGTTAGTATATGAAAGAACCAAGTTTCAACACTGGATCACGGAATGAATATTTCTAATTGAGGTGGAAAGATTAGGAAACAATCTGGGAATATAATCACTTATTTGTATTTGAGAATGAATAGAAAAAAAATATTCCTCCCTATCTCTCCCTTTAAAAAATGAAAATGACATCTTCACATTTGAGATTGTGGATGAAGGTAGAAAACCTTTATTACACACATGTAAATATGTAAGTGGATGATAATTTTCAAAAGGAATAGATAAACTGTTATTAAAATGTTACTTTAGGGGCACCTCACTGGCTCAGTCCATGGAGCATGATTCTTGATCTCAAGGTTGTGAGTTACTTTTTAAAAAGGGGGTGGGGAAATCTTTGGGAGTGCCCATCTTGCTCAGTGAATAGAACATGTGACTCTAGATATCAGAGTTGTGAGTTTAAGCCCCACATCAAGGGTAGAGTTTACTTAAAAAAAAAAAAAGGCAAACAAATGTTACTTTTGACCTTCAAAAAGATCCTAATTGTTTTAATATTTTCATTCATTTGCTAACTTTGATAAACTGTCAAAATACTTTACTCATCTCTTCATGCCATGAATAGACTACAAAGGCTATAGTTTTATAATATTTGAAATATTTTCTCGGGGCACCTGCCTCAGTCGGTTAAGTGTCTGACTTCGGCTCAGATCATGATCTCATGGCTCATGAGTTTGAGCCCCACATTTGGCTCTCTGCTGTCAGCTCAGAGCCTGGAGCCTTCTTCTGTGTCTCCTTCTCCCCCTGCCCTCCCTGCCTCACACTCTCTCTTTCAAAAACAAACAAAAAAATAAAATAAATAAATAAATAAAATAAAATTTGAAATATTTCTAGAAATATTTATCTATACTTTTGCACTACTTTTAATGTGTACTAGAACAAGCACTTCAGATTTATAATATTTATGGATATTATTGTGTAGGATGAAGTAAAATAAAGTAATGCTGTGGTAATATACCTTTGAAATAAATTTGGCTAAGTAAAACAGTGAGTTGAGCTAGAGAAAAGTATTAACAGTACAAGGATGACATGGATATGGGGAAAACTGTGAAGGAAATATGTGAATTTACTGAGAGTTTGGACACCCTAAGTTACAACACGGGCCCTGCTATTTTCCTTTGGAGGGTTCCAAACATGTTCCTGGGAAATATAGACTGGTGTAGAAGTTGGACCTCAAGTTCAGCTGTGGGTGGGGGAGCTCCAACCATGAGAGCAGGCCCATCTCTGTCCTACTGAAACACCATGGACCTGGGGAACACTAAGACTCAGGAGCTGACCCAGAGCTCTGCCTTCAGGGGCAGGCCAGAGTCACCCTGAAGCAGGCAGTGTGTCCTCTGAGTTGTACTCATTCCTTTGGAGCCCCCAGACTCTTCCATTCTATACCCAGATCATCCTCAGAAACGTCTCTGCATTGTGGAAAGACTTTGGTGACAGAACAGGTGTCAGGAGACATGGGGCAGAGTCCTGGTTTCACCACTCACTGGTTGTGGGGCCGCATATACATTACTTAACCTTCTTAGGGCTACATCTCTAGGTATAAAAGGCTTTATCTGCCTATGTATTGAGGGTGTTGTGAGGATTAAACAAGATCTATTATTTGGAAATACTATTGGAAAATAATAGGTGTTTGACTAAATGTCAAACTCAAGGAAAGATTGTACAATTCATTTAAAACAGAGTGTACACATCTGATATTAGTTCAAAGAGGGTTTCCATCTGGGGGCACGTGATTTGTGAGGGTCAGAATTATATTTGGAAGAATGTAGCTCTTATGGTAAAATGTCAGGTGTCATTGGGGAGCTGAGGGTGGAGATGTGATCAGGGGAAATCTCTCCAGGGCAGATTTTCTCCAGTGGTGTTGCCTTCCCTAAGGCTAATGTTGGGCTTGGGCTCTGGCTGGCCTTGTCCCTTTTGTCCAGTTTTCTCCCATGTTTCTCTCTGAGTCACTCATTCAGTACTTAATGCTATTATTACCAATGTTGACAATGACCATTTGTTGAGCACATACTATGTGAAAAGCACTATGTTCACTATTTTAGTGTTTCTTCATTTGAACCTTACCACGTACTGTGAGAATATTACCCATATTTTATTTTTAAATGTTTATTCATTTTTGAGAGAGAGCATGAGCAAGGGAGGGGCAGAGACAGAGGGGGACAGAGGATCCAAAGCAAGCTCTGCACTGACAGCAGTGAGCCCAATGCAGGGCTCAAAGTCACGAACTGTGAGATCATGACCTGAGCTGAAGTTTGACACTCAACTGACTAAGCTGCCCAGGTATTCCTATTACCCACATTTTGCAGATGACAAAGTGTGGTCTGAGGAATATAAAGAACTTGTCCAAGGTCACATGCTGAAAAGTAACTGAGCCAGAATTATAGGTAGGTCTGTTTGACTCCAGAACCCATGCTCTTCAGACTATGCTATCCTATGGGATATAAGTCAACATCAACATCAGCATCAGCAAGTGTTTTCTGAGAGGTGTGTAGTTGTAACCCATCGCTCTAGGCACGGGCAAAACATACACACACAAATCCTCCTCTGGGATGAGACCTCTGAGGAACCCAGAAAATTCAGGACCTTTAGAAGCTGGAATTAAAGCCTACTTACTTAGCTTCTGTAATGGAATGGGGGACATTATTGTGGCTCTCTTCAACAGGGGATGTCTAGGGTTTGGGACCCCTAAGTTGACCTTGCTTTGGGCGGAATGGAAAGGAGGTTCTCAGCCAAGCCAGATATTATGCAATCCAAGAGGCCTCTTCCAACACTAGGTTATGTGCCCCCTTTCTGAACCCCTAAAATGGCCTGAGTTATGTATCTATCTATCTATCTATCTATCTTTCCATCCATCCTAGAGACAGGGAGAAAGAAAGAGAGAGAATCTCAAACAGGCTCAACACTCAGCACAGAGCCTGGCACAGGTTCTCATGACCCTGGGATCATGACCTGAACTAAAATCAAGAGTTAGATGCTCAACCAACTGAGCCACTCAGGCACCCCTATTATATTTTTAAAACCTGGGGCGCCTGGGTGGCTCAGTCGGTTAAGCGGCCGACTTCGGCTCAGGTCATGATCTCACGGTCCGTGAGTTCGAGCCCCGCGTCGGGCTCTGTGCTGACAGCTCAGAGCCTGGAGCCTGTTTCAGATTCTGTGTCTCCCTCTCTCTGACCCTCCCCCGTTCATGCTCTGTCTCTCTCTGTCTCAAAAATAAATAAACATTAAAAAAAAATAAAAATAAAAACCACCTGCCATATTGTGTTTACATTATGTGTTAATGTCTATCTTCCTTGCCGGGCTAAGAAATTGAGGGTAGAACTGAAACTTACTGAGCATCCAATTTTTAGTACTCAGTGCAGTGTCTGTTATGAAGTGGTGTCTTATAGATGTGGAGAAATGTCATAACCAAGGTGATTGTACCCACGAGGGAGCAGGTAACCAGACCTTTAAGAGAAGGGGAAGAAGAGGAAAGAGTAAGATTTTAAGGATGATTGGCATTTGGGGCTCTAGAAGGATGCTATTTCATTGGAAGATGAGCTTGTCATGGTGAGTGGGTCACCAGTCCTTGTTTGGAGCCTTCACTGATGCTACTACCACCACCATCATTATCATCACTACTTAAGACTTGGCTACAGACAGGATATATGGATGCCACACTTAACCCTGAGCCTTGCTCAGTAAATGTCAGATCTTGGCAAGCCAGTAATTTCAGGGGAAAGCACAAAAAGAGATGAGAACAAGGTGATGGTAATTGCTGCCTAGTGTGCCTAATCCCTCAGGAAATCAAATTTGAGATAATAGAGGTGCTTCAGCCAAACTCTTGGATGATGGGGATGGAATTAACTTGGTATGAGTCCAACTTACATGTTGCCTTTGCTGAAATGAGTCTCAGAAATGCCACTGAATTCCAGAGATGCCATGGCTGTTGTGGTTACTCTGCACAAGATGTTATAGGCACAGCATTTTTTTCCTTTAGAATAAATTGTGTTCTGATTCCTGAGATTAATTGCTCACCTTTCCATCTGTTGCAAAACAGGCCAAGTGTCCCTCAGCAGGGCTCCATGTCTGTGCGGGTGTTGAGCCAGGTGTGGCTGGTGGGGCCTTGCCAACACCACTGGAATGTGACCTCACACTTCTGCCTGTTGACCTCTCCCCACAGGAAATGACAACTAGTAGGGCCAGGCTCTGACAGGTCTGGCCAAGTCTAGCCCATGGTAGAAACACCTGAAAAGCCTCCCTTGGTGGGCTTACCTTACTCTGTATTCCCATTTTTCTTTCTCTCAAATGCACACAGAAATTGCCATCCTGGACAAACCCTAAATGAAGTGGACGTGGAGGCTGAGGTGCAGAAAAAACTGCTATGGCTGGGAAGGAGAAAGTGCTATCCTACAGCCCACCCCTCCTGGGAAGTGTCATCCCCTTTGCTGCTCTAACTTCAGTCCATGTGCTTCCCCTCTGCCCGTCCTGCCAAATGGCAGCAATAAAGCAGGAGGGACTTGGGTCTAAGCAGCCAGGTAACCAGCCTTACATATAGAGGTGCTTTTTGCTTTGTGCCTAGTTTGAATTCAACATATCTATTTCCATCATCTTCAATGCCATTGCCACCATGCCTATATTGCATTGTTTCAATACTAGTGCTAGTAGTTTCAATATTAAAGTGCTTCAATAGCATCATCATTACCACCTTCCCCACTACTACTCCTGCTGATTCTGCTCATTATCATCACTGCTGCTATCACCTCCACCAGCTCCACTGCCTCTACCAACTTTGTCATCCCCAATGTCACCATTTCCACCATTCCCACTGCCATCACCACTATCACATCTACTCCCTTTAGCAGGACTACCACTGTCATCAGCATCGTCACTTCAACCATCTTCTTTACTACTGACACCACAGTCATTGCCACCACCACCACCATCAGTTACCATCTTCACTATGTCCACCACCATCACTGTTACCCCTGCTACTGCCACTGTGATTCATTCTCACCGTTACCACCCTTACCACCTCCACCATCACCATCACCATCACTACTTATTTTCACCACCACTATTACAACTAGCATGCGGAAGAGAAGACTTAGGGGTTAATGAATAGTCATCTTTGAATGATTAAAAGTCTGTAGAAGAATAGTTAAAGTTACGTAGCGTGGGTAAAGAAGTTAGAAAAATGGACAGAAATTAAAAGGAATTAGAATTTAATCTTGGTGAATATAAGCAAGGTGTTTCATGGAGCTAGGGCAGACAAGAAGGATGAGAAGTTGGATGATAAAAGATAATGAGTAATTTGGAGCATGTTAAGTTTATTTGCCTAAGGTGTCAACCACCTGGATTGGGCCAGTAGGTGGCCTTGCATCCCACTCACTCACTGATGCTTGGGTCCTCTCTAAAGAATTCCTTAAAAGTGGCAATCTAAGCTGTAAATGACCAATTCTTTTAGGATTAGGGAACTCATTTAACTTGAAGTAGCTGGTTCCTTCTAGCCATTTTTATATTAAGTTTCTAATCATTCTACAATACTGAAATACATTGTCTTCTCAAAAGCTAAGATTAGGGTAAAATTAGATTAGGGTAAAATTTAGATTAGGGTAAAATTCCTCCTGGACACCATTTCCAATCCTTGTTCATAAGTCTTGTTGCCTTGCACAGGCAGCCAATGTTATAATTTGCTATGATTTTTTTAGTAAGTCATTCTCTTGAATTTATGTACATATTTAGGAACAATGTAGTATTGCATTGTGTGTACATTTGTGTGTACACATACTTTTTGTGTCTGACCCTTGCTTTTTTTTTGTTTTTTCACTCAACAGATTAGTAGAATGGGGAAGAGGATGCACTCTGGAGCCAGACTGCATGGATTCAGATCACAGCTCTGTCATCTGTTATTTGCATGATCTAAATTATTGACCCTCCTTTAGCTTCAGTCTCCTCCTTTGTTAAGGGATTATAGTGGGCCTATACCCATTAAGTTCATGTGTGGATTAAATGAATTAATTTATGTAAGCACTTAGATCAGTATGTGCCCTGCACATACTGTAGAGAGGCATAAAGTCACATTGTTGCTTGTCCCTATTCCTTAGTAATGTATTGGTTCTGCCACAGTCTATTTAGCCATTTCTAAATTGATGGCCATATAGATTGCTTTGATTTTTCACTCTTGCAAATAAGGCTTCCACGCGTATTTTTATATATGTTTCCTTTTACACATGAAGAATAGTTTCTCAAAGATAGAGAAGATGTAAAATTGCTGCATTTATAATTTTAAAGGCTTTATTAGAAAATTATGAGTCTGCTTTCTCTTTCTTCTACCTGTTGGTTTTAGTTATTCCCTTGGGCAGCCTGAGCCATATTAGCAGCTCCGAAGTAATAGACCCTACTGGTTAAGACTGATAACTTCAGGTTCAGATGAATTTTGAGGGTAAGGGGGTCATGTTTTGAAGATTACTAAGCATTTATATACAGTAATTTATTTAATTACTATGAGGTAGTAATGACTGCATGACTCTCCCCACTTTACTCATTAGGAAATCGGAGGCAAAAAGAAGCAATATAATTACTCAGGGTCACACAACCATAAGTGGTGGATCCTTTGTACAGGTGTGAACATTGAATCAGTACATGTAAAATTCCTTAGTATTCTGCTCAACATACAGAAAACATGCAATAGATGTTAGCGTTATTCTAGGATTAATTGGTGATAATTAGGGCTGTAGAATTATTATTACCATCACTACTTTACTACTCTCAGAATGTGATAAAGCTTATCTCTGGGGAATTCACTTCATTTGTCTTAACAAAATGATATGGAATTGTGGTTTCAAGCCTTGGTTGGCCAATCTAGTTTATTCTGTTCCATAGCCACAAACTACATGCTTAAAGTTTGAGAAAGTTGCCATAATTAGCACCCTGGTGTTTACCCACAGATAAGATACATACACATATAGTTAAATATAAAGTGTGGGTGCACATAAATTCTCATTTGTGATGGGGCAGAAGCCAGTGGGTGGGGAGCAGAGTTGCACTGGATGCACACGAGAGAGTAATAATGGAGGCCTATACTTGGCCCTTGAGGAGGACAGGTCAGCTGGCTTGGGATGCTGGAACACTGGAAGCAGACTATGAAATCAATTCCCTTCTGGAGGGAATGGCATATATTAATGCACTAAACACTACTAAGGGGTAGAAGATGTGGTTACTAAGATGAAGAAAACACAGCCCTTGACCTCCAGAGGACAGAATTGTTGATGCATGTTTGCACCATGGGTGACACACAGGAACATAGTCTAGAGGTGCATACAAAGTGTGGTGGGATCTAGAATCTTCCAGAATATGTCATAGGAACAGAAGTGTGGGCAGGAATTTGAGGCAGAGGGAGAGGCGTGTGAGAAGACATGGGTGTAACACAGCAGGGTGTGTGCAGGGCACTGCAGGACCAGGAAGGATGGCTGTGTGGTGTGGTGCACGTGAGGAGGGAGGGGTGAGGCATCATGAAGGAGGCTGAAAGCCATGTCAAGGAGTTTTGACTTTTATCTTAAAGGATATGGGCAGCCACCAAAGGTTTTTTGTCTTTTTTTGTTGTTGTTTGGTTTTTGTTTTGTTTTGTTTTTAGAAAGAAAAACTTGATTAAATCTTAATTGCACAAGGTATTTCTTAAAATACTGGCACCCTGAGGAAAAGCTGGGCTGCCCTGAGGTGGGAGCAGACTTGTGGAAGAGAGAGCACAACAAGAATGGGGTCTAGGAAGGGGCTGGCAGCAGCCTGGGAAAATGTTAGAAGGTGGATCTTGTAACCATGACCAAGTTTGACTGACTACATTGGCTGGTCTGATAGTCTCACATGGAACAAACAAATAAATCAGAGAATACCTTTACCCTGATCAGTAGTTACAGAATTGTTTCATTTAATCATTAAAATAACTTGTGATTTTGGCATCATTGTTACTCCCACCCTGCAGCTGAGTAAATGAAGGCTCACAGAAGTCGAGAAAGTGGCTTCAGAACCCGTAGTGTGTGAGTGCCAGTATTCATTTAGCACAATTCAGCACTCCCTTGCTGCCAGGAGTGTCCCCAAAGGCCAGGGAAGTGACTACAGAGTTTATTATGCTGAGTTCCTGAATAGGGCATCACTCTGTGTGGCTGCAGAAAGCTTCAGTGCCCAGAGTTGATGCCTTCTGTGGTAAAGTGGCCCTGCAGGGCCCCATGTGGTATGTGAGGTGATGGCCAGATATCCCTCTGAGGAGGAGGTGTGTGAGGGACCTGAAGAGCTAAATGTTCTCCCAACAGTTCCCTCTTCCCAAGGTGGAGGCAGCAGGTGAGACCTCCAAGGGCTGGCAAGGACAAGTGGCCTGTGACTCTCATCACAAGGGAATGATTGGACCAACACAAATCCATCATCACTTCTGGAAAAACTGCTCCCAGGACATGACTGACTGGCAACAGAGCTTAGCAGGGCACCTTGGCCCCTCAGGTGCTCCCTTTCTTCTGCAATGTTTCAGTGACAAGAAAAAGGGATTTCTTAAGTGCTCAGCTGTAAGAATGAGTGGGTTGATGGTGCTATGGTGCAACCCTACCCCACCCTGATGTCTCCTGCTGCATCAGGACCCTGGGTCTTGGCATTTCTGTAGGCAGCCACACCTCTGAGTTAAGGAAAGTAGGATGCCTTTCACACTTTCTTTGGTTCTTCAGACACAGGCACACCTTGTTTTATTGCAGTTTGCTTTACTATGCTTTGCAGATATTGTATTTTTTATAAATTGAAAGTTTGTGGAAACCCTGCATGGAAAAAAACCTATTGGTACCACTGTTTCCCAATAGCATTTGTTCAATTCATGTCTCTGTGTCACATTTTGCTTAATTCTCACAATAGTTTAAACTTCATTATTATTATATTTGTTATGGTGATCTGTGATCAGTGATTTTAATGTTACTATTATAATTGTTTTGGGGAACCACAAACCACGTCCATATAAAAATTTCAAACAATCATAAATATGTGTTCTGACTTGTGTTTGTGCTCCACTGACCAGCCATTCCACTGCCTCTGTCTCTCTCCTCGGACCTCACTGTTCCCTGAGACACAAAAATATTAAAATTAGGCCAATTAAAAATCCTACAATGGCCCCTAAGTGTTCAATTGAAAGGAAGAGTCACGGATCAAAAGCTAGAAAATGACTAAACTTAGTAAGGCATGTTGAAAGCCAAGATAGGCCAAAAGCTAAGTCTCTAGTGCCAAACAGCCAAGTGGTGAGTGCAGAGGAAAAGCTCTTGAAGGAAATTAAAAGTGCTACTCCAGTGAACACACAAATGGTAAGAAAGTGAAACAGCCTATTTGCTGATATGGAGAAAATTTTAGTGGTCTGGATAGAATATCAAACCAGTCACAACACTCCCTTTAATCCAAAACCAGATTCAGAGCAAGGCCCTAATTCTTTTCATTCTTGTGAAGGCTGAGGGAGGTGAAGAATTTGCAGAAGAAGAGTTTAAAGCTAACAGAGGTTGGTTCATGAGGTTTAAGGAAAGAAGCCACCTCCATAACATAAAAGTGCAAGACCAAGAGGCAAGTGCCGATGTCAAAGCTGCAAAGTTATCCAGATGATCTAGCTAAGGTCACTAACAAAGGTGGCTACAAAAAACAACAGGGTTTCAATGTAGATAAAATAGCCTTGTATAGGAAGAAGATGCCATCTAGAACTTTCATAACTAGAAAGCATAAGTCAATGCCTGGCTTCTAAGCTTCAAAGGACAAGCAGACTCTCTCATTAGAGGCTAGTGCAGTGGTGACTTTAAGTGGAAGCCAGTGCTCATTGACCATTCCACAAACCCCAGGGCCCTTAAGAATTATGTTAAATCTACTCTGCCTGTGCTCTAGAAATAGCACAATAGAGCTTGGGTGACAGCACATCTGTTTCCAATATAGTTTACAAAACATTTTTAAGCCGACTGTTGAGACATAATGCTCAGAAAAAAAGCCTCCTTTGAAAATGTTACTATTCATTGACAATGCTCCTGGTCAACCGGGAGCTCTGATGGTGATATACAATAATATTAATCTTGTTTTCATGATGCTAAAAACATCCATTCTGTGGCTCCTGGACCAAGGAGTAATTTTAAGTTTTAAAGTGAAAAAACTTTCAAGCCATATTATTTAAGAAATACATTTCCTAAGGCTATAGCTGCCATAGTGATTTCTCTGATGGAGCTGGGCAAAGTAAATGGAAAACCTTCTGGAAAGGATTCACCATCCTAATACCATTAAGATCATACATGATTCATGGTAAGAGGTCAAAAGGTAACAGGAGTTTGGAAGAAGTTGATTCCAACCCTCATGGATGACTTTGAGTGGTTCCAGACTTCAGTGGCGACAGTAACTGCAGATGTGGTAGAAATAGGAAGAGAATGCCAAAGTGGAGCCTGAAGATGGGACTGAATTGCTGCCTTCTCATGATCAAACTTGAATGGAGGAGGAGTGGGTTGTAATGGATGAGCAAAGACAGTGGTTTCCTGAGATGGAATCTACTCCTGGTGAAGATGCTGTGAAGATTGTTGAAATGACAACAAAGATTCAGAATATTACATACACTTAGTAAAACAGCGGCAGGGTTTGAGAGGATTGACTTTGATTCTGAAAGTTCTACTGTGGGTAAAATGCTATCAAATAGCATCCTATGCTACAGAGAAATCATTCATGAAAGGAAGTCAGTTGATAGAGCAGTTCCATTGTTCCCTTATTTTAAGAACTTAATTTAGCCACTCCCACCTCCCTCAACCTCCACCCTGTTAGCCAGCGTTTTCCTGCCTGGTGAATGTGGATATTAACAGTACCTCCTTTATTGAGTTGCCATGACTCAATTAGGCAAGTGGCCTAATACATAGTAAGTCCTTAGATCCTGGCCTGGCCCACAGTAAGCACAAAATTCTTGGCTATCATCATTATCATTATTGTTTTTATGGGTGCCAACCTATCATTCTGAGAGAGTGTCCCAATTTTAACTCCCACAAGTATTGTATGAAAGCATTCATTTCTACACACCTTTGTCAACATGGGGTATTATCATTCCTCTTATTATTTCATTGTTTGCCAACCTGATAAGCAAACATGTTGGTTTAATTTTACTTCTTTGGTTACTAGTGATAAACATTCTTTTTGATGTCTTTGTTGGTATTTGTTTGTTAGTGAATTTTCTATTCATGATTTTTTTTTTTTTGGTTTGGGATAAATTGTTCATCTTTTTCTTTATGAATTTCTTTAATTTATTAATAATGTATATTAACCTTTTGCTGGTCATATGTTATAAATGTATTGTTTTCAGTTTTTCTTGTGCTATTTAATTTTGTTTCTTTTTAAAAAAATGTTTAACTTTGAGAGAGAGAGAAACAGAGCATGAATGGGGGTGTGGGGGGAGGAGGAGAGAGAGACACACAGAATCCAAAGCAGGTGCCAGGCTCTGAGCTGTCAGCACAGAGCCCGATGTGGGCCTCAAACTCATGAGCTGTGAGATCATGACTGAGCTGAAGTTGGACGCTTAACTGACTGAACCACCCAGGTTCCCCAATTTAATTTTGTTTCTACTTATAGACACAGAAATTGTATTTTATTTGCTGTTCTTGCCTATTATGCTTGCATACTGAAAAGATTACCATGAGATAAGTTGCCTGTATTTTTCCAGTTTTTCTTTTTTTATAATTTTTACTTTTACTTTTACTTTTTGAATTCAAATGAAATTAATTTGGAATTTTAATAGTTAATTTCCCCACTTTTTTGTTTAATTATCAATTATTATAGACTAAACTATATCTTTTGGTTTGTTTCTTGGCTGTCTATTCTTTTCCCATGTTTGTATTTTAAATTTTTTGTAGCTTTATAAAATACTTTAATATTTGTTGACACAAGTCCACTCTTCACTAATTTTTAAAGAAATGTTTTCTTGGCTATTATCATCTGATTATTTCCATAAATAAACTCTGAAATAATTTGTCACTTCTAAGGACAATACTGATTTTGATTAGCATTGTATTCATTTAATAAATTAATTTGGGGAGAATTGATATTTTTACTGTTTGCATTTACCTACCTAGAAACATGGAGGTTATCTCTTATTTATTTATTTACCTACCTAGAAACATGGAGATAACCTCTTATCTTTATAACTTATTTAATCAAGTTATTTTAAAATAAATTGCTTCAGATTTATAGAAAAGTTGCAAAGATAACACAGCATTCCTGTTTACCCTGCACAGTTTTCCCTATTGCTAACATCTTACATTATTGTAATACATTTGCCACAACGAACAAATATCAATATGTGTTATTATCAACTAATGTCCATACTCAATTTGTCCACCTATTTGTTTCCACCTAATGTCTTTTTTCTGCCCCAGCATCAGGATACCACATTAGTCACCATGTCTTTAGACTGTGGTATTTTCTCAGACTTTCCTTGTTTTATATGACCTCAACCATTGTGAGGAGTGCTGGTCAGATATCTTGCAGAATGTTCCTCAGTTTGGGTTTGTCTGATTTTTTTTTTTTCATGATTATACTAAACATTGTGTTTTAGGTCATGGTAGCTAGAGCAAAAAGGAAAATCAGAATAAATTATGGAAGTCTTGTTTTCCTCAAAGGAAACTTTTCATTAAAAAAGAAATATCAGTGGGACCTTGCAGAAGAGGCATTGGGTGACCCAGAGCACCCAGTCTCCAGTAAGAGTGTGGTAACATACATAGTTTCCCATAGCCCCCTTTTGTTAAAACCTGCATAAAATCCTAGGTCAGCAAATGACATTTTGGTCCAAGGAAGGTCACTTTTTGAGCATCTAAGTTAATGCATTTGACTTTTGAGTCTTAACTTGTCTAACTTGTCTCCTACATAGAATTTAGAGGACAAGAGTGTTAGATAGCAGCTTCCTTTGACTCTCTTTTCAGTGTTAGAAGTAAAGGCTGACAAACTGCCCATGTTCAAGTCCTGGCTCCACCTCCTCACTAGTTTTCTGACTTTGACATCTTTAAAGTTCAGAGTCCCAGTCTCAGGTAAAAGAAGCATAGGCCCTACTGGAGAGGGCTGTGGTGTGGATGATATCCATACCATACATAGACAACAATGTTGCCTATGGTCACCCTACTCTTGGTTGAGCCTTCTAGTAGATTCTGGAGCACTGAATGAGAAGGTACCATTTCAGATAAATGCCTGAAGTGCTTGTGCACTGTGCAAATACAGGATTTGGAAACAGGGGAGTAGGAAGCAGGCTTCATAATCTGTTATGAAAACTGAGAAGTCAAACCACTGCTCAAACCTACATGGTAGGTGGCCTGTGTTTGTATAGAGCCAGGCTTTGGGGCCACCTGCTGGTAAGGCTGAGTTTTCTCTGGGAAGAATTTAGGCTCAGCTCTAACCCTTATAGAGGTCCTTGACTGAGGCCCCAGTCTTCTGCCCCACAGCACAGGCAGAATTAATTTGTTCTGAAAACAAAAAGTTTTATTACAGGAATACCTTAGCAAGATTCCCCTGATCCTGAGCCAAGAGGCTTCTCTCAGGACCCCGTGGTTTTGAATTAGCTGCAAAATGGTTTCCTACCATTTTTGGCAGAATGTACAAGTTTGCTTCATGGAATTACTGAGTCAACTGAATTTTAGAGAAAATTTGCCAAAGATAGCTATTTTCAGTAATGATCAATTACTATTGATCCATATGCTCTGGAGGTAATTATAGTCTAGACCTGGTCCCTTGAGACCTTACCTGAACCATGATATAGAACTGTATCACTCACCTTCCAATTCTACATGGCTTGAAGGCATAAATTTATTATATCCCAAAGTGTTGTTGCATTATTAGATAGGCATTAAGGGGATGCTAAAACATCGCCATATTCACCAATGTTTGAAGATGTATGACACCTATGATATTGCAGTTAGATTGAGGTTTGAATGTTGCCAAACATTAAGGACTGAGCATTTACCTGAAACTTATTTAGGGCCTGAGCTCATGGTTGACATTGGCCTATAGAGACTGAATCGTACTTATGTTTTGGGTCCTTACCTGCACTTGGAGTCACTGTATTGATTCTTTGATGTTCAGTACTTTATGAACTAGATAAGAGCATTGTGGGCATACCCTCATCTTATAAACCTGTCCTTTTATGACACTGAGGACACAGGTGACTTCCACATAGCTTATAAGTACCAAGAATTTGAGGTCAAGCTAAAGGGGTCCCAGGTCCATTTTTTTAAGTTATAGCTCAATTATCTCTGCTTTTATGAAATAACTTTCTTATCCACCTGCTCATTCTGGCCACCTTCTAAGCTAGACATTTTTCTAGCATTGTATTTCTTTCATCATATTGTATTTGTTTCTTTGTTCATATGTTTGCCTCTTCCAGTAGACTTTGAGCCCCTTGAGGGCAGCAACTTTGTCTTATTTTCTGAATTCCGAGGGCATTGAGCCAGGCACAGAAGGTTCCCACTAGATGTGTATTGAATGAATGCACAGACCAATGAACACACCATGCCAGTTTCATGAGCAATCTTTGCAAAAGATTGTTAGCTGTCAAACACTCGTTATGCCAGGGATTTGCCACTCTTCTGCAGTGTGGAGCTGGAGACCAGCCTTCCTCTCTTGGGACCTTATATTAAGGTGCTCTGGGTAGGTCCCCCTTTGTTTCATATACTTCATATATGTATGGGTGATTTCCCACTCCAGAGTTCTTGACTCCTGCTTAGAGCACTGGATGTGGCTAGAGGGCATCTGGTACAATCTCTTCTTTTCACAGGTAAGAGGCTCAACATTATTTATATCCTTGGCTCTTACCCACCCCAGAGATAGAAAAGAGGGCAGCAAATGGATCTGATGCTTTGATCCCAGATGAAGCTGAAACAGAGTAATCCTTTTATGCTATGTGAGTCCATGGATGGATTAGCCAATAAGACTCACCCATTTCTGGCTTTCACAACATCTGGGTCTATGGGCACCGAGGTGGATTTGTCACCTGGTTATTCCAGTAGAAGCAGTGATAATTATCAGCTGGTTCTTCTTCTTGCTGCCACACATCCGGCCCTCTTCACAGTCTGTCAAAACATGTTGCATAACTGTCCTCTTCTTTCAAATGTGCATGAGGCAACTCATTCTGAGTCAGACGTAGTGAGCTTTGTCATCAGTCAAGTGGATCTGGTCTTGGGAATGTCACCTGGGATTTGGAGAGCAATTTAAATTCTTGAGTTTAAAATTGGGTCAAGGTAAATGTGGGTGATGGTGTTGGTAGTAGTGTATTAAGCTGCAATTATATATAGACTGGGAATGTCAGAATCCGTGTTCTGACCCTAGCCTGGGTTGGACCTCAGCTGAGTATTCAACATATAGGTGGAAAAATGCTTGCCAGATTTTACACAGTTCTTTAAACATGCATAATTTAGTAAGTTTCTCTTTGTGTGTTTCATTTGTTTTTTATACCATGTTTTTGTCTTTTTTCTTCAAATTTTTATTTAAATTCTAGTTAGCATATGGTATAATATTGGTTTCAGGAGTAGAATTTAGTGATTCATCACTTACATATAACCCTCAGTGCTCATCCCAACAAGTGGCCTCGTTAGTACCCATCACCCCTATAGTCCATTCCCCCATCCAACACCCTTCCAGCAACCTTCAGTTTGTTCTTTATAGTTAAGAGCCTCTTATGGTTTGTCTCCCTTTTTTCTCGCTTCCCATATGTTCATCTGTTTTGTTTCTCAAATTCCACTTATGAATGGGATCATATAATATTTGTTTTTCTCTGACTGAATTATTTCTCTTAGCATAATATACGCTAGCTTCATCCACATCATTGCAAATGGCAAGATTTCATTCTTTTTTTTTTTTTTTTTGGCTGAATAATATGTTTTTTAGTGTTTTATTTATTTTTGAGAGAGAGAGGGAGAGAGAGAGAGCACGAGTTGGGGAGAGGCAGAGGGAGAGGGAGACACAGAATCTGAAGCAGGCTCCAGGCTCTGAGCTGTCAGCATAGAGCCTGATGCAGGGCTTGAACCCATGAGCCATGAACTGAAGTCAGATGCTTAACCAACTGAGCCACCCAGGTGCCCGCATGGCTGAGTAATATTCTATTGTGCATATATGCCACATCTTCTTTACCCATTTAACAGTCAATAGACACTTGAGCTCTTTCATAATTTGGCTATTGTTTTTTTTTTATTTTTAAAAACACTTATTTATTATTGAGAGACAGAGAGAGACAGAGCATGAGCATGGGGGGGGCAGAGAGAGGGGGAGACACAGAATCTGAAGCAGGCTCCAGGCTCACAGCTGTCAGCACAGAGCCTGACACAGTGCTCAAACCCATAAACTGCAAGATCATGACCTGAGTTGAAGTTGGACGCTCACTGACTGAGCCACCCAGGCACCCCTTTAGTTTGGCTATTGTTGATAATGCTTCTTATAGTCTTTTTTTTTTTTAAATACTTTTATTTTTATAATTTTTTAAAGCTCTATGCCCTTGGTGTGGCTCAAACTTATGACCCTGAGATCAAGAGTCATATGCTCTACTGGCTGAGCTAGCCAGGTGCCCCTATAGAATGTCTTCTGAAAGAAAAAGTTGGGGGCACTTGGGTGGCTCAGTCGGTTAAGCATCCAACTTTGGCTCAGTTTGAGCTCTGCATTGGGCTTTGTGCTGACAGTACAGAGCCTGCTTCCAATCCTCTGAATCCCCCCCCCCCACCTCAAAAATAAATAAACATTAAAAAAATAAAAGTTTGGAAAACGTGAGGTGGAGGTATGTGAAATGAGTACTCTCAAACTTTGTACAGTCACTAGCATGTGGGGGACTTCTGAGGCCAGGGGTTTTTCCTTGCCCTTCAAACTGGGTGTGTCTCTCTGGAGGCTCAAGAGGGTAGGGTTGGGGTCTCTCTGAGGCTAGCTGTGTTCTGTCTTTAAACTGGGGGTCTCTGGTGG
The DNA here is from genome assembly GCF_018350215.1 of Panthera leo. Lineage (NCBI taxonomy): Eukaryota > Metazoa > Chordata > Mammalia > Carnivora > Felidae > Panthera > Panthera leo. The sequence goes on along the minus strand of NC_056686.1, from coordinate 107,074,635 downwards.
TAAGGGCTGGATCATCAGATGGAATGATTCCTCCAATGCTGGATGGAATCTGTAGACACTCAGACCTTCAACTGAGGATGCTGTGATGGACAAAAATGATAGAGGTACATTACCAAATGATAGAACCATAATTTTCCTTCTGCCTCTGTGGCCACGTGGCTTGTGCTTCAGGCTCAAGCAGTAGACAAAGGGCAAGGGGGCAGGCATGGTGCCAGCATCCAGAGTTACCTGCACTGGCTCTGGAGGAGAGCCAGCTATGTGTATGTATGTATGTGTGTGTGTGTGTGTGTATTTTATACACATGTGTATGCCTATGTGTTATGTTTATGTATGTGAGTGCACATGTGTTATGTATGTGGGTGCATGTGTATTATGTTCATGTGTGTGTAGTGTAGTGTGTGCCCATGGAGGATGTGTGTGTGTTTGTTTACATGTGTCATGGCATTTGGTGTGATGGGTACAGTGTGTAAACCTCATGTATGCATGAGGCTCTAAAGGGTAAAAAGGAAGTGGTGCTCCCTCTTCTAGGACATGGTGGGGGCTGAGAGGCAGGGATGGATAGGGTGAACTTCATGGTACAGCTCCATGTGGAATCTATGGCCTGAAGCACACTCACCATTTGTACTTGATTTAGCCTCTATGGTGTTAAAGGCTCAGGTGGGGCTGCATTTATAACTGGGGCACAGTGTTCATGCAAGTTCCAGGTCCACCCTGAAAGCCCTATAAATGGAGCCCAGGCTTCAGGGTTGGCTTCTCCCCTGGTTTTGGGAAGCAGGCTGCTCAGCCATGATCCTGCCCATTAGCTTGTCCACACCTGACACCCACAGCCACACATCTTTCATTAAGGCCTGTTATGTCCCAAGGTAGCTCTGGTCTGCAATTTTCTTTGAACAGCAAACAAATCCAACTAAATCCAGAGATACTGTATTTAACATCACTGTGTGGCAGTCCCCATGCAGAACTTTGGGATGAAGGGAAGAAAATGATAGGCTTGGCTTTCTGGGGGCCTGCAGGCAGGTCGGGGAGACTATCATGCCTACAAACCATTACATCCAGTGGGACCACCACCAAGGGATGACTTTTATGTGAATAGGTACAAATGGGGACACAAAATAGGTGAGCAAAGCTCAGGCTGTCAGGAGAAGAAGCTCTGCTGGAGAGCCCCACAGATGATGTGATACTTCGGCTAAATCTTGGAAGTGTTTGCCTGGCAACAAGTGGGGAAAAGGCCATTCCCAGGAGAGAGAAGAACATATGTAAAGTCGAATATGTTTTGAGAACTTCCATGATTTGGAACAGTTATGGCTGTCAAGTACTGCCTACTGGATAAGTCCTTTATACTTTCTATCTCCTATACTCCCTTGCTTCTACTCCCAGCCCATGACTGTAGACCTCAACGTGGGCTTCACTGAGAAAACAGAAGCTTTCAGCTGGGAACTGCCTTGTCTCCTCACCACCAAGTCAAACAGCCTAGCTGCCTTTTCTCCATCCTCCCTCCTGTTACCTCTGAGCCAGTGTTCCTCCCCTCTCTCCACATGAACCCTTCAATTCACACATACTTATTGATACTTGCTGTGTAGCTTACTGTTCTGATGGTATGAATACAGTCATGAATAAGACTGACAAATCCATGTCCTCTTAGAGTTCATATTCAAATGGGAAAAATCAGAATAAACATCCAAACAAAGAATTATTATCTAGCCAGCAGATACATGAAAAGATGCTCAATATCATTAATCACCATTGTCTAAATGACAATGAGATATTATCTCACACCCGTCAGAATGGCTAGAGCCAAAAATATAAGAAATAACAAGTGTTGGTGAGGATGTGGGGTGGGGGTGGGGGGCAAGGAATCCTCATGCACTGTTGGTGGGAACACAAATTAGTGCAGCCATTATGGAGAACAGTATTAAAAAATTAAAAATAGAACTATTGTACAATCCAGTAATTCCATTACTAGGTATTTATCAAAGAAAACAAAAACACTAATTCAAAAGACAGAGGCACCACTATGGTTATTGTAGCATTATTTATAATAACCAAGATATGGCAGCAACCTAAGTGTCCATCAATAGATGAATGGATACAGAAGATGTGGTGTGTATATGCAATGGAATATTACTCAGTCATAAAAAAGTGAGATCTTGCCATTTGCAAGGACATGAATGGAGCCAGAAAGTATAATGATAAATGAAATAGGTCAGTCAGAGGAAGACAAATACATATGATTTCACTCATATGCAGAATTTAAGAAACAAAACAAATGAACAAAGAAAAAAAAGGAGACAAACAAAAAACCCAGACTCTTAAATACTGAGAACAAACTGGTGGTTGCCACAGGGGAGGTGGATGAGGGGATAGGAAAGTTTTTTTACCTATATTATTATTGTGTTACGTAAGTGCTAAGAAGAAAATAAACTCAACACATAGAAAACAGAATGATGATGATGGTAATAATGGTGATGGTGACAGCCATGTGTGTGCGTGTATGTGTGTGTACAGCTAGGAGGCATGTAAGAATTTCTCAAGAATTAGCATGAGCTGGGACCTAAACAGTGAGGCTGCCAGGTATCTGTTTTAAGTACCTCAGTCCTCAGTTTCTCCTCCCTCTCTATCCTCAATCTTCCCCCTCTCCTGGATCATTTCTTAGTGTCACTTACCCTAAGAAAAACCAAACAGTTCAAGTTTCCTTGACTCCTATTTTCCATCTCGCTATCACCCACTTTCTCTGTTCATGTTCATAGCCAAGAACCTTGAAAGAACAGTCCACACAGATCATCTTCATCTTGGCATCTCCCTTTTGTCCCTTAGACCTCAGCACCACGTTCTATCCTGGCTTCTCTGCTGTCACTCAGACCAGTCTTGTCAAAGGTGTCAGAGACCTCTGTGATGTTTGAATCAACTGACTGATTCTCCTTGATATCTTCCGCTCCTCTATTCTCCTGTCTTCTGAGACTTCACTTGCCTTCACTGCATGCTCCTTATTAGCTGGCTGGCTGAACAGGCTTCTTCTCCTCCACTGTTCAAACTTGAGACCTGCAGGGTCCCCTGTTCTTCTCCTTGGGTGATTTCAGCGACTCTGAAATTTATATTTCTGCCCTAAACATCTCTGAGCTTGAGAATTACATATCCAGATATCTCCTAGTCTTCACCTGTCTGTAAATGCCCTACCATCTACTCAAGATAAAAACCTGGGAGTACTTCTGTGTTTTTCCCTCTTTTGTGCCACATAGTGAATCCACCTGTTAATGCTGTTAATTTCTCTTGCAAAACACTTCTCAGGTCCATCCTCTTTGTCTCTGCTGCTGCCATCCATTGTCTTTACTCATAACTACATGTCCTTTTAGGCATGCTCTATCATCCTTCCTTTATCCATTTTGCAGATTGAGTCATGTTTTGAGGTCTCGAGTCAAATCAAATGTCACTTCTCTGCTTAAAATCTTTCAGGGTCTTGAGGCGCCTGGATGGCTCAGTCGGTTAAGCGTCCGACTTCGGCTCAGGTCATGATCTCGCGGTCCTTGAGTTCGAGCCCCGCGTCGGGGCTCTTTGCTGACAGCTCAGAGCCTGGAGCCTGTTTCAGATTCTGTGTCTCCCTCTCTCTGACCCTCCCCCGTTCATGCTCTGTCTCTCTCTGTCTCAAAAATAAATAAACGTTAAAAAAAAAACCTTTCAGGGTCTTACTGTCACCTGCTAGACTTCAAGACCTGACACTGTCAAACTGCTAGGACTCACTAACCATTGTCTTACATTTTTCCTTAAGGTCTTCTTTCCAGCTTAAGTTTACCTCTTAATTCATGCAAATGAAACCTGAAAACACCCCTCAGGTGATAGTGACTGCCCTGACAAGTCCTCCTGCTGACCCAGACCACTCATACATTTTGAGCTGAACCCCTGACTCATGCCTGCACAGACGGACCATGGAGTGACCTCTGGAATGACCTACAATTACCTTTACCTCATTATAATACTAAAAGCTCTGCCCCAGGAAGAGACCCAGCCTCATTTACATAACATACTATATATATATATATGTATATATATATACATATATATATGAATGTTTCCTTAAGGCACATATGTGACCTTATACCTGCCTCTACATACAATGACAAGGCTTCCCTTTTTAAATATTCATCGAAACTCGAAGCAAAAGGAACCCTTTCACCCTTTCTTGGGGAGCCACAGCTTTGGGAACTATTTCCCTGATCTCCTTTTTTGCTGCAAATAAAGTTTTCTTTGTGCAACAGCTCACCTGGTGCAGTTGCTGTGACTCATGAAGAAGCCAACTCATGTTAGTTCATATTCCCACTGCACTTTGGATAAAATCTAACACCATATACACGTTGTTTGAAGTGTAGTGGGACACACAGGTAGGTGCATGCTTATTCATGTAAACAAGTATTCACATATGCATGTACATATTCATCCCGGCCATCATATCCACACACCAAGGTAACCTTGGGTCAGGGATGGGTCAGATACCCATCAGAGTTTGACACACCCAATTCAAAGTATAGTGCCTGGTATGTAACTGGTGTCCACAAATATTTTTTGAATAATAGATTAATGAAGGAAGTTTATTTAATATCAGACTAAGCTTTATTGAATGAGAGGTGATTACAAATGTTAGCATCAGCTTTAGAAGATAATATGGAAGACATCTTTTTTAAGTATGATACAGACTCCAGAACGAGGCAACCTGGATTTGAAGCTCAGATTTCTCAGTTATTATCTGTGAGACCCTAATTAAGTTAATTAACTTCTCTGAGCCTTAGTTTCTTACCTATAAAATAGTGATAATAAGATGACCTATTTCTTTTGGTTGTTATAAGGGTTATAATAGATTTATTTATTTATAATAGATTTATTTATATACATTAAGTGCTTCAAAAATATCTGCTACATAGTATTTTCCAGTATTACAATTTTCTTTCTTCCTATTTCTATCTATCTATCTATCTATCTATCTATCTATCATCTATCTATCTAATCTATCTCTGCTCTCTACTTGGTATAGCAATGATTGTAGGGCACCTGGGTGGCTCAGTTGGTTAAGCAACTGACTCTTGATTTTGGCTCAGGTCATGATCTTATGGTTCTTGAGATCGAGCCCCACATTGGGCTTTGTGCTGACACTGTGAAGCCCCTTGGGGTTCTCTCTCTCTGTCCCTTCCTTGCTTGCACTCTCTCTCTCTCTCTCAACATAAATAAATAAACTTAAAAAAAAAGAAATGATTGCAACATTCCTGGCAGGTAGTTTTGCCAAGGCTAGTGATGGGGAAAGCTCTTCCTGAAATCTTGAGCTACTTCTAACTCAATTCACAATGATTTGTTGTAGGATTGCTTCTTTATTAGCATGTAACACTATGCTAATAGTGACTCTGCTAATGCTAACTCCATGCTGTTTCTGGATCCCTGTTCCAACGTGGTCCAGGTTCTCCCACACTAACAAGCAATTCTCAGACACAAAATGGATGTTCTGACAATTTAACTCAATTCTGACACCATCAACCTGGAGGTGATAGCATCAGATTCCACTGGTTAAGGGCTTAGTCCCCCAGGACTGTACCCCTCCCCACCTCCCCAGAAGCCAGTAGCTAGTCCAGATTGTTCCCTGTACTTCTGACCCACCAGCCATAAGTCAGAAGTTCCCACAACCGCTTCCTTGGGTTTGATTAATTTGGGAGAGTGACTTACAGAGTGAGATAAACACTGTACTTACTAGATTACTGGCTTATTATAAAAGGCTGTAACTCAGGAACAGCCAGATGGAAGGGGTGCATAGTTCTGAGGTAGCCTGGGGCAGACTGAGGACAAACTGCAAGCTAGCAACAACCCCCACCCCCACTCCCCAGGTGGGATGTGTGTGATATTCCTCAGGCACTCCTGGCTGCTCAAGGACAAAGGAAAGGAAAGAAAACAAATGGCTGATAGTGTTCACAGTCATGCAGGACATGAGTCTCCATCAGTTTGCAAATATCTTAGTAAATTACAAGAAAAAGGCAATCTCCAGAAACCTATAGACTCAGTTTCCTGGAACCCCAACATCACCCCTCAGTGATATGGGGAGCAAAGGCATTCTTAGATGTGGTCCAAAAGTCACAGGTTATTAACACAACAAAAGATATCCTTAGGATCTTTCTTACTCAGAAACTGACAAGGAGTGAGAGCTCTGTGTAAGAGACAAGGAAGACCAAATATGTATTTTTTATTATAAATCACAATATCACAGTAATAATCAATGATATCTCACATTTTACCATTTACAGTGTGTTTTCATAAATATCTAATTTGATCCTGAGGATAGCCATGTAGGAGAAAGGTGGAGAGGTGATCAATGTTTCAATTTTACCAATGCAGAAACTGAAACTAGGAGATTTGCTCCTTGTCATGCAGTTGCTAGGTAACCCAGGACTCCACTACAAAAAATCTCCAGCAGGGGCTGCTTGTCCCCTGAAGAGGCATAAAACCATCCACTGGGGCCAGAACAAAATATTTGAATGTTTTTCTGTGTTTATCTTTTTCTCATTCTTTAAAATTATCTATGTTTTTTGTTTGCTTATAACATAAAATATTAGGATGATTGTACAAATCTATTACTTATAAATTATATATATGTATTATATGATGAAATTAAAATTCAAACTTTTTATTAAAGTATACATTCAGAAAAGTATAAATATCCTAAGTGCACAACTCAACAAAATTTTCAGTGATAACACAACCAGGTAAGCAGCCCCCCCACCCTAAGTAAGTAAGAAACAGAATATTAGCATGACACAGACCTCCCTCCTGCTCCCTTTCAGTTACTACCATCCTGTCCTCAGTTCAAGTATAACCGCTGTCCTGACCTCTACGGTATAGGTTTGCTTTGCCAGTTTCTGTAGGTTATATAAATTGATGAGGGACCATAAGGCAAGCTGACACCCTGCAATCCCCCCCCCGCCCCAGGTGGGATGTGTGTGACATTCCTCAGGCACTCCTGGCTACCCAAGAAAAAAGGAAAGCAAAGAAATGGCTAACTGATAGAGATCACAGTCATACAGGACATGAGTCTCCATCAGTTTGCAAATATCTTAGTAAATTACAAGAAAAAGGCAATCTTATCAATAGACTTATCTCCAGAAACCTATAGATTCAATTTCCTGGAGCCCCTAATGTCACCCTCCCCTCCACAGTGATGTGGGGAACAAAGCCAAGAAGGAAATGGCAGGTAAAATTAAATTCCTTTATAATCTGCAGCCTATTGGCAAATACTTGAGGCAAATACAGATAGTAACATTTTTCTTACTTCTTAATGTTAATGTTAATAGCTTATTAGAGAGAAAACAACCTTAACTTGAAAATAGCAAGTCCTCTCTTAGGAATCCTCTTTGATATATGAAAGTCCGGGAGGCCTCCCTTTGCCTTTACCTCCCCCAACTCCATAGTTACTCCTCACAACCCCAGTGTAGCTCTTCCTGCCCATGGGTCCTATCGACATGCTTTAATAAAATAACCTTTTTGCACCGACAGTGCCTTGGCCATCAGCTCCAAATCCCCACCACTCTGAAACCCCACCATAAATGATACAAATGGAACCTTACAGTATGTTTTATGTTGAACCATGAAGTTTGTCAATATTCTAGTTGTTGACCTCCATAAAGTCAACTTCATAGAGTTCACTCTAGTGTTTTTGCATGTCTATTTACTCTCCTCCACTTAATTTATATTTAAGAGAGTCATCCATACTGCTGTGTGCAGCTGTATATCATTCACACACATTGTAACCAAACCAACCTGAGTTCCTTAGTGAGTCAGAAACTGCACCAGTTTGAGTTGTCACACAAAGAAAACTTTTTTTTTTTTTAATTTTTTTTTTCAACGCTTTTTATTTGTTTTTGGGACAGAGAGAGACAGAGCATGAACGGGGGAGGGGCAGAGAGAGAGGGAGACACAGAATCAGAAACAGGCTCCAGGCTCCGAGCCATCAGCCCAGAGCCTGACTCCGGGCTCGAACTCACGGACCGCGAGATCGTGACCTGGCTGAAGTCGGACGCTTAACCGACTGCGCCACCCAGGCGCCCCAAGAAAACTTTTATTTGCAGCAAATAAGAAGATCAGGGAATGGCTTCCAAAGCAATGACTCCCCAAGAGAGGGTGAATGGGCTCCTTTTGTTTAGACTTAGGATAAATATTTAAAAAGGGAAACCTTGTCATTGTATATATAGGTGGGCATAAGGTCACACATGTGCCTTAAGGAACTGTGCCTATACATATATTTTATGCTATGTAAATGTGTAGCAGTGACTGACACACAGTTGGGACACCAAGGCTTTTCCTTCCAGGAAGCAGCTTTTTTTTTTTTTTTTTTTTTTTGTGCCAGCACGGGTTTAGTGGGCTTCGACGCAAAAGGCTGAACCCTGAGCGAACCGGATTGGGGGGGGGGGGTTGCCTTTCGTACAATTTTTGCTCCTTTATCTCCTATATATGGTAACAAATAGTCTGAATGGGCTGTCTATGTTACAGAATCGTGAGGAATCTCATGCACGTGCACATAGCCAAGTTGCCTTCTCTTGTCTTGAGCAGTTCACCACATGCCTTAGGGAGGGGCTTTACTACATTCCCCCCTTTGATGCACAGACCTCCTATTTTGGGTCAAAGAGCATCATCTTGGTTTAGAGGTTTATATTTCATATATATTATATATCATATATTTCATATATTTTATATGTCACATGCATGGCCATTTTCCTTTCTACCATTACCTCAATGAGGCTGGAGATGATGTTATAACCAGGGGAGCTAGGCAAGGTAGGATTAAGCAAACTCCCAAAATCAAGAGGGTAATACCTATGAGGGTTTTGAATCTCCCATTGGCAGTTAGAATAGGTGGTCTTGTGTCTGCAGGGCCCCAGGACTTTTCTTTGGCATGAGAAGTGGGTACGGTATGGTAAGGTCCAAGTGACTCCCTGGCCTGACCTGGTTTATGCAAACACATGAGTCACATGATGAGGAATTTAGGTCTACAGAAGGGGTCCGGATTAGAAGCAGCCAATACCAATGAAGCATCCTATCCACAAAAGGAAGGTGAGCACTAACAGAAACCTCTCAACACACTCCCAGCCAGCTGGGGCAGCCTCTGCCAATCCTATGGTGAAGAGTAGAGGAAGAATCACAATAACAGCAAGGGACAAGCGGTGACAGTGTATCACAGTAAGGAAACAGATTTACAAATAAGGACAGTCTTTTGTTTCATCAGACGGTTGATTCCTCAAGCTTCTGCTGTGCATAGATTAGTCAGCTTCCAGAGTGACTAAAGCAGGGCTGCAGTCTCCCAGAACCTCTGGAGTTGTAGATTGCTTCTTCTGGTTTGGTCAGCTTGCACAGCGTTGATGGATCAGTAACACACTCCCAATTTCAAGATGCTGGCTTCATACTGCTGTGGTGAATCTGGTGATCACCTCGGCCACCTTGACTGCAGTAGGGGTGGACAAAATGACACTGAACGGGCCCCTCCTGAAGGGTTTTAGGGTTTGGACATTCCACTTCTTCACCCATACAGCATCTCCTGTATAATAAAGGAGTGAGTGTCTGTGGTCAGACTCACAGGTAGTCCCTCCCTAACCCAATGGTGTAAGGTGGTTAGGGTAGAGGAAAGGGTCTGCATCTGTTGCCTTAGGGTTAGATTGCTTATCTCATTTAGACCCCCCCTTATACCCTTGCTAATGGGGGGAAGGTGCCCATACAGGATTTAATCAGGGGAGAACCTGTCTGCTTAGTGTGGCTACACCTGATTCTTGACAAGGTGATTGGCAACACCTGGTCCCAGTGTAGGTGGGTCTCCTGACATAGTTTACTGAATTACAGCTTCAGGGTTCAGTTCATTCATTCCACCTTCCTGGAGCTCTGGGGAGCTCTGGGGTCAATATGCTATCTGTAATTTCCAGATGATCTTAAACCCCTTTGCCACCAGCTGCACCACCTCAGCCATGAACACTGGCCTGTTATCTGATCCCATAGTTATAGGGATCCCAAATCAAGAAATGAGTTCAGGCCCCTTCATGTGCCTTTCCTGTGCAAGTAGGGAAGGCTTTCACCCGGCCTGAGAAATTACACACAAAGACCAACAGATATTTACAGCCTCGGACCCAGGGAAGCTCAGTGAAGTCCACTATCATACTTTCAAATGGGGCTCCCCTGACACTCTGCACCCCAGGGGCGACCATGGGTCCCTGACGTGGGTTATTCCAGGCACACATTTCACATTGGTGGCATACTGCTTGAGCTATGCTGGAGTCGAGGGATGTAGAAATATCGGCTCAATGTAGTCTCGAGAGTTGTCCAGTCAATATGGGTTTCCTAATGAAACTGCTTGACAAAAGCTGGAGCCAGGGCCTCAGGAATCGCTACTCGGCCATCTCCAAATTTCCATCATCCACCTGAGAAGTAGCTCCATTTTCAGGCTTAAACTAGGTACTCTCATGTTGTAAGTAATTAGGGTCCCATTCTGCCAGTGGACTAGGGAACAGTGCAGCAGAAGCCACTGATTCTGCTGTTCCCCTGGAGGCCACAGGCTTTGCCTCTTGGTCTGCCTTATGGGTTCCCTGTGCAGCTGAGGTGTCTCCCCTTTGATGTCCCCAACAATGCATGACTGCCACCCTTTTAGAGGCCCACACAGCATATAAGAGTTCGAGGATTTCCTTACCATATTTTATGTCTTTTCCTCCTGAGTTTATTAGACCCTTCTCTTTATATAAAGTCCCATGTATGTGGAGGGTGGTGAAGACATACTTAGAGTCTGTGTATATATTAACATGTATCCCTGCTGCCAGTGGGAGGGCTCGAATTAGTGTGATGAGCTCTGCCTTCTGCGCCAAAATCCCCTTTGACATGGCTTTGGCCTCAATGATAGAATTCAGGGTCACCACAGAGTATCCTGCAAGGTGTTCCACCTCTTTCACAAAACTGCCACTGTCTGTGAAATACTCAGTGTCACAGTCCTTGAAGAGCTGGTCCCTCAAATCTAGTTGGCTGGAGAATACCTCATCCATGACTTCAATGCAGTCATGATCTGTTTGACCTGGCCCAAAAGAGAGTAGGATTGCAGGGTTCAGGGTCAGCACTATTTCTAGGTGAATGTGCAGGTTCTCACATAGCATTTTTTGATATCTGATCATCTGGGCGTTAGTTAGCCAATATTGTCCCTTGTTAATTAATTAATTATTATGTTAATACTGAATTATTAATGTTAATACTGAATTATTAATGTTAATACTGAATGTGGCACTCGGACTGTCAATTCTTGTCCCATAGTTAATTTCTCAGCCTCAGTCTCTAAGAGAGCCATGGCTGCAAGTGCCCATAGGCAGGATAGCCAGCCTTGGGCAACAGAGTCAAGCTGCTTGAAGAGATGCCATGACCCCAATGGGAGATGCCATTACCCCAACGTCTGGGTTAGGACTCCCGCTGTGATGCCAGTACTTTCATGAATGTACAAGATGAAGGGCTTGGACATGTCTGGGGGCCCCAGACCAGGTGAGGGCCTGTTTGTTCTCTTTACAGGCCCTTTGCTGTACTTACTCCCATCACAGAGGTTCCCACTCTCTCCCACTTTGTGGGGGGGGGAGACAAAACCTCATAAAGGGGTTTTGTCAAGACCAAGAAGTTAGGTATCCATATTCTACAGAAAACTGTGGCCCGAGAAACTCCCAAGCCTGACGTCACATTGATGAGACTGGGATAGAACAAACGGCCTGTTTTCCCTCTGGGCCAGGTTGGCACTGCCCCTGGGAGAGGTGAAAGCCAAGGTACTTGACTTTCTTTTGACAGATTTGGGCCTTTTTCCTTGAGAACTTATAGCCAGTTTCCCATAGGAGGGTAAGGAGCTGCCGAGTTCCTCCCATGCAGTCCTCCTGAGACCTTCAAGCTGCAGTAAGTCATCTACATACTGAAGCAGGACACAGTCATGTTGATCTGCTGGGAAAGCTCTTAGGCCTGAGGCTAATGCAGTGCTGAAAATGGGGAGTTTTTAAAACCTTGAGTTTTTAAATCTGGTCCAAGTCAACTGGCCCTCATCACCATTTTCAGGATCCTCCCACTGGAAGGCAAAGATTGGTTGACTCTGGGGGGGCCAGGTAGATGCAGAAGGTGTAGATTCTAGGCATGTGAAGAAGGCAGCTTCCACAGGGGTGAGACCCAAGAGAGTGTATGGGTTCAGGACAACCAGTGCAGGGTGACAGCAGCCTGATTTGCTGCACGCAGATCTTGGACTGGCCAATAGTCATTGGTGCCCAGCTTGTGGACTGGTAGGAGAGGCGTGTTCCAAGATGAGGGACAGGGTTGGAGGATCCCATATTTTAGAAGTCTCTCCAGGTACTACTGTATCCCCATCTGTGCCTTACAAGGGATGAAATATTGTTTTTGGTGGATGGGCTCTGCCCATGGCTTTAGTTCTACAATTATTGGATATAGGTTCCAGGCCAGTCCTGGTGGGTTGTCCTCAGCCCATACCCCCAGTACTCTGAAGGGCAGCTCAGGTCCCTGTTTTGGCTCCTCCGTGAGACTGTAGAGGCTCCATTCTTCCCCTTGGGGAATCGTGAGAGTCATAATCTTTGTTTCCAGCTTCTGTAGGGTCAGAGCAGCTTGTCTGCAGGAGATGAAAGTAATCTGAACCTCCAGCTCCTCAACAGGTCCCAACCCATTAAAGCCACGGGGCAGTCGGGGAGGTACAGGAAATCTTGGATGACTTCATGGCAGCCTAAATTGCATTGCTACAGCAGCAGGAAGGGATGGTGTGTCCGATTGTCTGTGGTCCCCACATGTTTATCTGTGTGAGAGGGGGCCCACGGGTTGGTTCACCACCAAGTGTTTTGCCCCAGTATCTACCATGAAGTTGAATGTGGCTCCCCACATTCATTCAAACCATAGGCTCTTGGGGGCCTAACAAAATAAACCTGGTCTGTCCTAGTCCTCCTCATGGTCCTCCATGGCAACTAGCCCCACAAAATCATCTTCGGGGGCCCTATGACGCCATGATGATGGTTGGTACTGGCCCTGGACCACACAGGTCCTTCTGCTTGGGGCCCTGCTGAGAATTACCCAGCTGCAGGGGACACTCATTTTTCCATTGACTGTCCTGATGACAGTGAGCACACTGGTTCTGTCGTAACTTTGGTCCTATGTGAGATGATCCTCCTTGCCATTCCCCTCTTTGCCCCGACCTCATCTCTGTGAGGCACCTTTCTGGGAGCGTTTCAACTGCTCCACCAAGGCAACAGCTAACATGTCTGCCTTTTTCTGCATCTTCTGGCCTTCTTCCCTTTGCGCCGCCTGGCCATGGTTGACAAACACCTTAGTTGCTACTTCCAGCAACTGACTGGCATTCATGCCAGCAAAACCTTCTAGCTTTTGAAGCTTGCCCTGGATGTCCCCTTGGGCCTGACCTATGAAAGCTGCACTGACCATCTGCTGGTTAATGGGCACTTCTGGATCAAAAGGGGTGTAGAGATGAAATGTCTCACATAGTCTCTCATAGAACTGGCTTGGGCTCTCCTTGGATTCCTGGAGCACTTCTGATGTTTTACTTATATTTATGGCCTTTCCCCCCACCCTTCTTTCATGCCATTCAGAAGGGCTTCTTGATACCATTAAGTCCTTGCAAGCCCTCCATCTACACTTGAGTCATTTGGGTCCCATTTGGGGTCCTCCCCAGGGAAGTGAGCCCGAGTATAAGCTTGGTGTCTAGTGTCCCAATGGGACAATTCTGTAACCATTTTAGGGCTGCCTGGGTAATTCGGTGATGCTCCTCTGTGTCAAAGAGGGTCAAGAGGAATTGGCAGCAGTCTGTCCAGGTAGGTTTATGGGTTTGAATTATGGACTGCATTAGTTGAATAATAGCCTGGGGCTTCTCCATATAGGAGGGAGTATGGTGCTTCCAATTTAGGAGGTCTGTGGTGATAAAGGGTTGGTATACAAAAACACACTGGCCTCCTTGGATTTGGCCTTCTTGATCATAATAGACGAGTCCCCCAGTTTCCCTCAGTGGTATCTGTAGGGCTTCCAAGTGTTGCTGCAGGGAGGGACTGTCTCCACTGACCTGATCTTTTAATCACCTTCGAGGAGAGGTGTATGGAGTTAGGACTGGTGATCCGGGTGAGACGGTCCATCTGGAGAGGCCAGTGGTGCTAGAGGTGGCAAGGCTTTGGGACTAGGGGTAGGCTCTGATGGGGTTTTGGCAGCTGGAGAGGTTGGAGACACAGATGGCAGTAAGGGGTACAGTGGGGCATATGGTAGTGGGGTTTCCTCAGGCTCTCCTGAAAGTATGGTTTTTCAGTTTTTGGCTGGCATTTGGAGGAAGCCATGACATGAGGCATCATAAGTTTACAGTTCTCCTCAACACAGACTTTTAGCCAAGGCAGCTGGGATAGGAGGACCAGGCCTTGCCAACAATGTAAGGAAATTGGTCAAGGTGGTCTGGATCCCCTACAACAACCCTGAACACTTGGCCAACTAGTTCCTTATCAAGTGAGCCCTTGGAGGGCCAGCCCACCCGAAACAATGTTTAATCAATTTCACAGAAAGTCTGGAACTTTCTGGGAGTTAATTTCACACCATAATCTTGTGAATATCCCTTTATGAAATTCCTCTACATACACTCTAGGGGAGCCGGTTTACTCTGCTTTCCACCCATTTCCTGCCCCTGACAACTTTCATGCACAAGAGAGGAAAAAGGGGGAAGGGAGGGACTGATTTGTTGAGGATGCACACTTGCTTCCTCCGTTTCCAGTCGCTCTCCTCTCAGAGATATTTCAGGTGCCTCTTAGCATTGGCAGGTTGACTATCAAGCCCTGACCTGGATCAGATTCCTGAGAAGTCTGATGCCACCCTAAGCCATATGAGGTCGCCACAGAACCATGGATGGGGACTCAACACTTGCTTCAACCCATTGGTCAGGGGGAACCATTCTGCTGTCCATCTCATTCACACAAAGCCACACAGTGACTCCAAACCTCTGCCCAGTTCTCAGAGCCTTGGAATTGGGGTTTTGTTCCTTATGGAACTACTCAGGTGACTCTAGGAGGTGATCAGCTCACATTATGCCTTGTAGGGGCATAAGAACAAACCCGGGTTCTTACCAGTCTGATGGGAAGTGCTCCCTGAGCTGGTTCCTGGGCCTCACCCAGTTCTTTTGTGCATCCAGGGCCCTCACCCTGGCATGCCAGAAGGGGATAGTCTCCTATGGATTAAGTGGCCTGCTGCCTCCAGGTGAGGTCTCCTCTCCTGGTGCTCCAAGGTTCATAGCCTGGAGACAGGGAGGTGAAACATTATCTTTGCCTCTGGGGAGAGCTTTCATGAAATGTAGTGGTGAGTCACACACAGAGAGTGAGGACACTGAGGTTCTTTTTTTGAGGAAGCCACTTTATTTGTGCCAGCACGGGCTCAGTGGGCTAAGACCCAAAAGGATGAGCCCCAAGTGCAGCGGGGGGCGGGGGGAGGTGGTTCCCTTTTGTACCATTTTTCACCTTGTCTCCCATATATGGTAACATTCATTCTGAATGGGCAGTCTATGTTACAGAGTCATGAGGAATCTTAGGCATGCACACATAGCCAGGTTGGCTTCCCTTGTCTTGAGGTTTTCACCACATTTCTTAGGGAGGGGCTCTACCACAAATGAGGCTGGAACAGAGATTTTAGCATAATAATGAGGTAAAGGTAATGTTAGGTCATTCCAGAGGTCACTCCATGGTACATCTGTGCAGGCATGAGTCAGGGGTTCAGCTCAAAATGTCTGGCTGGTCTGGGTCAGCAGAAGGTCTTGTCAGGGCAGTCACCATCACCTGAAGAGTGTTTTCTGGTTTCATTTGCCTGAGTCAAGAGGTAAGCTAGAAAGAAGAGTTAAGGAAAAATGTAAGGCAATGGTTAGTGAGTACAAGTAGGTAGGAAGTAAGTGTAATGTCTTGGGGTCCAACTGGTGATATCACTGTATGCTTGAAAGGAATCTAGTCAAAGCTCCCCTCACCCCCCAGGAAAGCTTACAGACAAAATTCACAGCTGCCTGTACTTGACCCTAATCCTACATTTTGCTCGGTCACAGGGCCCTACATTTTCAGAAAATAGTCCCCAAGAAGAAAACATGTTCTTCTCTAGCCTGACCACAACTCATATCCCAGAGGAACCCCGCACAGAATCCTGCTGAGAAACATGCCACCTGCGGCTCCACCTGGCCAAGAGTCCACACCCTCCCCACACCCCCATGAGAACAGATGCAACACTCTCAGACCCTTAAGAAAATAAGAAATTAAGTTAAAAGCCCAGCTGAACAGAGGATCAGGGCCAACATCTCTCTTGATGTCTGGACCCTTTCCTCCCTTGGAGAGTGAATAAACTCTCTCCTGCTTGTCACTCTACTCTTCACAATTCTTTGCTGCCCAATTCACTGGCCACTATAATAATGTTGTTCTAGTATATGAATATTTTACAGGAGGGTAGGAGAGACACTGGTCTTTGTCTCACAGATCCAAAGAATGAATCTTGAGGACAAAAGAGAATGAGTAAGTTGATAGAGTTTATCTAGGGAAAGTACAAAGCTCTTGAGGGTGAGTGGGTTCTCTACTGGGTTGCCACCAAGGATTTTTGTCCCTGGCTTTTTATTGAGACCTATCAGGAACTGTATGAGAAATAAGCCCACTGACCCAATCAAAGGAGGGACACAGAGACCCAGAGCACAGTAAAGCAAGGCTTTAATCAACATTCTTGCAAGAGTGGGTGTCTGAGGAACAGGCACACCCAAGGCAGTTACACCAGGCAGTTTATCTCCTAGAATGCAAGTCCCTCCTCTGGTTCCTCATTGGCTGAGTACTACAGAGGTTACAGCCTTACCCAGAGTTGTCTATGCCTATGTAAGGCAAAAAGTAGTCTGATTGGAACAAATGTACATTTCCTGACATGCCCCAGACTTTCGGTCCCTCCTTTGTTCTTTGGTGCATGCCCATTGCAAAGCCTGCAAAAATAAATATGCAAAATGGAGGGGGAAGAAGAACCAGGAAGTGATGTGTCTAAGGGTTTGGGACTCCACTATGGGGTGGGGGTTGTTCATACATATTTCCAATAGGTTGTAAACCTATTGTTAACTAGACAGCACAGCTTTTATTTAGTATTTCTGAAAATGAATCATCTCATTTACTTGTCACAGCTTAACAACAATTTGTGAGATTCTATTCATGGCAGCTAGCATGGACAGGTCTGGAATGCATTTGTCCTTTTTCTTCCCAAACCCACCTGCATCTACAGCCAGGGACTGTGGGGGCAGGGCGCAATGGACACGCTGAGGAATAGGAGGGCCAAAGCCAGCCACTTTGGTGGGCCTTGAAGTCTAGGGCATGGCCCGGGTGGAGCCACCACAGCTGCAGTCAGCATCGCTGGGTGTCCCTTATCTATCCCTGCCTACCGTTAGCCCTTTCCCTATTCAAATATACCAAAATTTGTGTATTCATTGATTATAATTTCAGTACTTTCTGATATTTGGCTATTATGACTAATACTAGAATGAACATTCTAATATCTGACTTTTAGGGATCATATGTGGATATTGACCAGCCAAAGATAAAACTGCAAGCTGCAGAATAAAAGGTGTACATTTATTTGGGTCTCAGTGTTGCAGGATTTTTTTTACCTCAATACTCAGGATTCATTGCCTTGCCACTTCAAAGAATGAAAAGGTAGACACAAAATGAACAGCAGGCAAAAGTTTATTAGAGGATAATATTAGAAAGAATAATATAAAAGTTTTCTTTGCAGAAAGGGGGTATTAGAAAGTGAATACCACCCCCCACCCTGACTATAGGCAAGGGTCTTTGTTTTATACAGTTCTGGTCGACACCCACCCCCCCTTCCCAGCCTCCTGTTTCTTGTTCTTTCTCAGGTTCTACCCTTATTGACTTGATAACTCTAGGTGCTGGGTTGTCCATTCTTTATTGGCTTGACTCCATTGTGTGAGGAGTCAGGCTATGGTCCTACTGCCCTCGTATAATGTAAATTTTATGATATACTTAGGTATTTTGATTGCAAAATTCCTGAGGGGAACCTGAGGGGGAGTAGGTGGTGTCTGTTACATTCTTAAGAGGGACCTTACACCCAAGAGAGTTTGCTGTGGTCAGATGCTCCCAGCATTTTTCCAAGATGTGTTTTCCCCCCATCCAGGGACCTCAGGTTCCTAACCTTTCCCTCTCTTCCTGTCTTATCCTATGTTTCCTATCATATTGAGGATTGCAGTCTGGAAGAGATAGAGTGGACTGAAATGGAGTGTGCTCTGGAAAGACAAAGGAGGTTAGGGCTTTCAAAGAGGAAAGAGAGAATTTACCTACATTGTTTTCAGCAAAATATGATTAGTGCTGGTTTATACAGTTACCCTAATCTATGCGTGATTGGTTGCTAGGGTTAGTGCCGGGCAGAAAGTTCATTTTTGTCCATTCTAACATGCAACAGATGCCTTGGCTTTTAGCTGAGTTCAGCAACAATTGTGAGAATTTGAGACAGGAGATACACATAAATCCCACCTCCTCAGTGTGCTCCCAGCTCCATTTGAAATATCCCTCTTAGCAATGTTTACTCCATGTTATTCTTTCCCTTAGAACAGGGTGTATGCCTAGGAGAGGAGTTGTTTCATCATTGGCTACTCACAAACTCAGCTTCAGTAATCACTACCAAAGAGATTTCCAAAGTGGCTTCACCAATTTGTACTCCTGATGTGGGAAACAAAGGCAGAAAGAAATCAGGATAAAATTAAATTTCCTTATAACTTGCAGCCAGTTGACAAGTACTTAAGACAGGAAGATTATAGCACTCCTCCAGGAACTCCATACTGTCTTAATGTTAGTGCTTTGTTAGAGGGAAAAACAACCTTAGCTTGACAATAGCTAGTCTCCAGGATCCTGCAAATCTTGAACATATAAAAGTCCTTTTGGAAACTTCCCTGTCTTTACTTTCCCCAACTCCCAAGTATATAATCAGCCACTCCTCACAATCCTGAGGCAGCTCCTCTGCCCATGGGTCCTGTCTCTGTGCTTTAATAAAACCACCTTTCTGTACTGAAGACGTCAGCTCTGAATCCTAACACAGCACTTCAGACCACATCACTCCCACAACTTCACCAACCATTGTTTTAATTCCAGCCATTCCAGTGGGTTGTGGTATTCCACTGAGGTTTTAATTTGTATTTCTCTGGTGAGTAGTGAGGCTGAACACCATCTTCATATGTTTATAGGTCATGCACAAATATTTTTTTTATTATTAGGGAGTGCAACATAAAAGTTTCAAGACTCAGGAAGACTAGGATATCTCCTTGAATAGTTTGGACTACTGTTTCCTCAGACCACTGTAGGGGAGGATGTTCTCACCTGTCTCCAGTGCTGTGACAGAAAAAGGAGGCAAGGAGCAGAGGGGAGATGAAGACTTCCACTTCTCATCTTTGCCAGGGTCTACCCTGTGTTTGAGCAAAAACTTGTTCTGTATACAACACCCAGTTTTCTGCACCTGAGTTGCATGTTCCTAGGACTCTGGGAAAAATGTCTCTTCAGTGATTGGTTGGAAAAAGCTGTTTTCCCTATATTTAGAGCAACCTGTAAGTGATTCAAATGCTAGAGTAGATGGGACTTAAAAATGATAAAGGAAATTCTCAACTTTCAAAATTTGCTGGTCCTGTTCTTGGGACCCCAGGGAAGCTATACCTTAACATTTACAAAGGTCAAAATGACTTGACAAAACCTCAAAGCTTGGACTCTATTTGTGCCCCAAACACACATTATACTCTGCATCTTAAAACAAACAAAAAATAAAAAC
Source organism: Panthera leo (assembly GCF_018350215.1). NCBI lineage: Eukaryota > Metazoa > Chordata > Mammalia > Carnivora > Felidae > Panthera > Panthera leo. Next base: position 107,054,814 of record NC_056686.1, on the reverse strand, counting down.
AAAAAGGAGAATTCCAAAAATAAAGATAAGAAAAACAAAAAAAACCCCTCATATCAGATTAAAGTCTGACTAACCATCAAATTAAAGTCAAGTCTTGCACATACTAAAAACATAAGATAAAGTCTATAGCTTTCTGGAATGTTCCTTGTCATGATGATTTGTAACTGTGTAAAAAATGTGTATATAACTTTGTACCAAATGTTCCTTCCCCAGAGCACTTTTCTTTGTGAAGATTGTGTGTCCCGTGCAGCTATCCCTTTTCTTTACCCAAAATATTTTTATTAATATGGCAGGTGATGTTTTATTTTGTTTTGTTTTGTTTTGTTTTAGTTTGAGACAGAGAGAAAGAGAGAGAGAGAGAGAGAGAGAGAGAGAGAGAGAGAGAATTGGCAGGGGAGGGACAGAAGGATAGAGAGAGAGAATCTTAATCAGGCTCCACACTCAGTGCATATCCCACATGGGGCTCGATCCCACGACCCTGGGATCATGACCTGAGCCAAAATCTGGAGTCAGACATTCAGGCACCTCCTGGGAAGCTATCCTAACTAGAGGTCAAATAAAACTCTTTTCCTTTCTCTTTAAAATTTTAGAAAAGCTTTGTTCAATTTACTGTTGATATAAGATTTTAAAAAATCTAATCAATAAATTAAGAATGAAATGCCTTTTGTAGCAACATGGATGGAACTGGAGAGTGTTATGCTAAGTGAAATAAGTCACACAGAGAAAGACAGATACCATATGTTTTCACTCTTGTGTGGATCCTGAGAAACTTAACAGAAGACCATGGGGGAGGGTAAGGAAAAAAAAAGTTAGAGAGGGAGGGAGCCAAACAATAAGAGACTCTTGAAAACAGAACAAACTGAAGGTTGATGGGGGGTGGGAGGGAGGGGAAAGTGGGTGATGGGCATTGAGGAGGGCACCTGTTGGGATGAGCACTGGGTGTTGTATGGAAACCAATTTGGCAATAAATTTCATATTAAAAAATAAATAAAAAATAAAAATCTAATCAATAAATGTCCTATTTACCTTGGCTAGTCATTTGGTCTCTTCTTGCATACTTTCAGTGATGAAGAACTCACTACTGCACAAGCAGCCCATTTCATTGCTGGGCCATTTGATTCCTGTTACCAGCAGAAACCTGTATTCCTGTATCATGTGTCACGTATCATGTAGTGTGTCCAGAGTGATACTCCAGAGGCCACTGCCTGCAGGCCTTCCTTGCACTTGCCCCCAATCCCTAGTTCCCGCATGGCTGGCTTCTCTGTGTCCTTCATGTTTCCACTCAGATGTCACCTATTCAGAGATGCTTTTCCAGACTATCTGACTGAAGAGTGTCTTGTCACCCTGTTTTATTTCCTACATTTTAAATTTTATGCATTTGCCTAGGTGGTTTTTGTCTGTCTCCTGTTTGCATAGACTCTGGGAGGCAGGAACTCTATGCATCTAGGTCACTGTTGTATCTTCAGTGCTTGCAACAATGCTCAGCACTGACAAGGCTCTCAATTATTTTTTTAAAGAAAGAACAGAAGAAATAAGTCTAGGTTTGAATCCCTGCAGTCTGATTCCTGAGCCTATGTCCTGAACCACCATGCCTATTGCCCCCACTCCAGACGTTATTTAACTCTATCTTGCACATTAAGCCTTCCTACTGCTCTATTAGATGCTACATCTCTGCTTTTGCCTGCACCAGCACCTAGCATTGGCCAGTCCCAAGTGCAGCCATCTCTGACATGTGGCCAGGCTTGGTGTGGCCCATGGAAGGCCCAGTGTCTCTGTGGTCAGTAGGTGGTGCTGTTGGGAAGAGAAAAGCAGTCCCTAGGGCTTTTAAAGGAGGGCTGGTTGGTTCTGAGACTGGTTGGGCGTGGGGGAGATGGGGAGCCCTACCAGCCCACCCTCTCTTCTTTTAGCCACCACTAAGTGGTAGGCAAGTGTCCATGGGAGAGAAGGAAAAACAGGAGTGGGTGAGTCCAGACCTGCTGCCTACTGGTCAGGGTGTCCTGATGTTAATGACGGTAGTGGGGACTGGGGGGTGTGCATGAGGATGTCCCCCACCTCTCTGGCTGAGGACCTGACAGTTTGTGCCTGTACAAGGCTAACCTAGGGACCTGCCTGTTGGTCTAGTGTCCCTCAGCCAACATACATACGTACACACACAGAATGGAGCTGTGGAGGAAGGCAGGCAGTAGTCACTAAGCCTTCTCGGTACACACATAGTTTTCCAGAGAGTTCTCCCCCTTCCAACCTTGGGGTTTGAATTCCTCCAGAATTCTCATTTGCTTTCCCTCTATGCTCCCACAGCCCCAAGCATCATCTTCTCTACTAACACAGGTACACAGTCAGGGTGACCAACTTGTCTTGGACTAGCCCAATGTCCTGCATGCTGGACACCCCCTCAGTCCCAGGCAAACCATGATGGTTGGTCACCCTAAAAACAAAGCCTCTTTCCTCTCTGACTCAAAGGACATTCTGGTTGGCTGACTCTGAGAGTACCTAAGACTTCAGTGTAGTTGGTCCCATGAAGACAGGCAAAAAGCAGAGTGAGGCTCAAGGGCTGTCATCTAGGACTCTCATGCTGACAGGAGATATAGGTAATTACATATAAGGTAGCTGCAAGTGTGTAATAGACCCCTCGGAACCTGTGCAGGTACACCTGCTGGCTCCTTGACATGGAAGCTTTCCTGGAGGAGGAGAGTTTGAAACCCATGGGCTGAAAGACACAAGCAGAGGGAGAATCCTGGGTAAGAGGGAGAAAGGCAGGTGCAAATGGAAAGGAGGCCACGATGGGTCATCAGGTGCACAAGCACATGGAACAGATGGTCCATCCTGGCCCAGGAGAGAAAGGAGGTCCAGAAGGCAAAGAAGCAAGGAATAAAGGGAGAGGTATTCTCAACCTGGACTGGGAAGATTGGATTTGGAAGTTAGTGAGGAATTTCCGTAAAGTGCCACTCAAGGATGAAGTGTTTGGGCCCCAAAACACATGGGAGGAGTCACGTCCCATCACTTATGTATCCTCCTCCTTTCCTTTAGCATCAAGCCATGATCCACACTGTCCCCAGGGTTCCCAGGTCCCCAGGGCTTCCCAGGGGTGTTCTAGAGGCCAGAGTAATGTTCTGTCTCTCGACCTCAGGGTCAGGTCCTCTTATTCTTGCTGTACTGTTAAGGTCCTCTGCCCCTGGGTCCCAATTTTGCTCAGGAGAGTTAGATGAGTTAGATGAGTCTTATGCCAGACAGGTTAGAAGGAGGCCTAGTGCTCACACTTGCTATCACTTTCTAGTTGATCACCTCCAACTCATGGGAATGTGACACATCCAAGGACAGCTCCTGTCACCAGCAAACAGATCTCATAAGAAAGTTCTTAAACTGAACCAAACCCATAGCTTCTATCCATTGGTCCCAACTGTGTCCTTTGGAACATCACAGAAATCCAATCCTTTTCTCATAAAAACACTTAGAATATTGAGAACAGCTCTCCTGCTCCCTCAGGTGTTTTCTAGCCTAAATATATTCCACCAGTTTCTAATATGAAAGTCTTCACATGGGTCCCTCCCACCAGGGCCTCCAGAGCCTGGTACAGTGTCTTGCGCAAAGCAGGTTCTCCATAAATGTCCACTGATGCTTTCTTGACACATTTCCTCTTGACTTGTGGAGCCCATAGGTCCACACTTGTCACATACTGAGTTAACTGTGTGAAAACTGAGACCAAATCAAGTTAGAGAAAAGAACAAAAGAACAGTTCACAAAACTGGAAGATTTCAAGCTGAAAGTGGCAAGAAGCACACAAAATGAGTGTGACAGCTCAGTTGCCCAATGAAGTACATTGATCTCTAGTAATGACTGACCACTAGACACCTACATTCCTTTTAGGGGAACAGTGATAAATAAACTTACTTGTTTATAACCAATTGGCTAAGGAAGCTGTAAGGTCATGCTGATATGAGGAAAATTTAAATTCACTTACAGTCAGAGCCCACATTTTGGGGGGAAATCAGGGTAATTGTAAATTTCAGTTATGTGGCTATAGGTGTTTGGTCTTCAAACTATGGCCTCCATTTTTGTTTTTTTCCTTAGTGATTACCAACTAGAACTTCTAAATCCAGACTCTCCTTGGTAATGTGCCTCTCCCTCTTTCTGAAAGCTTCAGCACAGATACAAAGAGGTGGGTCCTAGCTGTCCCATGTCCAGGTCTATGTCATTAGGGTCCTGACCCCAAAGTAATAGTGTGGGTAGGGCCTGGGTCAGAGCTCTGTGAGCATGAGAAAGGTGTGGTGGTTCTCATGGCAGAGTTTGATGAAGGTTTGCTTGTTCTCTCATGTATAATCTGTAGGGTTGTCTCCTTACCATCTACTGAGGCCTCTCATATAATCATAGGGCTGTCCTTTCTTTGATATTGCTGGGCTCTCTGCTTGTCAGCCCCATGCTTCCTCTTGACATCTTAGTGTCCTATCTTGGACTCCAATTGGTGCACGCCTTTAGTGCTGGAGGACAAAGACATTTCTTGGTCTTCACCTAGGCTGGAGAAGTGTCATGAACCTCCCTCAGCCCAGTCAGAGACGTTATTGCTAGGAAGGTTCTCTGGTGCCTCTTTGTAGGTTGTGGCTCTGAGGGAACACAGTCTTATTCCAAAGTTGGAAAATGGAAGAGAAAACTTATTCCAACCAAGTAGAGAGGCAAAAAAACCATGTGATTCGGGCATCTGGAGATGTTCAGGGACTTGGGATATCCAGGTTTTGGAGAGGCCCTCTGTGGATTGTGGAAAGAAGCTCTCTAGCCCTGCGCAGGGATGCTGCCTGTTCTCCAGCACCGGGCATAGCACGTGGCACTTGGTAGGTGGATGAATAAATGAATGAATGTGCAGACAGCTCCAGAAATCTTTCCTGTGTGCCATAGGCACTTCATGCAAGTAAGAGCTCTGTTCTGGAGTCAAGAAGGACTCCAGTTAGAATCTTGACTTCACCACTTACTTGCTTTTTGAGGCCAGACCAGTTCCCTAATAAAAGGGCAACACATGAACCCTGCTTCCAGGATTCCCTCCAAGAATGTGCACAGGGATCAGGGTCCATTTTTGACCTCTGCAGACTCAGGCAGTCCTCAGGGCTTTGTGTTGCTGTTTGAAATCTTTCCCCAAGTTGCCCCATGACCCCTCATCTCTTGACTTAGAAAATCTCTAAGATTAAGAGACCAGGTTGACTCCAGTGCTGCAAGACCCTCAGGTCAGCCAAGCAGCTCTCCATTGGGCACACTCCTATGGGCTGACTCAGAAGAGGGGCCTAGGAGTGTGAGTGAGGGGCTCCTTTAGCTCTCAGGAGACTGGCCTTTGACATAAGCGTCCAAGTTAGACCTTGGGGCACCACTGAGGAAGCATCTATGTATTCTTTCATATGTCTTGCTTCTGCTGGACCCTTTCAGTAAGGGGAAGTGGACTACATGGGGCAGGGAGGTGACCTGGGCTGACTTGGCTCTTCTTAAAACTGGGATCGCAGGGCAGACAATTTCAGTCCTTGACTCTATTTATCTCAGAGGCATGCTTAATTCTTGCTTCTGACAAGGATGCTGTGTTTATAAGGTGTCATGGATTCACTTGGGACCCCTTCTTCCATACAACTCTCCTCATCCCCATCTGAGACCTTTGTTCTGAGGGCAAGTATCAGAGAGGAGAGAACCCATAGTAGCAAGAATTCTGGACATAAAGTTCTGAGGGCAGGTCCCAGGCCCTGTTGGCTTCTCCCAGGTGTGAAGTGTGTGTATAGATGAGCCCACGATGTGTTGTGGGGGAGGGTGGAGGAGTCCAGGTGATCCTCTGTCATGGAGCCTCTGTCAACATTGTTGTTCTATGCTTCTGTAAGGTCTCTTTCTCATTCCTACTCCAGATTGTCCATAAAAGGGGGAACAAAATCATCACAAGGATGGCCTGTGATTGGGTGGTGGGAAGGAAAGAGCACACATTAAGTCAGACATCAGCCTTGGGATCAGCTTTATTCTGTATTTTACCTTCACAAGGGAGAAGAAAGCAATGAAGCTGAAGAGAAGACTAGGCTGCACCACACAGACACAAATCACATGTCTAAAGAATGTACGTGAAATTACAGGGCCCAAAGCAGAACAGACATCAAGCACAAAGATCAACCAGGATCCCAGACATCCTATCTCATCTGTCCTGTTTAAATTCAACCATTTACATATGTATTTTTTTTTATTTTTAAAAGCAGAACTAACATTCCAATGTCCAATAATTTGCTGTTCCTTTTTAGAATGCAGAGACTAAATGATTCAATTTTTTATTTCTGTAGTACCACCAACCTCTTCTCTGTATTCATGGTGGTGGTGGTGGTGGTGGTGATCGTACAAGGTCCATCAAATTTCAGCTTTTTTTGAGGCTTGAGTGAGAGGCTGATACTCTGAATGATGAATGAAAGCATCCTTGGCTGTTACACACTCAAGGCTGGGTTAGTTTGTGCCCCAAGGGAGCTGAACTAGGCTTCTGTGGTCTCCCCTTATAACTGCACTATTCCTATGATGGCAACCTTCTATTAGACTGCTGTGAACAATACTTATTCACAAATATTGATGAAATACAGAGAGAAATGTCTTCAGAGACAACAGACCCGGTCCTGGAATACTGAGGAAACCAGGAGGCAAGAACAAGGTGCACACAGAGGTATCCACAGGTGAAGGCTACCATAGCATCAGCTTGGGTTGGGTTTTGATCTGTTGGCCATCTTCTTGACCCCAGATGGCATTATGAGAAGTTACTTTCCCTTGCCAGGGGGCAAGCACTTCTCCTGAACTTTCTGTGGACAAACTTCCACACATTTTGTCTGAGATAGCTCCTGGCATGGCTCCACACACTGAGATGGGCATTGGTCTTGGCTTTGCTGTGGGCAACTTTCTTGGCATAATCCCTGGCACTGAGGAAGACAAACCTCCTGAACTTGCACTGGGCACTTCTCCTGGCAGGGGTCCTGGCATGGGGGAAGGCACACTTCCTCAGCATTTGCCTGGCACTGCTCTTGGGACTTTTGAAGACATGGGGGAGGCACACATGGCTGCTTGCACTGCTGTTCATTAAAGGACATCTTAGGGTAGGTAGCAGAACCTGAAACAAACACAAGATTTGAAATTAATTGCATTAACAGTATCAGGCTGGGAACTGGGAAATGAAGGGTTAGTAGAGGGAAATGGGGAGTAAATGATCACTAACCCTAATAACCTATTTGTTTGCTGTTTTTTATTCTTTTCTCTTTTCTATCCCTATGTCAGCTCCCTCTGACACCCATTTCCTAACTGGGAATATTCTCATAGCTCTTGTCTGGATACCCATAGCCCAATCCTACCTGACACCACAGTTCTACCAGAGGTTTCCCCTTCTCCTCTATTTGACAATTTCTTTTTGAAAATCAGATGCAGGATACTAAATGGAATACACAGGATGGAGTGGAAGGCCCAGGAAGTGGCAAACCACTAAAAATCAGTGGAAAGTATAAAGCCCAATGGAGGAAGAGAACAGCCTCCTTAACGTAGAGCAGGAAGCGAGAGGGAGAGAGGGCACAGATGTCTCCACTTACCTGTCTTCAACAAGACTCCACAAAGGATATGGATTGCAGAGCCCGACAAGGTAGGGGCTTTTATATAGTGCCTGGTCCTGCCTCCTACAGAACTGACTGGTCACGTGGGACAATGCTCTAATTGTGGAGTCACCATAACGAGCTTCCTCTGAAATTGCCCAAGGTTTGAGTCACTGCTTGGGATGCCTGTTAATCAGCCTCCCTGTGGGCCGCTGGGTCCTCACCAGATCTCAGCAGGGAGGGGTTCCTCTTAGATCTCTCTCATTAAAGGTAGCAGCAAAAGAATGTTCATAAAACGTTATCTCAGTCTGTTAAACTGGGATTGGGTTCCTTGTCTGTCCAAACTGGTTCAGGATGTGGTGAGAGATAAGATCCACCTTATTCATCTTGCTTTCATCAATGGGGAGATTTATGTCTAAGGCCTAGGGTCTGTGTCAAGGACATGTATCGCCTGTTTTGGACATTTCCTCTGGATACCTCTTCATTGGGCCTGGAAAGTCACACTTCCCGACCCAAAGAAGATGGGTTGTTTTGTGGTTCCAAGTGCACAAAGGCCCTACAGCCTCCTGAAGAGAGTGATTTTCCCTCATAGAAGGCTTGAGAGAAATTGGACTCATTTGTTACTTGTAGGGTGAAGGAGAAGAGGAAAAGGAGAAGACAGGTAATCTTCATCTTCTTAATTTTTATTTATGTCATTTCTAAAAGTGGAGTTACAGAGTTTTCACAGTGACGAAGAAAACAGGATATGGCAAGGTTGGTCTGCCTCCTTGCCTTCTCAGAACTCAGGTCAATAAAAGCCAGGGGGATGAAAGGAAAAGTGTAAAAGCAAACACACCCAGTTTTCTCTACATCCAAACCTCGGTGTGAGCTGCCACTTCTGTCTTGGGTGCCCTCTCTCTCTGTGACTTGTGAAACCCTAAGCATACTGCAAGGCTCAATTCAAGTCCACCCCCTTCCAAGAGCCTTTGCTGATTACTCTAAACCAGAAACAAATTTACCTCCTTCTGAACTCCCATACTGGTTATTGTTGGTGCTATTTATACGATATTTGGTATAGTTATTGGGAATCCTAGTTATTTAAATACAAGATCTTATTGCTACCTCAGTTGTAGGTTTCTAGAGGGTAGGGGCTAGTAAATGGAAGATCAATGACTATTAATGCAGTGAATGCATTAATTAAGGAATAAAGAAGGTAAATGTAGGAGACAGCTGGAGTAGAGGAGGATCTCATGTATTAGAGGATGAAAAAAAAAATTTGTTTTTATGAAAGAAGCACCTAGAGCACAAAGTGGGGCCTTTTTCTTGTTTGCTAAAGTTGATCAAACCCCAGGGACTTAAAGATGATGGGCCCCTCTAACTTGAAGAAGTATGTTTAGGTCATTTCCTAAGAAAAAGTGTTTGGCTAAAATCAGAGTTTCCTTTAAAGGTTTATACAATTTTTGCATGCTTGATCCCCAAAATAGTTTTTAAAAGGTGAGCTGAAGAAGATCAGGTGACATTTTGGTCTTTAGGACTTGTGCAGAGAGGATTGATGTAGCACCAGCATGGGCCCCCTCAGTGACCTGTAAGAGGCAGGTGCCCAGGGTGGGAGGGGTCGGAGGTAGGCCTAGGAGAATCATGCTGATGTTATTGTGAGGCACATGATCTCCTGGGGACTGGGGTGAGAGTGGAGCTATGCAGGATGAGGAGAGGGATTTGGAAGATCCATGGGTATTTCTGAAGGGGCACGGTCATTTGGAGAACCTGGGAACTGGGTGATCAAGTATAGGATGGGGGGTAAGGGGTTCCTTCTTTTCTTTCTTTTCTTTTTTCATCTCCTCTTTCCTCTTCTCCTTTCCCTCTTCATCTCCTCCATCTTTTGTATGAAATGTTGTCTAAGAAACAAGATGACTCTCTGGAGTTCTAAGAGACAAGAAATTCTCCATCACTGGGTTTATTCATCCCTTTAGTCATTCATGGCTCTGCTTGGAGTCATTCATGGTTCTGAGACTGTGGACTTATGGAGAATATTGGCAAAAGTAAGCCCCCATGCTTGAGAAGAAGGCCCTTTCATGAGTCTTGGATAGCTGCAAGGTCCTGGAAGGCTCCTGGGGGAGATGTCTGCTCTGTGTTTTGCTGGACGGCAAGAATTAGCAGGCAAGGAGGGCAGGCAAAGGTATTGCAGGTGCCTGGAAGAAGGAGTGCTGCTAGAACCCAACTGAGAGGAGAGCCTGGGGCTGACTCAAGAAAGTGGTGGGTGGGAGGCTGGGGGCAGAGCCTGCTTGGTTGAGATTTCCAGAAGTTCTCTACAATAGGATGCACAAGGTGACCTTGCTTGTGCCCCATGCATTTCTGTATCTTTGGCTGAGACTCAGGAAGAGACCAAATAGGGTTATGTATAACAATGAAGAAAGCAGGCCATGTTCTCATGGAGGAGGTAATGCGGTTAGGAAGAGGCCAGAGTTCAACTTCTCTCAAAGGACTGTCTCTGCCTCACAGTGAGCTGATGACATTGAAGTGGGTCCGATGTAATCACAAGGGCCCTTCAATGTGTAAAAGGGGGCAGAAGAGTCAGTTTCACAGTGATGTGATGTGAGAAAGATTGGCTACTGTTGGTTTTGAAGATGGAGACCAGGCACCAGGAATGTGGACAACCTCTAGAAGCTGGGAAAGGCAAACGAACAGATTCCTCCTTAGAGCCTACAGAAGGAGATAGAGTCCTGTTGGCATTTTGGTTTTAGCTCAGAGAGACCTGTGTCAGACTTTGGGCTTCCAGAACTCTAAAATAATATATACTTATGTTATTTTAAGCCACTAAAGTTACGGTAACTTGTTACAGCAGCAATAGAAAATTAATACACCTTTCCAATTTCTGAAGATCTTGGAAGTCTCAAATGAAGAAGTAAAATCCCACTTAGCACTCCCTCATTTAAGTACCTACTCACTGGTCATGTCAGCTCCTCAGAGTCAAAGACAAGCTTTGGTGATGCATGGGAAAAGAACTGGATTCAGGACCCCCACTGACCTGGAGTTGATTCAATTACAGAGTATGTGTAATACTGGATACACTACTTAGCCTCTCAGAGCCTTAATTTCCTCTTGTTGAGAAGGGATAACATTATTTCACAGATTCCTTGTGAGGAATAAATTCGAGAACATATGCACCAACACTTAGAGCCATCAAGCTACTTATAGAATGTTAGTGTCATCTGAATCTGTTCAGGACTTAAATCCTTCACAAAGCATTCTCAATTCTCTCAGTTCTTGTTCCATCTCTACTCTCCCCCCAGCACTCTCTTTTCTTATGGTTTTCTAATCACTGGGATGCAGTAGACTACACAGAGGCCCAAAGATTTGGCTCTGTTCCAAACAAGAGGTGTGACTTCAGGCAAGCCCCTGAATCTTTCTGGCCTCAGTTTCATCATCTTTAAAATAGTAAAGGTAGACTAGAAGTCAATTCAGGTCCAATGCAGCTTTGATATTCTGTGATACTGTAAATGTGATCATAAATGATTTGCCCAGGCATCTATATGACTTTGTAAGTATGTGGGTGCATGTCTGTAGGGAGAGTGGTGGAGAGGGTCTCTTCCTCCTTGATTAGGTTATGATTTATAATCCACTTAGTTTTCTGTTTTCTGTGGGTGGCAGTGGCCTAGCCAGGTGGCTGAATGACCTTAGAAAGCCTATCTTTTCCTAGGTGCAGAGTGGGAGTATTTTGGGGTCTGAGTCCTCAAAAATCAACCTTAGTGGTTCAGTATCTGGGGTTGTAGCCTGGACAGCTGTGGGGATATTGTCTCACTCTAAATCTTAAGATTAGGTGACTAAATAGTTTCTGTAACCATCCCCAGCCCTTTAGCAAGACTGGGGCTAATCTGATTGAATGCCATCTGAGATTTAAGATTTTAAATTTCTGCAGCTGTCATTATTGGGAGCCAGGGTATAATTACACAGGATCAGCAGAAGAGAGTCAGGTGTGTGCAGGACATGTTCCCCCCCTTCCCATCAAATAACTATCTCCTTTGTTCAGATCATAAAAGTTCCCAGACTCTTCTGATTCACTCTACTGGCCCATCTGCATATTACAGGGCAGTGGCTCTGATAAAGCTGAATGGTGCAGAATGTGGCTCACCCCATTCCCTGGGAGCAGGTGCCTCTGGAGAGCCTGTGGGCTCCTGGAGGAGAGTCCACCACCCCCTCACTTCCCTGTCTCCAGTGTCACCTGTATAGACAGTCTGAATCAGAGGCTGTGGGAGGGGCTGAGGGTTACTGGCCACTGTGCCCAGAGGGGACATGACAGTACACCTGATTCCCCTTCTTTGTTTCAGTCCAACACATGCTTTAAATAGGAGGCACTAAATTATTTATTAACTGCATTTTTTTAGATGAGGCAAATGAGGTACAAAAATGTTAAGGGTCTAGTTCAAGACCATATGGTGAGCTCATGTCTGGACCAGGCAATGGCCCATGTAAAAACATTTAGGACAAAACCATATTGGGGATTCTTTATAAACTTCAAGGAGGCAACAAAGATGCAGACCAGTCAGTGGCTCTAAACAGTTTTGAGATGATTGAGAAATATACATATGTACACATCTTTACCTTCAGAGGATTCATGGCCCCAAGGTTAAAGACCACTGACACAGGAAATGGGGGAGAAGTGTGTACCCAAATTGTTTATGTTGATATTGGTCTTCAGTCCTTTTCCTCTTTGAGTCTGGGTCCTGGCTCTCTGTGGCCTAAATTGGGGTTAGAAATCCTAGACTCTTCTAGAAACCAAATCAGTGTGAACTTGGTTAAGATGGTTCTCACTCTGGAGCTGGGTTTCCTCACCCAGATACTGAGGCACTGAGCACATTCCATGCCACATCTGGCAAATTTTATGCTCAGTCATGCAAAAGTCCGCATCTGGCTTATACTGTGATTTGTGGGGTCTGGGGCACAGTTTGATAATGGGGTGGAGGGAATGACCCTATAAATCTGCTTGCCTTCAAAGATATTTGCCTTCCTTTTCTTTAACTCCCTCTCTCCCCATCAAGCCTGCTGTACCACTCAGCAGATGGAAGAACAGGACAGGTGCCACAGCAGATAGGGGTGAGGACTCTCAGCACTGACCAGCTTCCGGAGTGCTTTTGTGTTCTGGCTTTCTAAGTTCAGTTTCTCATGCCAAGGGCTTTGCATATACCATCTCACAGGTCACTCCTCTCCACACCTCAGTGAGACTCTTCTCATTCTGCAGGAGAAGAAACTGAGACCCCTTCTCCCACTGAGGTGACACAAATTGCCTTGGCTACACAGTTGAGAGTGTAGAGTTCACTTGGAATCTCACCTTCCAAGGTGAGAAATCTGCTCAGAGGCAGGCTGCACTTCCCAGGTGAGGTTGGGGGGAGGACTGGCAGGATCTACCTCTTGTCTGTCATTGAAAGCAATCAATGCCAGGGATGCCCTTTTCTCAGCCCCAGGCCACCCATATTCAGCCCCGTCTCCCTCTCCAATCTCTGAATTCTGGGAATGACACGTGTGTGGAGGGTAAGGAACACAGTAGCCAGGGCCTCATCTCAGAGTAAACTCCTTTTCTTTGGAAAAGTGCATCCAAAACTGCTGAACATGCACTCATTTATCGTTATTGAATATCTTCATTGTGTGCCGGGCCGTATCTGTTCTCAAAGAACTTACAGCCCAATGTAAACAGATGGACAGAATATGGCAGGGTAAGTGTTACAGGAGAAAGGTGTGGATGCTCTGAGACCACATAAAGGGGCATTTGACCGGCCTTCTGGGGACAGTGGAGGAAGATTCCTGGAGCGGGTAACCTCTCAGTTGGGTTCTGATGGAGATGAAGACCAGCCCAGCCCAATCCTCAGAGGACCCTTGATGGAAGGAGAAGAATGATAGAGGACAGACAAGTGTAAAGTCATGCAGGCCAGAAACTCTCTGCTGTGCCAGAAGTGCCAGGGGTTACCTGTTGCTGGGCTGCACAGCTCTAGAAGGAGAGAGAAGTGGCAAGGTAAAGCCAGACAAGGAGGTGGGGGCCAGCTCCAGAAGAGTTTCCCATGACTGGTCAAGTTATTTGAGCTGTTATTTAGGCAAAAAGGAGCCTTTTAAGGATTTTGCACAAGGAAGTGACATGTTTAGATTGGGATTTTAACCAGTCTACCTTAGCTGCCTTCCACTGGAGGCAGGACTAGAAGGTGAGCTTGGAACCTCACAAGCCAGTTAGGAGGTTCTGGGTGGTATAGGTGAGAGACAATGTGAGCGTTTCTGTTGGAAAGAGCATAAACCCTCAGTCTGAGCAGCATTTCTTCCCAGCCTGGGAGAGAGCATGGAGCTCTGCAGATGAGGTTTCATGTACCAGGTACAGCTGAAAATACCCTGATTTGAGTTTTATGATCAGTTTGTATTTTAGCATCTTTATGTGTTTGGCAATTGACTTACTGTATTTACCAATCTGTTTCTTTGCTGAGCATCAAAAGCTGTGGCACAGAAGTGGTTATGGCTCGTTATTGTCAATAAAGCCTCCCAGGATGTGCTTGTGCTCATATCCCTGGCTGGAGTATTTGGTCATGTGGAAGCAAGAGGGGCAGTTAGGACAGGTTCAGTAACTTGTTCCTTGTTGCCATCTCTACAGCTGACATTTGCATGTGAGGGACGCATGAAAGTGAGCTCTAAGTTGTCTTCCAGCTTCACAGCTTCAAAGCAAGACATCCTTGTGATTGTGTGCCAGCCCTTTCATATAGTACTGGCCCAGCTCACAGTGCCACCCCCAGCTGGCTTGGTCTGGGAGGACTTACAAGTCCTTTTGCAAGGCCAGCTGTATGGTTTCTTGAGAAACCACGATGCAAGAGGGCCTGTGGTAGAGTCTTCTCTTATTGTTTTTCCATGAAAGGAGAGGGCTTGGTCCTGCCCAATCACATTATCTGTGAGCCATCAAGCCTGGCACTGCACAGATTCTTGTGATGCCACTCTTCAAGTGTCGCTTATTTATTTATACAACCCTCTACCATTTGGGGCAGGGCCCTGGTGACTGCCGCTGGGGCTGGCAGTAATTATGGCATTCTGCAGGGAGGTAGCACACTCATCACGTTCTAGCCATCTTTCCTGGCATTGCCTTTGATCCAGGTTTTGCTGGGAAAGTAGCCATTAGGAGATGTGTATCTTTGGATTCATTTACATGGGAGAAAAGAGAATTAAAGTGGCAAATGGATGGTTTCATGTTCTCAGAGATGGCCTCCACCCAGTCTGTGCCCAGAGTCCTCAGAGCAACCCGGGAGAGCACCAACACCTGACCCACACTGCCATAGGGCCATGGGACATCTGAGACCAAGACCATACCCCTGAAAGGAAGGCACACAAAGTGGGATGCCTTCTGCATGTTGTGCACTCAGGTGTAGGAAGATGTTCTTCCTTCTTTTCCTTTGTTTTTGTTTTTATTTTTGTTCATTAAGCAAATAAAGATTTGGGGGGTTTCTGAAGTATTCCTGATTATATAATTTTTTTCCCACTATATGAGAAATAAAAGCTTACTAATGAAAATACAAAGGCTAGTGAAAATAAAAATACTCCACAGGTTACAACTCCATTGTCCTAAAATAACTAAGAATGTTGACAAATTTTCTTCTATTATTATTATTATTATTATTATTATAAGTTTTTGGTTAAATATAATTGCTTTTATCCTATACGTCCAACTGGGGCCTTGCTCTTTCCCCCTTAGCACATTTTAATAATTGCATAATGTTTCATCAAGTAAATAGATCTAAATGCATTTAATCAAATTCCTGTTAGATATTTAAATTGTTTCTAAGTCACACTGTGATAATCTGACATACATACATAGCTTTTTTTTTTTCCATTTTGGAATTATTTTTCTTTCTAAGACATGGAATAACAATTGGGTTCAAGGATTTTATGCTTTTGATGTATGTTTCTATATTCCTCAAATTCTTTTTTAAAAGGAGTTTTGTCTATTTATGCTTTCTCCAACTGTGGCACACTCTTTAGCACTGGGATTCTCAGATATTGTTTAAAAGTGACCATTAAAAAATGGAAAAGACTGTCACCTTATAGTGCTATTTCCTCCCTCCTTTGTGATCTCTACTGAGGTTTAAGAGTTGTCCATCTATTGTCAACAGTTGACCATATGTCCCCTAATGCCCTAAACTAGGCTTCCAGAGGCTCCTAGTGTCCAGGAAGTACCTCTCTGCAAGGACTCTGAGACCCAAAGGACTCTTCACATCCAGAAAATGAGGAGTTGCATGCCTACAGCCTTGTCTAGCTCTCATATTCTAAAAGTCTGCTTCTGCAACTAGCTCATTATATGACTTGGTCTGATGAGGATCCCAGGTGTCTTGGGCACATTTTGGACTATTTGTACTTACTGTACCTTTGTGGTTCTGAACCAGCTTCCAGACTCAGAAGGATATGAAGCTGTTTATATGCCATGATTCCATGGGCAACCAGTGATTTCTTACTGTGATAGCAGAGAATCCTAAACCTACTTCCACTTGACTTTTGTGGGTTGTAATGACAAACTTGGTCACAGAGGCAGGCTCAAACACTTCTGGGCAATCAGGTTTCTTTTCTGGAAGTAATAGCAGCATTTCATGCCCAACTTGTCAACAAGCTGGGTCTGCACCTGGCCAAGGACCTTACCACATGGAGGGGGGTCTGAGGAGAGGAGCAGACCCACCCTGAAGATGAGTAGAGACTGGTGGAGTGGAGGGAGCTTGAAATGGTGACCACACTCCCAGGCCCTGACATCCCAGTTCCTATAGTTCTAATTCTATGCCTCTTCTCCATCCTAATACCCTTCCCAGGAATATAAGCCAATATATTCCCTTTTGTGAATTAAACAATGTTGATGTGGACTTCCCTAGCCACTTGTAAGTAATCCCCACTTTACAACTGTAAATATTTTTCCTGTTCATTCCTAATTGAGGTCCTTACAGATTTATCCTTTTTTGTGTGTGCTGAAGTTTTCCTTTTGGAATTTTATAGATTCACAGGTTGTTGCCCAAATAGAGCATCTTTCACCGGAATTCTCTCCATGGCGACATGTTACAAAACTATGGTTCAGTATCCAAACCAGCCAGCTGACATTAGTGTAGTCCACAACTCCAGTTTGTTTTTTTTTTTAATTTTTAAAAGAGTACCTATCTGTGCTTACAGGTATAATTTAGAAACTATTGCCTCAGGAGACTTACAGCCTAATAAGGAAAAAAGGCACAGGGCAGTTATGTTCAGGTGTGACATATGAGACCTGGGAAGGTGCCATGTGCTCCCCTCTCTGAGTGCTGGCTGTGTTCCATTAAATCAGGTGCTTGGGCACATGTTCGCCCCCTAAGCCTCATGACAACCCTGTAAGCTTACTGCTAGCATCAGCACTCCTTTTACAGAGAGAAGGAAACCAAAGATCAAAGCAGAGCTAGAGTTTAAGCCCACTCAGCCTGTTTTCAGAGTGTTCTGCCCAAGCATTATGCAGTGGGATTAATAGCGGAGGGTAGAATTTTTCCTGAGCCTTTCTGGACCTTTCCTCAATGTACCACTCCTCTTTCCCCCTCATGCCCACTTCCTCTGTCATGAGTACTTGGGCTCCTGAGGCGAACCACTGTAACAGCCATATTTACAGCTCTCTCAGGCTGCAGTCTCTGGATGTGCCCCTCAAGAGATGCCATATTCCTCTATGCAGCAGGTGGGGCCAGAGGGGAGGCCATTTTCAAAAGTTGTTGATTGTAGAGTAAGGGCTCTAGCCTCCCTCTAGAGTGAGGGATTGTGTCTTGGTGGTTTAGTGCTAGAAAACAACAAACAAAAAACTACAAAAAGAGAAAAAAAAACACAGGAGAAGAAAGCTTTGCACAGCAGAGGAATATGTTTACTTGTCAGTTCATGGCTTCAGGTTTCAGCACCAAGATGGTGAACATGGTGAAGATGTTGGAGGTACTGGGTTGAGTGGTACCCTTGGTGCCTCACTCTGGGGGTGGGCAGGGTGGTGGGCATTTAGGAGGACAGGGCTTGGCACAGGGCTTGGGAGGGGAGGGAGCTGGGCATGGAGGAGGGCACGGTGGGGGGCACAGCGAGGGGCATGGTGGGCACTTTGGTGGTGGTGGGCACTTCTCCCGTGGACACTTCTCAGAGCACCGTTGCAGAAGCTTCTTTAAACAGCTGGGTTGGCATTTGGCCTCACACTTTTGTTCACATCTGGGATCACAGTTCTTGGGCTCATTCTTGGGGTCACTAGATTTATTTTTATCATCACTCGACATTCTTTTTTTTGATTTTCTGGGCCCTGTAAAGAAATATGCAACAGGTGGTATGTGGGAGACCATACTGCAAGATAGGAGAGGACCAGCAATGCCTTCCCACTCATATCTCCTTCCCATCCTTGCTCTTATGAAAACTTTCCCAGGGTGGTTTGGGCTCTAGACCAAATTCTTATTGAAAGGCTGTCCTCTTGTCCTTGGAGTGGATGACATTTCTTGGTCTCTCCACCTTTACTCTGCTTTTTGTTCACTTACTCTTTCCTCCATTCCGAATCTCCCAATAGGAGTTCTCAACCTAGCATCCTGGAACCACCCCTCACCCATGATAAAATCATATTTAATCATATATTTATCAATTTAATTGCTATCTTTTGTAACACCCTGTGTTTTAATTCATCTAAATGTACTATTCTGAAGTCATAAGTTTGGTTAGACTGCTAAAGGCATTCATGGCATAACAAGGGTTTTAAAGAACTCCTTTAGGGCCACCTCCATCTGGAGATGGAACAAGAAGATATAATAATGGGTCTAGGGACTCAGGACACTTCTTTCAATCCTGTGTCCTGCCTAAGACCTCAAAGCCTTGATTTCTTCACTTGAGAACTTGGGATGGGAAGATAATTCAATTTCTACCATGGCTGAACTCCCATGGGCCACTATGGGACTCTTCCTCCCCATGAATACAGGAAAGGAAGAAATCAGGAGAGGAGGAGATGAGCTGGGAAATTCTAATTCTTCTGAAAACATGAATGTGAGAGCCACAAAATATGATTTTAATGAAGAATTTTTTTTTTCTCCCTCTGTTAAGTTTTGGCCTGAGCTAGGTCTTCTTCTATGGATGGTTTTACTTCCAGGTATGAACACGGCTTTTCAGTCCCTGAAAATACTTGCAAGTTGTATCTAACTGGTACACCTTTGGTTTCCTTTAAGAATATAAAGTAAACTTTTATCTAATTTAGTTTTAAAATCAGTATAGCTCTCTGGAGAAATAGATCATTAAATTAAACTCCAAATTTGTTAAGAATATCTCTTTCAAAGGGGATAAAGCTACCCCCTTTCTTGTTACCAAAAATGAGAGGAGGATTTCATTCAAAAATAGCCATCGTCTTAACCCTGTTCAATGCATGGGATGCCATAGGTCATTCTCAGGAAAGGAGAGAAAAAAGACGGGGCATTTCCAGTTGTCCAAATGCAACTCACCCTTTTGTATTGGTAGTGAACTTGACAAGTAGTCGAGTGAGGTGGGTGGTATTTCTGTGCTTGAGAAGGTGGATTTTCCCTCTGGCTCCTCTGTCCAGCTCTGAGGAAGCTAGGGGGTGGGGGAGGGAAAGCCCCAATTGTGACCTCATCACTGCATCATCAGGTAGCTATTGTTGTGTGACTCCAGAGCTCCCAGCTCAACTCAAGCCCTTGAGAATAGACTGCTTCTTCACCCCCCTTTGCTGTCTTTCAAAATTCATGCTGGTGAAATCAGACCATGGTGAATACTATTGAGTTCTAAGGATAAGAAGGCTCATTGTTGCTAGTAGCAGAAAAACTCTGTTTACACATGGTCTCCCTTTCCTCCCAAATTTTACCTCTTTTGAACTTGGTCCTCCACCTTTCTAGTAGAGCTTCCTGGATTGCTCACAGTCATTTTCATTCTCTTCTCCCTAGTTTCTAATACGAGAGTCTGAAACCTCTTTTTGCCACTCCACTCATCCTAAATTATTTCAGCTCTTTTTCTGTGTTTCTGCCTATATTTCACTGATTGTTGTGGTTTGCAATTTTTTTTTAATCAGGGAGTGGATATCTCTTGATGTCCAAGGTAAACTCTCCTTATTGTATAGAGCTTGAGTTGATATTCCTGACCAGTTCTGACATATTGTGTTAACCACAATTCCTGCCTTAGAGTAGACAGGTTTGCCTCTGAGAAAATTCCTTCCTTGCCTTTTCAAAGGCCTGGCCAGTGGATCTCTATGGCTGCACCAGGAGTGTGTCTGGGTGGTAGTAGGAGGTTGGTGTGGGAAAGGCAAGTGGGTGGGATACATAGTGTCTTGGACTCAGGAAGTTCATCTTGGCTGATGACTTTTGGTTAAAATTGTGAAATGATTGTCTAAGGTGTTGACAGAGATTTCTGACAGCAAAGGGTGGGATGGACTAGTGGATGGGGCAGTGGAGCAAAAGATGCAGTAGCCTGTTTCAAAGAGATTATAAACATCTTGAAGTCTGAAGTAAGGTGGTGGTAGTGGTAGGAAAGGGTACTAATGAGAGAAGCATCATCAGAGAAGTGTATTTATAGGATTTAGTTAATGGGAAATTGAGAATAAAATTATGAAAGATGACTCCCGGGTGTTATTGTTAATGGGTGCTGAAGAAACAGAATATATTTGTGTTAGAAGATGAGTTTGAGTCTGAGCAGGTTGAGTGTGGTCACAGTGGAACATCTTAAACGGTTATTGGAAGTGTGACTCCTGCCTTGTGCCACTGAGCAGACTGAGACCTTGAGTTATATTCAGTAAAACAGGTGTTTGCTGAGTGGATAAGGATGAGAGAGGATTGGAGGAGAGAAAAGAAAAGGTACTGGGTAGGATGGGGAATCCCAGTATAGGGTTTATTTGGTATTTGCAAAGGATAAAGAACGTCATACAAAACTTAAACCCAAATGAATCCAAATGAAAGGGGAGAGTGGGCAGAATTTAACCCCCTGTCACTAGGATAAGTGTTGTACCCATTATCATGATATAACCTACCCCTCCATCCTCATTTTCTTTGCTCTATAATTTTCGTAATTATGAGCTCTAGCTCTTCAAAGCTGTTGAGAAGCAATTTCTGCACCCATCTCAAGAGACTCAGCTCCATCTGCTGTTCAGCTCTGAAGCAAAGTTAGCAATCCGGTTATGGACAAGGCAGTTATTTGTGATAGTTATGTCAAAAGATGTAGTGATTTTGACTGGCTATTGTCTAGCTATTTCCTCTTCACTCTCTCCTTTCTCCCCTCTCCTATTTCTTGCTCAAGAAATTCCCACTGAATGAAAGTATATCATCCATAGGACTTCTACTAGGACATTTGTCCTTATCTTTTCAGTCTTTAAAACCCTCCTCTAAAGGCCAAGACTCCTGGCACTATTACGTTTAGTCTCCTGGCTATCAGCCTCACCTTTGGTTCAGGGTTTGGTCAACAACTGGCTGACGGCAAGGCACTGCCGAGGTGAATAAAGAACAGCCTCTGGACCTGTTGGGTATCAGAGGAAAGGAGGCTTAAATGAGAGAAGAGTGGGTATCAAACCCCCAGGTTAAGAATGAGGACCCTGGAATCAGGCTCTGGGTTCAAATCCCACCATCATTTTTTTACTTACCACATGGCCCCTATGATTGACTTCACTTTCTAAATCTCAGTTGCTTCATCCACAGAATGTGATGATAATAATAACACCCATCTTAGGACTGTATGTAACTTATACTGAGCACTCATAACAGGCGCATTTCCAAGTGTAAAACCTACACTGTCACCCAGGACACTGTCTCATTCTACTTATGGCCTGCTGTGAAGATTAAATGAGATTCTATGAATAAAGAGCCCCCAGTAAATGTTTGCTGTGCATGTGCATTATTATTTTTGTCAGTGTTTTCCTGACTCTTTCATCCCTTGGCTTGCTGACTATCCTCCCTACCCCACAATCTTGTCCCTGAAATCTCACTTCTCCATATCATTGTTTCCTGCCTTCCAGTTAACATTCCTGATGGTGTTTACAGGAAGAATAGATATTTCAGTATTCATAAATGATTTCAGTTTTGAGTAATTATGTAAGAGTTGATGTAAGTGTTATTGATAACAGATAGTAATTTAAACATCTACTAGTCCAAAAAAGCAGACCATTCAGCGGTTTATCTTTGTGAGCCTCAAGGCCTTGTCTGGCTGCATATTGTACCAGGACAGGGATTCTATGTGTCGGCAGTTTAACTTCACTTTGTTCTTCTCTCTGTTTTTTAGGTGAAGTCTTCTTTTTCTGTTTTTTTTCCCCTCTGTGTAATTTTTGTCAAATAAACAGTCCTTATAAGATAGAGTCAAGAAATGACTCTATTCTTCCCCTTGGTGCCTGTTAAGACCTTCTTTGAGAGGCTGGTTCTTCCCTTCCTCCTGGGAAAAATCTCCAGAGTATGAGAGACTTTTAGAATCATGCTTAGACAATAAGTTCTCTGGTCACTTCTATTAATTGTAAACAATCTTATTTTAGTAATCAGAAGGTATATTTGCTGGAATTAAGATGGTGGAGAAGTAGGGGGACCCTGGGATTTCCTCATCCTTCAAGCCCAGCTGCATTGAGGTCAGATCACTTGGAACACTGAGGAAATTGATCTGTGGAGTTGTAGAAGGATCTCCACAGTTAGAGAGAGACAGCTTGGCAGGTGTGAGCTGTGTAGAAGTGAATTGGGTGGGGGGGGAATGACAGTGCCATTGAGGGGAGGGAACCCTTTTTGTGGAGAGACAAAAGGCAGAGAAAAAGGGGGGGGGGTGAGAAAATGCGGCATAGAGTTAGCACAAGAGGAAAACCTCTCTGGACCACAGAGTGGGGAGCAATAAGTACCGACTGTTGCAGGTTTTTGTTGTTTGTTTGTTGCAAACAGCATTTGGAGCTCAAACTCTGAGGTTTGGGAAGTGCATGACTTTCCTGGAGTGGAACTGTTGTGTGTGCTCCTAGAGAGAAGGAGGGAGCTGACCCGGGAGTGCATTGCATGGTGTAGGGATCACCATGCACACCAGGAAAGAACATTTCCCTTCCTGGAGTACTTTTGGAAGAGGGTACATTGCCTCCCCAAGGATGAAAGACTTACAGGTGCCAGTAAAAAGCCTTTCATCAGCAGGGAACAGAGGTGCCCCAGAAGGAATATAACCTTTGCTGCTATTAGCAGGGCTACACCGTAGATTCTCCACACTATAAAGGCAAGAGACTGTTTTTCACCGACAAGAATTCAGACACAGAATGGAGAAGCTCTACTCTGGAGGAGAGTGGGCAGACCGTGCAGTGCCAGGTCCTTAAAGGGTTCAGATTTTGAAGCCCAGCCACATGCCAAAGAAAAACATGGGAGAGCTGTGGTGCAGGGCAAGCTGACTCTTCTTGCTATTCTGTGAGGGCTGCATAAACAGTGGGGGTGTGAGATCCCTAGTCTGTGGATGAGAGATTGGGGTCGCTCCATTTCCCCCCCAAATCCAACACAGTGGGACATCAGAGAGCATCACAGTGACTCCCAGTGGAGGCTGGACCTGCTTATAAAAAACCCTGCCCTTCTGTGCCTAGCAACTGCTTATTTAGTGGGGCGAGACATTCTGACCCAGTACACTGGACCTCTCCTCCAGAAGACCAGCACAGTCAACAGCCTCCATGTACCAGGACTTTAAAATGACACCTACAGCCCTTTCTTTTTTTCTTTCTTTCTCTCTTTCTTTCTTTCAGAATCAGGCTCATAGTTTCTTGTGTGTTTTTTGGGGGGATTTTTTGTTTGTGTTTTTTTTCCTTTTATTCTTTTTTTGGATTAGTCTTATTCTTTTTTTCTTCCTTTTTTTTTTCTTTTCTTCCTCTTTTTTTTCTCTTCATTTCCTTTATCTTTCCTTGGAATCACCCTTATAGGGTATTTTTTATTTTCTGTTTAATGTTTTTTTTGGTCCACTTTCCTTTTTTCTTTTTTTTGGATCAGGCTTACTCCGCCTTTTTTCCAGGGTTACTTCAACAAACAAATCAAAGCACGCCTAGTTAAAGGTCAAAAAACTCCACCACTGCAAGCAAGCAGGTGCTCTGCAGAGAAATGACCAGTGGTAAAGAGCAGCCAAAATGCAACATCAGAGTGCACACAGCATACACCAGAAATACTTTCTGAAATGCCAGACCCTGGACAATGTATGACCCCCCCCCTTTTTTTTGGAGTTTCCCTGTCTCTCTTTTTTTTATACTTTAACTTTATTTTTTATTTTTTAAAATTTACATCCAAATTAGTTAGTATATAGTGAAGCAATGATTTCAGGAGTAGATTCCTTAATGCCCCTGACCCATTTAGCCCATTCTCCCTCCCACAACCCCTCCAGAAACCCTCAGTTTGTTCTCCATATTTATGAGTCTCTTTTGTTTTGTTCCCCTCCCTGTTTTTATGTTATTTTTGTTTCCCTTCCCTTATGTTCATCTGTTTTGTCTCTTAAAGTCCTCATATGAATGAAGTCATATGATTTGTGACTTCTCTGACTAATTTCACTTAGTGTAATACCCTCTAGTTCCATTCACGTAGTTGCAAATGGCAAGATTTCATTCTTTTTGATTGCCTAGTAATACTCCATTGCATATATATACCACATCTTCTTTATCCATTCATCCATCGATGGACATTTGGGCTCTTTACATACTTTGGCTACTGTTGATAGTGCTGCTATAAACATGGGGTGCATGTGTCCCTTCGAAACAGCACACTCGTATCCCTTGGATAAATGCCTAGTAATGCAATTGCTGGGTCGTAGGGTAGTTCTATTTTTAGTTTTTTGAGGAACCTCCATGCTGTTTTCCAGAGTGGCTGCACCAGCTTGCATTGCCACCAACAATGCAAAAGAGATCCTCTTTCTCCGCATCCTCACCAACATCTGTTGTTGCCTGCATTGTTAATGTTAGCCATTCCGACAGGTGTAAGGTGTTATCTCATTGTGGTTTTGATTTGTATTTCCCTGATAATGAGTGATGTGGAACATTTTTTAATGTGTCGGTTGGCCATCTGGATGTCTTCTTTGAAGAAGTGTATATTCATGTCTTTTGCCCATTTCTTCATTGTATTATTTGTTTTTGGGGTGTTGAGTTTGATAAGTTCTTTGTAGATTTTGGATACTAACCCTTTATCTGATATGTCATTTGCAAATATCTTCTCCCATTCTGTCAGTTGCTTTTTAGTTTTGCTGATTGTTTCCTTTGCTGTGCAGAAGCTTTTTATTTTGATGAGGTCCCAGTAGTTCATTTTTGCTTTTGTTCCTCTTGCCTCCAGAGATGTGTTGAGTAAGAAATTGCTGCTGGCAAGATCAAAGAGGTTTTTGCCTGCTTTCTCCTTGAGGATTTTGATGGCTTCCTGTCTTACATTGAGGTCTTTCATCCATTTTGAGTTTATTTTTGTGTATGGTGTAAGAAAGTGGTCCAGGTTCATTCTTGTGCATGTCACTGTCCAGTTGTCCCAGCACCATTTGCTGAAGAGACTGTTTTTATTCCATTGGATATTCTTTCCTGCTTTGTCAAACATAAGTTGGCCATATGTTTGTGTGTCCATTTCTGGGTTCTCTATTCTACTCCATTGATCTGAGTGTCTGTTCTAGTGCCAGTACCATACCGTCTTGATGATTACAGCTTTGTAGTATAGCTTGAAGTCTGGGATTGTGATGCCTCCTGCTTTGGTTTTCTTTTTCAAGATTGCTTTGGCTATTCTGGGTCTTTTCTGGTTCCATACAAATTTTAGGATTATTTGCTCTAGCTCTGTGAAGAATGCTGGTGTTACTTTGATAGGGATTGCATTGAATATGTAGATTGCTTTGGGTAGTATTGACATTTTAACAATATTTGTTCTTCCTGTCCAGGAGCATGGAATCTTTTTCCATTTCTCTGTGTCTTCTTCAATTTCTTTCATAAGCTTTCTATAGTTTTCAGTGTATAGATTTTTCACCTCTTTGGTTAGATTTATTTCTAGGTATTTTATGGTTTTTGGTGCAACTGTAAATAGGATCGATTCCTTGATTTCTCTTTCTGTCATTTCATTGTTGGTGTATAGGAATGCAACCGATTTCTGTGCATTGATTTTATATCCTGCAACTTTGCTGAATTCATGAATCAGTTCTAGCAGTTTTTTGGTGGAATCTTTTGGGTTTTCCATGTGGAGTATGTCATCTGCGAAGAGTGAAAGTTTGACCTCCTCCTGGCCAATTTGGATGCCTTTTATTTCTTTGTGTTGTTTGATTGCAGAGGCTAAGACTTCCAATACTATGTTGAATAACAGTGGTGAGAGTGGACATCCCTGTCTTGTTCCTGACCTTAAGGGGAAAGCTCTCAGTTTTTCCCCATTGAGGATGATATTAGTGTTGGGTCACCCGTATATGGCTTTTATCATCTCGAGGTATGATCCTTTTATCTCTACTTTCTTGAGGGTTTTTGTCACGAAAGGATGCTGTATTTTGTCAAATGCTTTCTCTGCATCTGTTGAGTGCATCATATGGTTCTTGTCCTTTCTTTGATTGATGTGATGAATCATGTTAATTGTTTTGCAGATATTGAACCAGGCTTGCATCCCAGGTATAAATCCCACTTGGTCGTGGTGAATGATTTTTTAAATGTATTGTTGGATCCGGTTGGCTAATATCTCATTGAGGATTTTTGCATCCATGTTCATCAGGGAAATTGGTCTATAGTTCTCCTTGTTAGTGGGGTCTCTGTTTGGTTTTGGAATCAAGGTAATGGTGGATTCACAGAAAGAGTTTGGACATTTTCCTTCCATTTCTATTTTTTAGAACATCTTCAAGAGACTAGGTGTTAACTCTTCCTTAAATGTTTGGTAGAATTCCCCTGGAAAGCCATCTGCACCTGGACTCTGGTATTTTGGCAGATTTTTGATTACTAATTCGATTTCCTTACTGGTTATGGGTCTGTTCAAATTTTCAATTCCTTCCTGTTTCAGTTTTGGTAGTGTATATGTTTCTAGGAATTTGTCCATTTCTTCCAGATTGCCCAACTTATTGGCATAAAATTGTTTATAATAGTCTCTTATTATTGTTTTTATTTCTGTTGTCTTAGTGATGATCTCTCCTCTTTCATTCTTGATTTTACTTATTTGGGTCCTTTCCTTTTTCTTCTTGATCAAACTGGCTAGTGGTTTATCAATTTTGTTAATTCTTTCCAAGAGCCAGCTTCTGAGGTTTCATTGATCTGTTCTACTGTTTTTTTTTGGTGTCGATACCATTAATTTCTGCTCTGATATTTATTATTTCCTGTCTTCTGCTGGTTTTAGGTTTTATTTGCTGTTCTTTTTCCAGCTCATTAAGGCGTAAGGTTAGGTTGTGTATCTGAGATCTTTCTTCCTTCTTTTTTTAAATTTTTTAATTTTTTTTAATGTTTATTTATTTTTGAGACAGAGAGAGACAGAGCATGAACAGGGGAGGGGCAGAGAGAGAGGGAGACACAGAATCAGAAACAGGCTCCAGGCTCTGAGCTGTCAGCACAGAGCCCGACGCGGGGCTTGAACTCACGGACCGTGAGATCATGACCTGAGCCGAAGTTGGATGCTTAACCGACCAAGCCACCCAGGCGCCCCCTTTCTTCCTTCTTTAGGAAGGCCTGGATTGCTATATACTTTCCTCTTATGACTGCCTTTGCTGTGTCCCAGAGGTTTTGTGTTGTGGTGCTATCATTTTCATTGACTTCCATATACTTTTTAATTTCTTCTTTAACTGCTTGGTTAGCCATTCATTCTTTAGTAGGATGTTCTTCAGTCTCTAAGTATTTGTTAACGTTTCCAAATTTTTTCTTGTGGTTGATTTCAAGTTTCATAGCATTGTTGTCTAAAAATATGCATGGTATGATCTCGATCTTTTGTACTTACTTAGGGCTGATTTGTGTCCCAGTATATGGTCTATTCTGGAGAACGTTCTGTGTGCACTGGAGAAGAATGTATATCCTGCTGCTTTAGGATGAAATGTTCTGAATATATCTGTTAAGTCCATCTGGTCCAATGTGTCATTCAAGGCCATCATTTCCTTGTTGATTTTTTGATTAGATGATCTGTCCATTGCTGTGAGAGGGGTGTTGAAGTCTCCTACTATTATGGTATTACTATCGTTGAGTTTCTTTATGTTTGTGATTAATTGATTTATATATTTGGGCACTCCACATTTGGTGCATAAATGTTTACAATTGTTAGGTCTTCTTCGTCTATAGATCTCTTGATTATGATATAATACCCTTCTGCATCTCTTGATACAGTCTTTATTTTCAAGTCTAGATTGTCTGATATAAGTATGGCTACTCCAGCTTTCTTTTGTTGACTATTAGCATTATAGATGGTTCTCCATCCCCTTATTTTCAATCTGTAGGTGTCTTTAGGTCTAAAGTGGGTCTCTTGTAAACAGCATATAGATGGGTCTTGTTTTCTTATCCATTCTCTTACCCTATGTCTTTTGATTGGAGCATTGAGTCCATTGACATTTAGAGTGAGTACTGAAAGATATGCATTTATTGTCATTATGATGCTTGTAGAGTTGGAGTTTCTGGTGGTGTTCTCTGGTCCTTTCTAATCTTTTGTTGCTTTGATATATATATATATATATATATATATATATATATATATATTAAATAAAATATATACGTATTTTCATCTTTTCTCCCCTCAAAGAGTCCCCCTTAAAATTTCTTGCAGGGCTGGTTTAGTGGTCACAAATTCCTTTAATTTTTGTTTGTCTTGGAAACTTTTCATCTCTCCTTTTGTTTTGAATGGCAGCCTTGCTGGGTAAAGAATTCTTGGCTGCATTTTTTTTTTCTGATTCGGCACACTGAATATATCCCACCACTCCTTTCTGGCCTGCCAAGTTTCTGTGGATAGGTCTGCTGCAAACCTGATCTGTCTTCCCTTGTAGGTTAGGGACTTTTTTTCCCTTGCTGCTTTCATGATTCTCTCCTTGACTGAGTATTTTGTGAATTTGACTATGATATGCCTTGTTGATGGTCGGTTTTTGTTGAATCTAGTGGGAGTCCTCTGTGCTTCCTGGATTTTGATGTCTTTCCCCAGGCTAGGAAATTTTTCTGCTATGATTTGCTCACATAATCCTTCTACTCCTATTTCTCTCTCTTCCTCCTCTGGGACCCCTATGATTCTGATGTTCGTTTTTAATGAGTCACTGATCTCTCTAATCCTTAAATGGTGCTCTTTTGCCTTAATCTCCCTCTTTTTTCCTGCTTCGTTATTCTCTATAAGTTTGTCCTCTATATTGCTGATTCTCTGTTCTGCCTCATCCATCCTTGCCGCCGCTGCATCCATCCGTGATTGCAGCGCAGTTATAGCATTTGTAATTTCATTCTGGCTATTTTTTACTTCTTTTATCTCTGCAGAAAGGGATTCTAATCTATTTTTGACTCCAGCTACTATTTTTATTATCGTGATTCTAAATTCTGGTTCAGACATCTTGCTTGTGTCTGTGTTGGTTAAATCCCTGGCTGTTGTTTCTTCATGCTCTTTCTTTTGGGGTGAATTCCTTCGTTTTGTCATTTTGAAGGGAGGAAAGGAATTAAAGAGGTAGAAAAACTGAAATCAAAAAAATTAAAATTAAAAATTAAAAATGCACACACAAAAATCGAATAGATAGATGATGCTAGATCCTAGGTGTGTTTTGGTCTGGGTGTAGAAAGTGGTTTGACAGATTAGAGAAACAAACAAAAAAAAACCAAAAAACAAAAAAACAAAAAAAAAGGGGGGGAGAGAAAAATAGGAAATTGAGAATTTGAAAAAATATATACAGTAAAGTAGACTAAAATACACAAAAGTAGAGAATATAGTAGAAAAACTTATAGAAAAATATTTTTAATAAAAATTAAAAAGAAATATGAATTTTTTCTGTGTTTAAGAAAAAAGAAAGGACACAAAAAAGAGAAAAAAGGTAAAAAAAGGAAAAAAGAAAATAAATAAAAGAAATCATTTGAAAATTTGAAAAAGTGAATACACTGTAGTAGACTGAAATAAAATGATGGGAATAAGATAGAATTTGAAAAAAATTACATACAAGCAAAAAATATAGTAATAAAAATTAAATAAAAATATTTTTAAAAGAAATTGAAAGTAAAAATGAAGTGTTTCTCTTTCTACATTCAAGAAAAAGAATAGAAATGAAAAATAGAAAAAAGAAAAAGAAAGAACAAAAAGGAAATTGAAAATTTGAAAAGGTGAGTACACTGAAGTAGACTAAAATAAAATGATGGGAGTAAAGTAGAATTTGAAAAAATTTACACAAAAGTAAAAAATACAGTAATAAAAATTAAAGAGATATTTTTAATAACAATTGAAAATAAAGATGAGTTTTTTCTCTTTCTGTATTCAAGAAAAAGAAAAGAATTGTAAAAGAGAAAAAGGAAAAAGAGAGAGAGAAAAAATTGAATAGATGAACCTACTAACAGATTGAAGTAGGACTGAAATTGCTTCTTTTTCCCCTAGAGGTCAGTCCATGTAGCTCTTTATAGTCCATAAATTAAGCAGGTGGTGAGGTTTGTGTTCTTGAAGAGCGAAGTTGGCCCAGTTGGGCAGGCCTCGGTGTAACAGCTCTGCTCTCCACTAGATGGCGCTGCTAGCCTACTGGGGTGGATTGTTGCAGTGCTCGTTAGTGCACATGTGCATGCGCGTGAGCGGGAGCGGTGAAAAATGGCACCACCCTGACACCCAGTCTGCTCTCCCAGATCAGCAATTGCGCACTGGTCCTCCGTCTTCAGCTCTCATCCACTCCCCACTTATCCATTCTCTGTGACCAGGCCCCAGGCAGTACCTCTCTCCCAAGTTTTGTCTCAGATGCTGTTTTCCCCAGCCCCTTACTTCTGAAGGACTGCATCTTTGACCCGCTCCACCCCTCTGCGGGAGGGTCTCACAGAGCAATGGCCAAATGAGACATGGCCAAATGTCGGCTGCACCCAGGATGAACCTGCTAACAGATTGAAGTAGGACTGAAATTGCTTCATTTTCCCCTAGAGGTCAGTCTATGTAGCTCTTTATAGTCCATAAATTAAGCAGGTGGTGAGGTTTGTGTTCTTGAAGAGCGAAGCTTGCTGGACACTGCTGTTGCCGGTGCCCCGAGACTGAGGCCAGGTGCCAGCCTGCCCCCAAAAAGATTGTGAGACAGTGTAGCCTCAGCCTGTCAGGGATGGTGGAAAATCGCAACACACATCTGGCACCAGGCTTCACCCTCAACAACCTTGCTCCAGCACCAGTGAATGTGGCTGCCTTCCGGGGTCTGCTGGGACCAGGTGGCTTCAATCTGTCCAGCAGTGGAACCTCTTTTCCCTGTGTGGCCCGAGAACCTCCCAGGCCCCACTCTGTTCCTGGGGATTCACCTTTCCCACCAGAGCACCACTAGGTATCGAGCTGCGGAGTTGCAGCCTTTGCACTCCCCTTGTTTACAGCCTTAATGGAATTTTTTTTTTTAATTTTTTTTTCAACGTTTTTTTTATTTATTTTTGGGACAGAGAGAGACAGAGCATGAATGGGGGAGGGGCAGAGAGAGAGGGAGACACACAGAATTGGAAACAGGCTCCAGGCTCCGAGCCATCAGCCCAGAGCCTGACGCGGGGCTCGAACTCACAGACCGCGAGATCGTGACCTGGCTGAAGTCGGACGCTTAACCGAGTGCGCCACCCAGGCGCCCCAGCCTTAATGGAATTTAAACCCTCTCCTTTCTCCTTTCTCCCTTTTTAGTTTAGTCCCTGCAGCTGTTTCCAATTTTCCACTTTCTCTCCAGCTGCTTTTGAGGAGGGGTGCTTTTCCGCATGCTACCCCCCTCCCCAGTCTCCGTCCTTTCTCCACCCACAAAAGGGGTTCCCTACCTTTCAGGGCTTCTTGCTCCCCAAGTTCAGCTCTTTGTGTCGTGTACCTGCTGAAATCTGTGGTTCAGGTTGTGTAGTTTGTTGTGTTAATCTTGCAATCAGTTTTCTAGGTGTGTAGGATGGTTTAGTGTTGGTCTGGCTGTATTTCATGGACGCGAGACACAAAAATCTTCCGTGTATTCCACCATCTTGGCTTCTTTTCGACCCCCTTTTAATATAGCAGTACTCTCAGGTGCAGGAAACATAAAAAGCTTTTAAAATACACAAAAGACAGAAACGTAGCCAAAATGACAAGACAAAGGATTTCCCTCCTCCCCCCTAAAAAAGGACAAGAAGAAATCATAGCCAGGGACTTGTTCAAAACAGATATAAGCAATATATCTGGACAAAAATTTAGAACAGTCATAAGACTACTAGCTGGGCCTGAAAAAATCATAGAAGACACCAGAGAAACCCTTGCTACAGAGATCAAAGACCTAAGAACTAGTCAGGATGAAATTTTAAAAAAATGCTATAACGGAAATGCAAAACTGATGGATATAGTCACCATGAGGATGGAAGACGCAGAGGAAAGAATAGGTGATATAGAAGATAAAATGGAAAAATAGTAAGCTGAAAAAAGAGAGAAAGGAAATTATTACATCATGAGGGGACACTTAAAGAACTTAGTGATTCCATGAAACAAGACGATATTCATATCATCAGAGTCCCAGAAGAAGAGCAAGAAAAAGGGACAGAAGGCTTAATTGAATGACAGATGGGAACTTCCCTAATCCGGGGAAGGAAACAGGCTTCAAGCCAAGAGGCACAGAGAACTCCCTTCCAAATCAATAAAAACCGGCCAACACCATGGTGTATCATAGTGAAACTTGCAAAATACAAGGTAAAGAGAGAATTCTGAAAGCAGTTAGGGACAAACTGTCCTTAACTTACAAGTGTAGACACACTTATAAGGTTAGCAGCAGACCTTTCCACTGAAACTTGGTCAAAAAGGAGTGGCAGGAAATATTCAATGTACTGAATGGGAAAATATGCAGCGAAGAATCCTTTATCCAGCAAGGCTGTCATTTAGAATAGAAGGAGAAATAAAGAGTTTCCCAGACAAACAAAAACTAAAGGAGTTTGTGACCACTAAACCAGCCCTGCAGATATTTTAAGGAGGACACTCTGCATGGAGGAAAAAAAAAAAAGAAGACCAAAGAAACAAAGACTACAAATGACCAGAGAACATCACCAGGAACGCTAACTCTATGTTAACACACTGAGACTAAGTTAATATTTTACCATAATCACTGTGACTGTAAATGGATTAAATCTTCCAATCAAAAGACATAGGGCATTAGAATGGATAAAAAAACAAGACCCATCTATATGCTGCCTACAAGAGACTCACTTTAGATCTAAAGACACAGGCAGATTGAAAGTGACAGGATGGAGCACCATATACCAGGTTAGTGGATGTCAAAGAAAGTTAGAACAGCCATACTTATATCAGAAAAACTAGATTTTAAAACAAAGACTGTAACAAGAGATGAAGTAGGGCACTGTATCATAATTAAAGGGTCTATCCATAAAGAAGATCTAGCAATTGTAAGTATTTAGACCCCCAACTTAAAAGAACCCAAATATATTAACCAATTAATAACAAATATAAAGAAACTCATAGGTAATAAGGCCGTAATAGTAGGCCACTTACAACAATGGACAGATCATCTAAGCAGAAAATAAACAAGGAAACAATGGCTCTGAATGATACACTGGGTTAGATGGACTTAACAGATATATTCAGAACATCGTATCCTAAAGCAGCAGAATACACATTCTTCTCGAATGCACATGGGACATTCTTCAGAATTGAGCACGTACTGGGTCACAATTCAGGCCTCCAAAATACAAGATTGGATCATGCCATGCATATTTTCTGACCACAACACCATGAAACTTAAAGTCAATCACAAGAAATGGCTAAACTTAACAACTCAGGAAACAACAGATGTTGGCAAGGTTGTGGAAAAAAGGGAACCCTCTTGCACTAGGAAGCTACTCTGGAGAACAGTATGGAGGTTCCTCAAATTAAAAATAGAACTACCCTACAAACCAGGAACTGCAGTACTATGTATTTATCCAAAGGATACAAAAATGATGATTTGAAGGAGCACATGCACCTCAATGTTTTGTGGCAACAATATCAACAATTGCTAAATTATGGAAAGAGCCCAAATGTTCATCGACTGATGTATGGGTAAAGTGATGTGGTATATATATACAAAAAAAGATTAAAAAAATGAAATCTTTCTATTTGCAACAACGTGGATGGAACTAGAGTGTATTATGCAAGGCAAAACAAGACAGTCAGAGGAAGACAAGTATCATATGATTTCGCTCATACGTAGAATTTAAGAAACAAAACAGATGAACATGGATGAAGGGAAGGAAATATAAAATAAAAACAGAAAATGAAGCAAACCATAAGAGGCTCTTAAATACAGACAACAAATTTAGAGTTGCTGTACAAGAGGTGGGTGGGGGAATAGGCTAATTAGGTGATGAGAATTAAGGAGGACATTTGTTGGGGGTGAGCACTGGGTGTTATATGTAAGTGATGAACCTCTGGTTCTACTCCTGAAACCAATACTGCACTGTATATTACCTAACTTGAATTTAAATAAATAAATTGTTAAAAAAGAGAAGGTATAGTTCCTGAACATTGGATTTCCTTCTCTCTCCATCTTGGGACCAGAAAGGAGAATATCTTCTCTATTTGTTTTTTTGGAGTTTCTCCTCCTCTTCTCTCATTCACCCAGCTGCCCCTGGTTTTAGGAAAGGGATTGCAGAGGGAGGAGACAGAAGGAATAGACAAGTTCTTACATGATTGATACTGTTCTGATGTCCTGATGCTTATGAGATTTCTGGGCTTGATAGTGATTAAACCTGACCTTTTCACTTGTGGTGAATTGGAATGTTCTTCAGGGGACCCATCCACCCCTACTTGGGGTGTTGATCACAGTGCTGATTTCATATGGCTCCTACAGCACCTAGGCATTTGGCAGCTCCTCTCTCCAGCTTCTCTCTGCTGTGATTACCTCCCCTCCAGGCAACACTCTTTGATAGGATTTCACACAGCCCAAGCAGCCAGCTCTCTCTCTCCTGGGCCATAGGTGGCCCATGGGAAACACTCATAATCCTTCCTTTCTGTTTTCAATTACTGTTGGTGATGTTTTCCTGATGTTATGCATTTTTGCTCATTTTATTTATTAGGTGATAGAAGTTCTATGACATCTTCATGAACATGGTTCTGTATTGATCCAGTTTGACTTTGCCGCAGTATTTGACAGTATTGTGTTCTCTTTTTCACCTCTTTCACCTTGGGCTCCTCTATTATCTGGATGGTGCCACATTTCTCTGGCCTCATCTACCCTCCTCCATGAAAAGATCCTCTTCCTCCTCTGCTCAATCCTTTCAACCTCACCTGGCTCCATTCATTTGACACATTGTTGCTGACCTCATTTTCTCTCACTGCTTTCTACCACCTTTATTGCCAAAGAAATCCAAAGCCCACACTCTTCCTTCTTTTCCATGACTACATGTTCACATTCATTGGATGTACTTTGGCACCTCAAACTGATTTCACAAAATCAGAATGTGTCACCTTCCACATCTTTTCTAACATGTTCTCTTGTGTGCTCCAACTCTGCGAAGCATGTTCTCATATACTGAGACTTCTAGTTCAGAAACTCAGGATCATCCAGCCTCTGCCTCCCATTCAGTCTTACACCAAATGTGCTAGCAGCACCTGCCAGTTATATTTCCTGAACCACAGGTTTGTGTTCCAGTCTGGCATTGGGAACCACCATGAGCATTTCTCTTCTGTGGGCCCCATCAGCCTCATGGTAACTGCTGTTGCTTCATTGAACTTGTCATTGTCACAGGTCTCTCAAAGTGTCCCAGCTCTAATTCATCCTCCACAGCACTCTCACAGCGAATTTTAGGAGAGAAAATGCAATATACCAACAAACTGAAGATGAGGCCAAAGAGTCTCAAAAGTTGGGTCTACAAAATTCTTCCACCTCAGTTTTCTACCTTTACCATAGATTCTGGGGTTAAACTACTTGTGGTTCCCAAAACGTGCTGGTGCTGGGCTTTTTTGACTCTGTGCCTTTTTCTGTCAGTCACTTCCTCCCTCCTCCCACTCCTTCCTCCCTCTTTATTCCTCTCTCCTCGAACTTCTAGGACATTTGTCCTGGGCATGATTTACCTGACCCTCCCAGGCTGTTAGTTGTCTGAGCCAGGCTCATTCTAAGATTCATCCCCACATTGCCTACTTATTTCCCAATTTCTCTTCCTCAAATTATAGGCTAGTCTAGGACATCAACAAATACTTATTTTTATCTCTGTACTCCTAGTCCCTACCACACAGCCCAGCACGTCTTGGTCACTCAGTAATTGATGCTTATTATCAATGAAGAGATGCAGCAATATTTCAGTAGCTTTGCCATTGCTCTTCTCTTAAACTGAAATTCCTCCCCGCTCTTGTCTGATTGATGTTTACTATTTTTTTCACCTTCTAATTCATCCTGAAAACTCTGCCTTCCATTCAGACATCCCTGGGCCCCACCTGCTATAGTCAAGAGATGCTACCTCTGAACATCCCCCATGCACTCCCTACAACTTGGTGCCCTCACCAGTTCTGCTGGGAGGCAGTGGATGTGTACACATATGTCTACTGCCTCACAGGATGCTCTGCTCCATGAAAGGGCCTTCTTATTCTTCTTTGCATCTTCAGTGCTAGCCCAGGACCTGATATATAATAGATGCTCAGTGAATGTTTGGGTAATAAATGAGTGGATAAACAAGACAAAATCTAGCAAGGGATTTAAGAATAAAGTAAACTGTTTGTCAGAGGAGGGAGATCTGGATTCATGAAGGTGGGGGTGATAGTGAGGAGATCTGTCTCCAAGCACTGGCTTCCATCATCAGTTCAGAGACTCTGGGAGGCAGGCACCATTGGACCTTATGGGCTGGAAATCCCAGACCACCCATATTCATCCAGGATACAGCTCCCATCTGGGTCAGGGACCCAAGCAAGCAGAGGTGGACTCACATGTCACTTTTGTGTCCCAGGCTTGAGGATCAATCTTTTCTTCCCTGGAACTAGTGCCCCCTTTGCCCTGAACCTCTCTTCCCTCCCCCCTGCCATACACACCCAAGCCCCTTGCCTGTAGAGACTTGCTTCGGGAGTAGAGGGAGGACACAGGACAGGGTACACTTGGAAGGGCATCAGCGGACATGG
The DNA here is from genome assembly GCF_018350215.1 of Panthera leo. Classification (NCBI taxonomy): domain Eukaryota; kingdom Metazoa; phylum Chordata; class Mammalia; order Carnivora; family Felidae; genus Panthera; species Panthera leo. The sequence goes on along the minus strand of NC_056686.1, from coordinate 107,018,165 downwards.
TGGCTTTTAGGCAGTGGGAAAGTGGGAGTCATTCTCCTGAATGAAGCCCCCCCCCCCCCACTCCCTCTGCAGTGACCCATATTCTTCTCAGGTTCTTCCCAAGGCTTTTCAACCAGCTTCTGTTTCCTGTGTGCTACTGTGACTGTGTCACCTATCCATTTCCCTGCAGGAGGGAAAAATCTGGGGTCTTGCTGAGACAGATATTTGAATGGAGAGAACAGAGATGAAGAGAAGCCCTATCTGTGAGCTGGGTGCCTACTGCAGGCTCAATCTCTGTACATGCAATAAAAGACTGGGGACCAATTTTCTTCACTGAAGGTGTGACTGCCAAGTCAGGAAATTCTGGGGCAATTTCAGATGATTTAGAACATTTCTTATCAATTTTGGAATCATCTTTTCTTTACAAGGTCTTCATATTTTTGGTAACAGGAGGGAGAGAACAGTTTTCCTAATGATCTTTTACCACCAGGAGTCAGCACAGGTTGGTCTAGCAACAGCTGGAAGAGCCAGCCCAGTCTAATCAGAAGATAGAAGGGGAAGGAGGCACCCATTGGGCTCCAGGGATAATCCTGAGAGTACTCTGGTCTAATCCCTCTTGTTTCCTAGAAAGCAATGAGGGATCTTGGGGCAAGCTGAGGGCAAATTACAGGCTGACGTGCATGCACACACTCTCTCTCTCTCACACACACACACACACACACACACACACACACAGGTGGAATATGTGTGATATTTCTTGGACACTACTGGCTACCCAAGAACAAAGGAAAGGTTTAAGTACTTGCCATGGTAATGTGGGAAACTAAGGCAAATAAAAAATTAAATTCCCTTACTGCCTATAGCCTATTGACAAGTCCTTGAAACTGGCAGAGTGACTTCCCTCTAGGAGCTCAGCTGCTTCAATGATGACACTTTGCTAGGGGCAAAGAGAACCTTAGCTTAACATTATCCAAACCTTGAGGATCCTGCAAGTCTACCTCCTGTATCTCAACTGCCCCAAGATATATACTTGCAACCATACTCCAAGCTTATAGCCCCCCAATATGCATATGAAGGGTCTCATGACTGAACTTTTATTAAATGGTAATAATTTGTGCTTCCCTAGAAATAGCTAGCCCCTCAAGGTCCTGGAAACCTTGCTTCCAAAATTCCTTAGAGACTGACTCTATCCCTGCCTCTTCCCAGCCTGAGGGTATATAATGAGTTACCTGTCACGACCCCAGTACATCTCTTCCTGCCCACAGGCCCTGTCCCTGAGCTTTTTTTTTTTTTTTTAATGTTTATTCATTCTTGAGAGAGAAAGAGCATGAGCAGCGGAGGGGCAGAGAGAGAGGGAGACAGAATCTGAAGCAGGCTCTAGGCTCTGTGCTGTTAGCACAGAGCCTGACACGGGGCTGGAACTCACAAACTGTGAGATCATGACCTGAGCCGAAGTTGGCATTTAACAGACTGATCAGGTGCTCCTGTCCCTGAGCTTTAATAGAATCACCTTTTTGCACCAAAGACATCTTCAAGAATTCTTTCTTGGACGTCAGCTCTGGACCACCCCACAAACCCCCTCGCCACCACCCCAAAACTTCATCAGAAGAATCTGGGATGGGTCACTTAACTGCCTGTGGGAAGCCAATGGACTGTGAAGGTTTTATACTTGGAACCCATGACAGCTGGAATTTTGTGGGGCTGTGGGTGCTCTATGGGTGAAGGAGGTGCATGAGGGGGGCCTCAAGTCTGAATTTGGGTGGTGGCCTCAGAGGCTGCATGTCTGCTTCAGTGGACATTCCTGGGGGCACCGTGGGCACTGCACTTGAGGCGTCCATGCTGGCTGGGGCCAGTGGGCAGTGTTCAAGGACCTGAGGAGTATTGCTCCTTTATTGCTGCTGTGATGACATCTCTCTTGAAGTCTTAACAGAAACCTTTCATTGGTGGGCTGAGAACTCACAATGGGATAATATCCATGAGGGACCCAGAGGGGAGGGGTGTCTCTCTGCCAGCTCCCACATTTTCTTACCTTCTGTGATTGCCCTCTGTCTCCTGGAGTTAGCTACAATCGCAGGAACCACCATGGCCACATCCACCAGAAATTCATTTCAGAACATGGACCCTGTGCCTACCTCCTGGAGCTGCTTATCATTGTGTCTGTCCTGTCAGACCCACCTTTTTATAGGACCCCTTATAGTTAGAGGAATATTGGTATCTGAAACAACTCAGGATGAGAGAGACGAAGATGGGACAGAAACAGAACATTGGACTGTGTAAAAACTGCTTTAAAAAGGAGTAAGGAGGGGCACCTGGGTGACTCATTCGGTTAGACATCTGACATTAGCTCAGGTCATGATCTCACAGCTTGTGACTTTGAGCCCTGAGTCGGGATCTGTGCTGACAGCTAGGAGCCTGGATCCTGCTTCGGATTCTGTGTCTCCCTCTCTTTCTGCGCCTCCCCCCAACCTCCGTTCTGTCTCTCTGTCTCTGTCTCTGTTTCTGTCTCTGTCTCTCTCTCTCTGAAATAAACATTAAAAAAAATTTTTTTAAAGGAATAGGGATGGTTAACCTGAGGAAGAGAATATTTGGGAGGGCAAGAAATTGTTTATAGAATGTGTATTCGTTTTGTATTGCTGCATAACAAATCACATAAACAGCAGCTTAACCAACACACACTTATTATTTCATGGTGTCCTTGGGTCCAGGGTGTGGGCACAACTTAGCTGGGACCCCTCCTCAGGGTCTCATGATACTGAGATCAAGGTGCTGGCTCCTGCATTACTTTCTGGAGCTTCGGTCCTCTTCCAGGTTCACTGGATTGTTGGCTGAATTCAGGTTCTTCCAGGTGTAGGACTGAAGTCCTCAACTGCTAGAAGCCACCCACCCTCCTGCCATCTGGCTGACTCCATCATAGCACTCCTGAATTTATCAGCTCCCAGGCTGGGGTTAAGCAATAGTGGCTGGTAAAGCTGCTGTGGGAAGGGGAGCAAAGCCTGGATTTATGTACTTTTCAAGGTATAAATCCTCCCACCTGGGCAATTTCAAGATAACCGGTGGTTTAACAACAGTCTTCCAAAATTTCTGAATATTTAACAGTCAAGTCTCCTGAGTATCATCTCCAGCAGACCACTGGAACTAGTCTAGGGGCTCCAGAGCTCATACACTAAGTGCCCTTTATGCTCCTACCCCTTCTCTGTCCTCCTACCTCCTGTCTCCTTCAGTAATTTCAGGCAGAAGGAATGAAGTTTTTTTTTTTTTTTTTTTTAATTTCCTATTTGCTGTAACAGATCACCACAAACTCAGTGATTTAATACAACTTTATTCTCTTAGAGTTCTGGAAGTCAGAGTCTAAAATTAAAGTGTTGGCAGGGCTGAGTTCTTTCTGGAGCTTTCAGAGGAGATCTATTTCCTTGTCTTTTGAGCTTCTACAGACTGCCTGAATTCCTTGGCCCATGGCCCTTTGTTCACATCACTCCAGTATCTTGCTTCTATCATTACATCTACTATGACTCACTCTGATCCTCCTGCCTCCCTCTTATGAGGATCCTTGTGAGTACATTGGGATCACATGGATAACCCAGGATACTTTCCCCATCTCCAGATCCTTCATGGAACTGCATCTACAAAAATCCCTTTTGCTCAGTGAGGTAATGTATCCACAAGTTCTGGGGATTAGGGTGTGGCTATCTTTGGGAGACATTATTTAGCCATTCTGTCACAAGAGTATGTCCATCCATAAACACATATCATTTAGAGTTTTGGTGGCTGTTCTGTTTGCTTATCTCCCCTACAAAGTTTTGTGCCTTATATTTGCATCTCCTTAAATACAGTAAGAAACAGAGCTGTTACAGAAACATCACACATTGTGGCACCCCCCCCCAATGCTTCAGGGGGAGTTTTGAAATTCTATATTTCTTTTCTTTTAGCAATTCCTTGTATTAAAATGAACTCCACAATACCCAATGTAGGGGTGGCATTGGGCTTTCAACTACAAATACGTAACTTACAACTGTACACAGTAGAGCTCACATACTGTTTTGAATCTTTTCTGTTTACTTAGCATTGTAGCTGAAGCAAGGTATAATAATCTAAATACAGTTTAAGGGAAATATTTACTCTCTACTTTCCTGAGGGTCCTGCAGACCTCACAGCTCCTCAGCTGTCCCATTCCTCTGCCACCCATGTGCCTGACCTCCTCACCCTGGAGTAGGCTTCCTCTGGGAAGGAGGCTGAGGAGCTGAGAGTGGAGCCCATTTTGGGAGCTAGTCAATTGGGTTTAGAGACTGGAGGGGTATTCCAAAGAGGAAGGAGTTCCTCCCCATTTCCCTGTGCCCTGTTTTCTCGGATAAGCCATTACTCCTTTTCTTGTAACTCCTGCCATTCTCCAGCCTCCCAAATCCACCTGTCTATATCCAAAATAGTCTGGACATTAACTGAACAAAAGTCAAGATTCCTCAGGGATAATATTTTTAATGGATCAAAGAGAGGAAGGGGCATGATTCCATTGGAACTGAGGAAGGGGTCACAGAGCCAAAGGTTAGTCCTGGGAAGGGTCTAACTAACTGAGAGATGGAGCAGGGAAGGGAGGGAAGGCAGGTGGCTTCAACAACTACTCTGTGGTATGGAGAAGAGGAGAGTGGCTTCTCATGTGAATTTTAAGATCATTTAGGAGAATTCTGTTTTCCCTTATAAAACCTGAAGAAAAGTTAATGTTTTCTTTCTTTGTGGGTAGAGGGTGCTGCGATGGAAGAATGGCCTTGTTTGTTAAGTCCAAAGCCCCTCAAGGTCCTGGAAACCTTGCTTCCAAAATTCTACCTTGTTTGTCCACTACAGGTGATGGTAGCCAGAGAAGGACACACCTGTCCAGGCTCCAAGGGGTGCCCTGAGAACATGTCACATCTGGCCAACTTCCACTGTCTAGGTACTTGGGAAAAGCTGGTGGACAAACTGTTTCATGATTTGCCTAGAATTTTGGGCAGTAGCCTTTTCTGGGACCATATGTGGTTCCATATTGTTGGGTGAAAATAGAGTCTATGGTGAGAGGAAAGAAAATCCACCTGCTTCATGACTGTGTTGAGGAGGGTACCTTCCGAAGAGTCATTTCTGCTTTGACAGGTATTCTTGTCATGGAGGAAGCTGCACAGGGGCACTTCTGCTGTCTGGAGTGTCAGGGATATGGTTCAGGCCCCTTCAGAGGGCAGGACTCAGGGTCCAGGGGAGGGATATGGCAAGGGATTTTGCATTGTTGCTATTGCTTAAAAGACATCTCTCTTTATTGAAGAGAGTCTATAAGAAATACGTTTTTGTTTTGTTTGTTTTATTTTGTCATTGGTACTTCCTCAATTAAACAACCACAGCTGTATCTTCAGGGACAACCTTCCCATTGAACTTATTGGCATATCTGTTACATGACACAGAGCCCAGCATGGGTAGCAGCTGCCAAATGAGAAAACATTTTGGGACCATAAGAAGGTTTTCCTGTGACTAGCCTCTCTTTCCACCCTGAGGTGACCATTCTTGTATTATGGCACTCCCTGGGCTCTGCCATCTGAGCAGTGCCCAGTCTAGGGGAGGGGGACAGCAAGCCTAGCATCAGTGACATAGCCAAGTGTGGATCCAAAAAGCTGGGGACTTAGGTCAGAGAGACTTGTCTGTTGACCCTTTGTTGTCACCCACCAGTTATATGAAGAGGAACAAACCAACTACCTTTATTTTTCCTCAGGCTTCCCCTTAAAATGGGATAAACAATGACCACATCCTAAGATTGTTGTAGGAATTAGAGAGATAAAATTTGATAGAGAGGTGAGTACACTGTGAATACCTACTGCTAGTCCAAAGGAAGAAGACAAGGAGAAAATAAAAACCAGAAATTGTGTCGTGGTGTGTGTGGGGAGTAAGGGGTCATACTCAGCCTGGTAGAGAAGAATAGAGTCTAGGGGTGAGGGAGGGGCAAGAGAGCTTCCTGTCTTGAACACCTGAAAGGCCACCCAACTTGAAAGGTATGTGTGTGTTGAAATTTCCAGCAGTGATGTCAGAGTAACCCACCTTAGACATGAGGAAAAATGTCCTCCATGGGGTTGATGACAGAGGAAGACTTCTCCATCCTGAATCATCCTCCATAGTGACTTTTGGATGTTTTCAATATTATGCTGCTGAGGAGGGAGGCTGCACTTTATCTGTCCAGGGCTCCTTCTGGTCACATAGTCTCTGAACTTGAACAAAGTCAAGGGTCTAACCTCTGGACAGGCCCCTTTCTTTGGCCAGTATCTAACCCTTTATCTCTTCCCTATTATTTTGTTCTCCACATCATCTCCTGCTTAGCTCACTCTGTGATGATATTGGAGGGGGTATTATAAACTCTCTCCCAACTGGACTTCATGGTCCAAAGCAAGCAAGCTGTAAGCAGGAGCCATCTTGCAGGTAAACAAATCTTAGAATATAGAAATATTAGCACTCAATCTTAGTATTTTTTTTAACTTAAGGGCTACACCCAAGCCTACTTTCTTGTTTAGCCTATAATGTCATACAAACCAAGGAAAATGAAGGAGCACTAGATTGAAAATGGGGATGTCCACTGTCCAGTTTGACCTGACTTTTCCACATCCTCCTTCTGGGACTTTGGGAAAGTCAGTTAACATCTGTAGCACACACTTTTCTCACCTGAAGCATGTTATGTTGTAGTTAATGGTTTCCAAATTTCTCAAAGAAAATCATTCTATAAAGATTAAAACAGATTAGACCCCATAATGTGGGTGGGCCTCATCCTATCAATTGAAGGCCTGACTAGAAAAAAGACTGACCTCCTCTAAGGAAATTCTGTCAGTAGACTGCCTTTGAACTTGAAGTGCAACTCTTACCTAGGTCTCCAGCCTGTCCACCTACTCTACAGCCTGTCTGCAGATTTTGGACTTGCCAAGCCTTCAAAGTCACATGAGCCAATTTCTTACAAAATGAATATATGCCCATCCTATTGGTTCTGTTTCCCTAGAGACTCCTGACTAATACATCTGCCCAAAATATAAGGTGTAGAGGCAGGTGTTTGGCATAGGACTTAAAGGGAACCTTGGAAATGGATAAAGAAGATATGGTATTGGTATATATACACAATGGAATATTACTCATCCATAAAAAAAGAATGAGATTTTTCCATTTGGGACAACATGAATGGACCTAAAGGGTATTCTGCTAAGTGAAATAAGTCAGACAAAGAAAGGTAAAAATCATATAATTTCACTTATATGTAGAATCTAAAAAACAAACAGACAACAACAAAAAAAGAGAGAAAGGAACTTATAAATACAGAGAACAAATTAGTTACTACCAGAGGCAAGAGTGTGTGGGGGATGGGCAACATAGGTGAAGGGTATTAAGAGGCACAGTTATTAAGAGCTTACAGTTATAAAATTAATAAGTCATGGGGATGAAAAATTTGGCACAAGGAATATAGTTGCTAATATAATAACTTTGTGTGGTGACCGATGGTCCTACACTTATTATGGTGAACCCTGTGTAATGTATAAAATTGTTGAATCACTACGTTGTACACCTGAAACTAATAGAATATTATATGTCAACTATACTTCAATTACAAATTTTTACAAATAAAAAATAAAGGGAACCTTGGTTATGGCATAAAATAAGTATGGGGGATGGAGGGCTAAAAGAAATTGGATGATATAGCCCAGTTTCCAAGAGTCCACCCCCACATGATCTTTCACCTTGGGTTTCCACACTCAGGTAAACTGCCCTGTTGGAGCCTGAGGGGGTGGCCATGGACTGACACACACATGAAACATCTGACTCATCCTAGGCTGTCCTTCCTGGGGAGGAAAAAAATGCTGAGTTAAATATTAATCCCACCTAAAAACTATCTTCCCAGAAGTATTTAAAATAATGTTTAACAAAATATCTGGGTACTGTGACCCAGCCAAACTAATACAAAAATTAATCACAGCAGGTAAAATCAGGCAATCCTCAATCCCACTAGCAGCTAGAAAAACACACACACTTACATGGAGATATATGCACACACACACACACACACACTCAAATGCATGTACATACAAGTTTACATATGAGCATGTATACACACAACACACTCCTACACAACACACACACAGTAAATTCCAAGGCAAAGCCTAGTGTGATAGAAGGTGTGCAGTTAAAGACGCTTGAATAAAATTTAAATGTTTGTGAGTAATCTAGGGTTTAGTCCATGTTATTACTTCACTTTCCCTTGAAACATGGCCCAAGCACTAGTATTTGGGTGCTAGGTCCACGAATAGCTCCCATGTTTGGTTTTGTGATTTGATGCCATAGAGAAATGCAGAAATAGCTGCTACTGCTTCTCTCTCTCTTCCTAACATCACTGATCTCACATTTTCACCTTCTGCTACAGAGAAATGGATTAGATTTTCCTTCCAGTTTTCAATGATTAAGAACTATTTATGGAGGTTGAGCCAGAGTTTCTGATTTACTTTTGACTCAAGACATTGTTCTATGTAGGCAGGAGCCATCCACCTGCCCTTTTTCTCCATACTTGTGAGGTCTTCACAGCTCAATGAGATGCTCTGAGCCAGCAAATGTGAACTGGCAGTGTCTGGGACACTGGATAGCCTGCACTATCCCAGGGAAAGGCATACATAAGAAGAAATTCTCCCTTGCACAAGAAAGCAGTTGTAAGGTCTTACAAGGCAAAATGGAGAAGATTGGCTTTGCATTTTTCTTTATGCTATTGCAGCCATGACAGGCATTATCCTGACTCCTTGGACTGACCCAGGGACACCTGCAGGAAAAGGGAGTACAGGGTCAACATTGAGGGGATGGTTAAGAGGGTGAGAGATTTGTGTAGCTCTGGGAAGGATTGTGGCTGATTCTGGAGCACGGGCCAGCTCTGAAGGGGATTATTCCATGGAGGGGAAGTAGAGGAAGTGACAGTGTCCTGTCAGGAGGCCAGGATTGCTGCCTCAGCCTGTCCATTCTTTCCTTCTCACCTCAGAGCAAATTTGCTCCATGAGAAGCCCCTTATCCCAAACTGGGGTTTGTTCCTGTGCTCTGTATTTCTATAGCACCCTGAGCATAATTTCACTCTTCACATATGCCTCACCTTATCATCTCTTTATATACATGCACTCCTCCTTGACTGTGAGTTCTAGGGTGGTGTCCCTGTTCCCACTCCTGACCCACTGCCTGGCACCTTGTAGGTGCACCCTATTTGCAAAATGGCTTGAAGGAACACCTGACATCTAGAGTCAGGGTCATATGCACAGCACATCAGGACTGCCTGTAACCTCTTTTCTTCTGCTTAAAACTCTTAGATAAGAGTGTGGGAGAACAGAAATTCTTAGTCCAGGATGCCCAGAGTCTCAAGAGATCCCATTAGTTGTCTCTTCACACCTATCCACCTCCCCAGAAGGCCCAAGGGGTGCTGCAGAAGGACCTTCAAAGGGAAAAACAAATGTCGTTACCACTGGAGAACTGTCAAACTTGGTTTATTGGTGCGTAAGCAGATTTTGTCAAGTGTTTTTAGGTACTGGTAAGTAATATTCTGCAACCAGAAAATAATGGGGAACCACTTAACATTACATTATTCACTCTCTGCATATTACATGTTTACGTTCTGCCTTATGCATTGGAATAGAAATCCCTTGAGGACTCTGACTCTGTCTGTTTCAGTGCCTGAAGCACTGGAGACTCACACCCAGTGGAGACTTAGGAAATACTTGCAGACTGACTCTTGACTTACTCCCAGGCAGGTCAGAAACTGGTTAAAACAACCACTGGTCCTCTCTTCATGAGACTTAAAATCTCTGAGACCAGGAAGAGCTTGAAGAGACAGGGAGGGAGGTGGCTTTCTGCCCATGGTTGGGGATGGCTGGGGAGAGTTCTTGATGATCTAGCATGAGAATGACATATGGAGAGAGAAAGGAAGAGAAGGAGAGAAGAGATGACAGAGTGAAATGGGTGGTAGTGGTGACAGTAGCCAGACACCAGCAGAGAAATGGGGGAGGGGAATGGAAGGGTATGGAGGGGAGGGGTGAATGAACCAAGCTGACAGTGACAGTACATACATTGAACACTCTAGAGACTTTTGTCTTTCTGGAATATATTTGACATATAATACTGTGTAAATTGAAAATGTACAATGTGCTACTTTGCTATATAAATATAAATATATATATATATATACATATACAATGTATAAAAATATTATAATATAATTGTTGTGGCAATATTACATAATTTTGATTTTGACCACATTACATGTATTTATCTCATTACATAGTTATAGTACAATATTATCACCTTCATTCATCATTACTATATTCATCATTACTGCTTATTTACTACTCGTTGCAAGTTTGTGCCATTGGTACATTAATCCTATCTCTGTTCTACCACTGGTAAATACTGTTTTACTGTTTTGTAGTGGGAGTAAATTTAGTTCCTGAAGTGGAATCCCCTGGTCACTAAGTGGTTTCTGGCACTTGAGTCAAACCAAGTGGTTTTGAATCGAGCTCACCCCTGTCACTTGGTGCACTCATCTGACCTTGTCCTGGAGCTGCACCTGACAGCCCTGCTCCCCACTAACAGGTGTGCACATAAGGCTGTTTGCTGCTCATTGGGCCCCTCACCAGCATTCTTGCCTCTGTGGCCAGACAGGCTAATTAGAGAGGGACCTTCTCCCCTACCTCCTTGTCTTCCATATTATAAGACCTGAGGAGCAAAATCAATTGTGGAATTAAAGCATAGAACCCTTTTTAGTTAAATAAAACACCTTCAGGGTTTTCATACTGCCCACTAACAAAGCATTTGCTGCTGGCCCAGAGTTCTGCTTAACATTGTTCTGCATCACCTCCCTGCAAAGGGAGAAAGTAACTCCTCCCTCTGCCTCCAAGTCAGTTGAGGACAAACCTAGCCATGTGGAGCTGTCACTCCTACAGACTTCCTTGAGCCTGAAACCCAAATGGAGAGACCCAGACTGCAGCTTAGAAGGGCATATGTCATGTAGCTTTAAGGGCAAGTGGGAACACAGACCAGGTGTGAGGTCTTGGGAAGTTTCCAGATGAGGAGGTAGGGCTTAAAGTAATCTGTGTGGGGGTTCCCCACACACCACCATCCCCTTTTGCCCTTAATAAATATTTGAGGAATTAATAAATACTTGCAGACCAACTCTTAATTTACTCTTGGCCAGACTGAAATGGTAAAAGGTAACATTGGCCCTCTCTTCATTACCTAAAATCTCTGAGGCCTGGAAACCTGGAGAGTTAGGGAAAGAGATGGCATGCTGCCCACGGGCCCTGCGGGTTCCTGACCACCCAGCATGAGAAAAACGGAAGACAGAGAGAGAAATGTGATGATAAAAACAGTGTTAAAACACAGCCCTAAGTCTTTCAAAGATGGCCTGTTCCCTGGGGATCAAGACTCCAGGACTCTTGTCCTATCTCTCCCATAACCATGCCACTGATGGCTGATGATCTGAGTCTGATGCTCTCACTTCCTACAGCAAATTCTTCCAGAATGCTTGAAAGTGTAGTTAATCAGAGGGCACCTGCTAAACTGGAGTTTTAGCACAATTTTTGACAAGTGTTTCCAGGAAAAGAGTGGGACAGGACAGGAATCTGCTGGGAACCCCCTATTTCTTCCTTGTCTGGCTGCACCCAGGTTAAAAGGGCCCTGGTGTGGCCCTGTTCATGCAGTTTGGATCCCTGAGTCCTGGAGCAGCAGGGGCAAGTAAGTGACATGGCTGTGCTATAGGGAGTGAGGCCTAGCTGTACCCTATGGGTTGGAATCTTTTTTCTTTTTTCTTTTTAATTTTAATTTAAAATTTAATTTAAAATTTAAACCCAGGAAAACAGTTACAGAAAGAAACAGAAGTGTTACATGGAAGGTGGGTTGAACAAACCACAGTGAAGATAGAACATGAGGTCCTGTATTTATGATGATGAAAGTTTTAGACACATAAATCCATGTCCTGTGTTGCACAAGTGTTTGCAGTAAAACTGGCCCCAGGGCTCCTCTTTCATAGTGCCCTTTCCATCCCTTTTATTTCTTTAGCATTATTCCCTTTGGTAGAACTTCTTGCCCCTGTCCCAAGTATGATAAGGCATCACACACATGTCTGAGCTGGAGGGCTGAGCTGTATCCTTAGCACTTGGGCTTAGAGTCGCTGTGATTTTCTGCGGATTTTTGCCTTTGGTATTTATTCCTGACTATTTATTTGGACCTTAAGCATGGGCACATGTGCACCCCCAGCCAGGAGTTGCCATGGGGAACTGAATCTGGGAAGTGTGGAGGGATAGAACAGAGAGAGCAGGGTAAGAGAGAAATCTCTCCATCAGTACAGGCATGTAGACCCAGAGACTTAAAGATTGGCATGGACTCTCCTATGAATTAGAATCTCTGCATCAGCAGGGCCTGGCTGCTTCAGCTTTGGGCCAGTGCAGAGTGGAAGAGACCAATTCCTGACCCCTGTCCCCACTCCCATGCTACCTACACCCCCTGGAGGACAACAGATAAATCTTGCTCCCCATGCGGGCCAGACTTTGGGGTGAAGGCAGTCTGCATTATCGCCTCTCAAACATGTTCTTCTCCAGGATGGACATCATGGGCTTCTTTCTCTTTCATGACAGTGTTCTGTTCCAGGCCATGCCTATTGCCCTTCCCCTCACCTGATGCACCTGAACATATCCTTTTTAGGAACAGAGCCCTGGATAGGCTTCAGTTCTCCAGGTCAGATTTACCTTTGGCAGCTGCAGGGTGAATATTTCATTATCAGCCATGATCAGTGGGGGATTCTCTGGGGCTGGCTGTCATGGTCATGAGCAAGATGGAAAAGTCTAAGGCTCTGAGAATTAAGAGTAGGAGAAGATGGAGGTCCTCCCTGGAGAACTTGGCATGCTCTCTTCTCCTAGCTAACAGTGCTCATCTCTTGTTCTTGAAGGCTTTTGTCAATCCAGGAAGGATGTCCTATCAACAGCAACAACAATATAAGGTCCCCCAGCAGCCCCCTCCCCAGATCCTTGAGCTGTGTCTGCCCAAGGTGCCTGAGCCCTACTCCCCAGCCCCCAACCAGCGGAAATGCCAGCCCCCCCCCCCCCCCCCGCCACCCTGTGCAGCATCCCCATGCCAGCAGGAATACACACCAAAGCAGAAGTGATACCTCCGAAGCCACCACTCCCTCCCCCTGGCCTGAGGCTGCTGCATCCTCTCTCTGCCCACTCTGGACAACCTCTTTCCATTATCTACAGGGAACATCACAAAGCCCCCAGGAGAATCCACCTCTCAGCTGACTCAAAAGGAGAATAATAGCTCCTTCATGGGGTTTCCAGCAACTTTTTGAGTGATTCCTCTCAGCTTCAACCTGTAGAAACGGGAGTGCCTACACCCCAAGACTGAAGTGCCATGTGATCCAGGCCTTCCCTGGAGCCATAAGTACACATGGCTGTAGTCCAGACAGGACACTTCCTCTAGCTGCTACCTCTTTCCACCCGAGATCATTGGAATGACAGAAGAATCCTCCTTCAGCTCTGCCTCTTGTCTTTCTCCAAGTGTTTTGAGGTTTATGCTTTTAAGTAACTGACTTAAAATACTGGAAAATTCCCCTACTTTCCCTCCCTTCCCACATTCTTCAGTTATGACAATGAGGTGTTGTTTCCTATCACCTGTCTGATCAATTCATTTTTCAGAGGCTGCTGACAGTCTCTCTACCCCAAGCCTGGGTACTCCCAGCCCCGCGCTGCTATGACCTCCCACTTCCCCATTCCTTTGATAAATTCAGTCGTTCCTGAGTGGGTCTGACTCTGCTCACGCAATGGCTGGGAAGGGGAGGGGAGAAGCTAGCCTGGATGTGTAGGTGCTTGGAAAGGCCACTAGGGGGCGCTAGGGAGGCCAAACGCAGAAGATGCTGGGGTTTCCCCGCGTGGGGTACCCACATTTTGCCGTCTGCACTGAGACTGGACTCCCATTTCCATGAGCCAGCCCCGAGTCCACTGATGGCCCCAGTGGCTCTCCCTTCCCCAGGGCAGGTGCAGCAGCCCGAAAAGATGGGAGTGTGTGTTGGAGGTGTGACTCCTACTCAGGCTGGAGGCCTCCACTGTGAGCTGGACCCTACCTGTCCATGGCAGCCCGTGTTTTCAGGAGTGTGGTCTCTGTGCCAGGAAAGACTCTATCGTGCTGAGAGTCTGAGGTTCTTTGAGAGGAGTTTAGGGATTTTCAGTTAGAAATATGAGGACTGTGTCCTCCTGCTTCATAGTTGGACTATGTGTATTATGTGTACCATGTGTATTATGTGGTGTGAAATAGATTTCCAGGCCCAGGATGGAGCTGCTTCTGCTGGCTTGGGCCACATCAACAAACGGAAATAACCTTCAGTCGCTGTATATGTTCAGATCCACCAGAAAGACTGTATCCAGTAAGACAATCCTGCAAGGCGAAGCCAAGTCTGGGCTCTGTGCTTATTTCTTTGTACCTCTTTCATTTACTGATTTTCTCTTCCCCGTTCCGTATTCTTTATCCTGTAAAAGCATCCTGCCCTCTGTTCCATTTTGCAATTCTCAGGACCCTTGGGAGCAGAGGCTGCCTGCTTCATGAATTGTTAAAGTTTGTATCACCTAATTTGTCTTTAACAACGTGTATTTATTTTTAATGATAGTATTTGTCAATGTGATGACGAGCTTGGGGCAGACTGAGGACAAACTGCAAGCTAGCACCTCCTCGCCCCCCACCCCAGGTGGGATGTGTGTGATATTCCTCAGACACTCCTGGCTGCCCAAGGACAAAGGAAAGGAAAGAAAACAAATTGGGCAACTGATGGAGATCACAGTCATACAGGACATGAGTCTCCATCAGTTTGCAAATCTCTTAGTAAATTACAAGAAAAAGGCAATTTCCAAAACCTATAGACTCAGTTTCCTGGAGTCTCAATATCACCCTCCCCTCCAAAGTGATGTGGAGAACAAAGACAAGAAGGAAATGTCAGGTAAAATTAAATTTCTTTATAACCTGCAGCCCATTGACATGCTTGAAGCAACATCTCTCCAGGAACCCCCTACCCTCCTAATGGTAATGCCTTACTAGAGGGAAAACAACCTTAGCTGGACAATAGCAAGGCCTCAGGTGTCCTAGGAGTCCTCTTTAGCACATCAAAGTCCCTCTGGAGGCCTCCCTTTTGACTTTACCTCCCCCAACTCCATAGGATAAAACCAGCCATTCTTCACAACCCTGGTGCATCTCTTTTCCTATCCTCATGCTTCAATAAAATCACCTTTTTGCACCAAAGATGTCTTCAAGAATTCTTTCTTGGTCATTGGCTCCAGACCCCCCATCACCTCAAGTCTTCATGAAATAGGCTGCAGGTTATAAAGGAATTTAATTTTACCTGCCATTTTTCTTCTTGCCCCCCCCCCCCCCCCATCACTATGGAAGGGAGGGTGATATTCGGATTCCAGGAAATGGAGTCTATAGGTTTCTGGAGATTAGTCTATTGATAAGATGGCCTTTTTCTTGTAATTTACTAAGGTATTTGTAAACTGATGGAGACTCATGTCCTGCACTGTGAACATGTCCTGACTGTGAACACTATCAGTTAGCCATTTGTTTTCTTTCCTTTCTTTTGTTCTTGGGCAGCCAGGAGTGCCTGAGGAATATCATACATATCCAACCTGGGTGGGGGGGAGGGGTGTTTGTGGGGTGTCAGCTTGCTTTATGCTCCCTCATCATTCACTATCCAGTTCTAAGAGCAAAGTCAAGCAAAAAAAAATGGCAATTGGTAGATACTTGTCGGAGGAAGTCTTAGGATAAAATTCTGATGGAATGTAGGAGAAAATAATTGAGTTAGTTTTCATGGGTTGTTCCCTATGCATGGAATGCCCTTTCCTTCCTTCGTTCACCATCAACTTTTAGTTTACATTTGCCCTGCAGACTCCCCTTAGTATCTAAATCATCCTGGCTCCTCCTCAAAGTCTGTCCCATGCATGCCCAGCACCCCCATTTTACTCTCTAGACTGAGTGTTGTATAATGGTCAGTTCACAGGTCTGTCCCCAACCTGTCCCCACCCTCCCCAATCTGGAAGCCTGGTGACTTCTCCCAGAGGTCCTGGGCTATTTTACTCTGCATCTCCAGCACACAGCTCAGGGTGAGCATAGTAGATGTTTAACAAATTATTGTCATTTGATTGAACAAGGCACCATTTAACAGTAAATTTGAGAGATGAAAATAATGAAATACCCAGAAAATACACGTTACTTCATGAAACAAGAGGAGACACAGTAATGAGAAAAAGTTCTCTGAAGTCTTCATTGCTGCACTGGACTTCCTGGATTCTATGTCTTTTTTTAGGCTTGGACATCCCAGAGAGCTAAGGGCATTGTTGGGTTGACAGCCTCCTCTAAGGGAGGACCCAGGCAGGACTGGTTCACACTTCAGGATCCCTGTTTAGAGCTGAAGCTTCCATTCACTGAGCCCACAGAGCCCTCCCCTGTCCACCACCCCTGCCTGCTTGCTCTTCCTCAGGGGAGGAGCACTTGGGAGGGAGGCAGCTGAATAATGAGGGGAGGGACAGTGGGCTGTTTCTAATTTAGCTGTATTCCTTCCTCACTTCTCAGTAGCCCATGACTGTCCCTAGGGTCTTTTAAGGACAAGCCCTAATGATTTATTCATCTGCCCAAGTCACTCCTTCCTTGTAGGAACATTCTCCCCTTCCCCAGGCCTAGAAAGAGGGCAGAGTCAGGGATGTTCAGACATCACTTTTATTGGAGGGACCTTCAGGGAAGTAACATCTTCTCAGAGAGTCCAGAAATGGCCAGGGGCAGAGGGAGGGGTGAGCTCTTCTTAGACGGGAAGAAGTGATTTATAGGATATATAAGATTGTTTTGGTTGAAGGTGAGGAAATAAAGTGAGGAAATTCTGAAGAATTTTAAACTGTTTAAGGCAGTTTTACTTTCTTGGCTATTGGCTATTTTCCATCATCTTGGTTACTCAAGTTCTCCAGAATGGTGAAATCCAGAGGTACAGAGAGCTAAGGAAGGACAGTTAATTCACACTTTAAATTATCTTTGGGACCTGACAGAGGCAGCAATGGTGGCAGAGGCAGCAGCCAGAAGAACTGACTGGCCCTGTCCATAGCAAGTTGGAAATAGAGAATGGTGTCCAGAAATGATGCCTAAAAAAACATGGCCCCCTTGGCCAATTCTTGCTATTTCCTGAAGGGGGTGCTGGGAAGCACTGTTGATAAACTGCAGTCACATGGCTGGTCTGTGAAGATATCTTTCTCCTGGAATAGATTAAAGTCACTCTTTGGCTGTGTTGTATTCTCTATTGATGCCACAAGAAAGGGATTGGAGAGAGGCAGGGGACAACTGAAGCTCAGTGCTTTGAGGGCAGGGAGCCTCCAAAGAGCAACTTCTGCCTCCATGGTCTTCCTGTTAGCATGGGGGAGGGTGTACTTCTGCCAGCTGGGGAGCATGGCTTGGGGACCTGAGAGGGGGCTGGCAGGGGACTGTGCCTTGTGGTCGCTGCTGCAGGACATCTTTCCTGGACTGATGATAACCTGCAAGAAAGAGGAGATAAACTTTTTCTCTGTAGCAACAACAATAGAGGGCTGAGTATTTCATGGGAGAAGTGCTCTCTCCTTCATGCACTTCCTCATCCTCAGGGACTAAGGTCTCCCTAGCCTTATCACTCACAGCCATGACCCCCAGCCTACTTCAGCCTCCACAGTGTGGACTCTCAACCAAGAGGAGGCTTCTGGGACTGCACTAAGATGCCTGTGTCTGCCCACATCTACTCTAGTCCTGGATGGTTGGGACTAATGGGTTGGAAAGAATTGAGAAGTAGTGCCTATTAAAAAATGGGGAAAAATTGGGGCACCCGGGTGGCTCAGTTGGTTGAGCATCCGACTTCAGCTCAGGTCATGATCTCGCAGTTTGTGAGTTCAAGCCCCGCGTTGGGCTCTGTGCTGACAGCTCAGAGCCTGGAGCCTGCTTCAGATTCTGTGTGTGTCTCTCTCTTTCTGCCCCTCCCCCACTTACACTCTGTCTCTCTCTCCTTCAAAAATAAATAAACATTAATTTTTTTTTAAATGGGAAAAAATTGAGTGTGGTGGGGTTTAGTCTCAGGAAGCAAAAGTTTAGAGGAGCATA
This sequence comes from Panthera leo, assembly GCF_018350215.1. Taxonomy (NCBI): domain Eukaryota; kingdom Metazoa; phylum Chordata; class Mammalia; order Carnivora; family Felidae; genus Panthera; species Panthera leo. Next base: position 107,000,045 of record NC_056686.1, on the reverse strand, counting down.
AGACTGCACATCATTCATGGCTGTGGCTGTCTCTCTTCAAGAAAGCTCTGAAATTTTCCAGAGAGTGGGAACAGAGTGAGTAGGTGTTAAGAATTGAGGATGAAGTTCCTAACATGCTATTCTTACCCCAACTTAGCAGCTCTTCCTGAGTGAGCTCTCTGACCCAGTAAATATTCAATTAAGTGCCAACTCATCATTTAGAAGCCTGTTGATAGAGAATATTTAGTTTGTTTGGAGGCAGAACTGGATGGCTTTTGAGATGTCATGTACATTTTCCTGTCTTTTCATCTGTGCCAGTTCTGAACATATTTTGCCTTTTCCCTTAGACTTATTGGGTAATTCTCTTCTCCATCAGTGCTGTCCTTGGTTACTATAAAATCTTATCTCTGTTTCTGCAGGGAAGTTAATATATGCCAATTAAAGAGTCAAAATTGAACATCAAAAATAGTACTCAGTAAAAACCATAGGCTTTTGTTACCCTAGCCCGAGTGCAAGCTCCATATGATTATGAAGGAAGAGCAAAAGCATGAGGAACTGAGAAAGTTAAGCTGTAGCCCAGGTCCACAGAACCACATCTGGGACCTGGGGCTAGGGTTCCCTGGTCTGCAACTGTCATCTCATTGATGGGAGCCCAGTGCCCAGCGGTACTCAGGCCTGTGTGTCAAGGGACTTTGGTACTCACAGACCTGCAGAGATTTTGTTGCTCTAAGCTCTGGGTGGGTCTCCTGCTTGGCAGCTGCTTGGTGTCACTCCCCATGGATGGAGGTGAAGGAGTGAAGGGGGAATGGAGGTAGGTACACTTTACTCAGCTACACTTTACTCACTTTACTCATCCAAGTCTTGAGATGTCCTGGAGTCTACAAGTCGATGAGCAGCAAGACTAGCTGAGCCTCTCATCTCTAGGAGATGGGCCTTGTACAAGCAATCCAAGGCTAGGATGTAGCAGCTTTCCCATTCCCCACACAGCCCCACTGTCTCTTTCAGGTACCTGAAATGAAGCTACTATCAACCTTATCACATACCACTCCAGCTCAGTTTTAGGATCAAATGAACTTCAGATGGTTTAAACAGTCATTGAGCATCTATCAGGGCCCTGACTGTGTGTGTGTGTGTGTGTGTGTGTGTGTGTGTGTGTTGGTGGGCAGTATAGGGGTGTGGTGTGGAGATACAGAAATCTCTGGGGGATTTTACAGTCTAGGTGGAGATGGGGTAGGGTTATAGATGCTTAGGCACAGAGTAATAGTACAGAGACATTAGCCGGAAGTTTGAGCAACATGCTGTGAAAGCCTACTTAAATGGGATGCATGGGTCACAGAAGCCCTCCAAGGGAGGTATCGACTCCAGGGATAATGTAGAGGGGATTTTGTCTCTTTCTAGAACTTTCCTATGTGTTGATCCTCCCATGGTAGTTTACCTAATCTTCCATTCTCCAGCTGCCTTCATGGAAAAATACTGCACCCTTTTCTTCTCTTCACCAGGAAGGTTCCCTGGACCAGTGAGTGGGCAGAAAGAAGGTTTCTTGTGCTTTCAAAATAAAAAAAAAAAAAAAAAAAGGAAAGCGCAACCTAGTCTACAACTTAAAATGGTACTTACCTTGTGCTCCTTATCTAGGAGTAGTCCAGGGCTCTCTGACCTTTTAATGGTACAAGTTTCTAGGAGGTGAAACACCTCAATGGTTTGGGCAAGGCAGTGAACGAATGGAAGTTTTTAGTTATCCAGACAGTAGTTTTAGCTTCAAGTTATTTTAAAAATTCTGCCTGCTAATCTTTAAAGAGTAAACTCTAACAGGGCACCTAGGTGGTTCAGCCAGTTAAGTGTCTGACTTTGGCTCAGGTCATGATCTCATAGTTCATGAGTTCAAGCCCCCATGTTGGGCTCTGTGCTGACAGATTGGAGCCAGCTTCAGATTCTGTGTATCCCTCCCTCTTTGCCCCTCCCCCACTCATGCTTGGTCTTTCTCTCTCTCAAAAAATGAATAAACATTAAAAAAATTTTAAATAAATAGACCCTTGGGAAGTTGTGAAGAAAATATCTGCTATACATCTACAAAGCAGAGACAGCTTGAGGAAGATTTACGGCCAGGAAAAGAGATTAATAATAACATTTAGAATAAGAACCAGATGCTGCCTCTGATCTCTCTGTTTCAGAATCTGAAATCACCTGTGGGGATACTCCTGGGCACAGTGAATGGACCTATGAATCTATAAAGGAGTGGAGAAAGGGAAATGGATGGAGTTTGGAGAAAGACACAACCCTTCCCAATCCTACTAAAGGTAGACATTAGTTATTTCCTCTCTTTTCTACACTTACTTTTGGTTGTTCTTGACATTTCTTACCCTTTAAGTAATTTTTTGTCAGTAGACTCTGACCTGATTTTATCTCCATGGAAATGAGAGGGAACCTACTCTGTGGCTGCCAGAAGGAGGAGAATTGAGGAAAACATAGAATATGATTAGATTCAAACTTCCATAATCACTGATTATGGATAGTTTCTAAGGGAGGTCTTGGGAAGAAACCCGCATAAGAAACTAAGGAGCCATCCTTTGCTCTACCTTCTCTGACTTCCATGTTTGTATATCACCCAGCACATGCGCTCCTTCATGATGTTTGCCCTTGTGAGATGAAATCTAATGGTCCATGTAGCACATACCTGTCCCCACCATCCCAGTAGACCACTGAGGAGCTTCTCTAGAGAGTTACAGTTTCCTCTTCTCTTTATCTTCAGGTTTTATCAGTTCCAGACACTTTATTGTTGCTAATCATTAATGGTTGAAAGTTCAGAACTTAATTTAGCAGAGTAGTTAAATGTAAGTGTTCCCTGTCCCTCCAGTAAGCTGAGGCTGAAACCTGAGGAGAACTTCCTGAGTCCTCCCACACCTGTGCTATCACATGTGCTCAGGTTCAGAGCTGCTGTCCTACAGTGACTCACTAGACCAATGGTTCTCAAGATAGATGGAGATGCTAGGGGTTCCCAAGATGCTCCAGTGGGGTCTGTGAGTGAAAATATTATCATAATTAATATTAAGCTGTTATTTCCACTCTCATTTACCCATTAGTCTACACTAGAAATGACAGTAGAGACTACATAGCATGTGGTGACATCATCACTGTGACAGCTAGTGCAATGCCTAATTGTTGATAAAGTGTCCTAAAATGTTCTCAGATTTAATTTTGAATATAAGAAATAGCAATAGATAAAATTCACAAGAACAAAAGCTTTTTGTTTTCCTCATTGATTTTAAGGGTATACTCTTCCCCAGTACCAAGCATTTGGAGAACCACTGCAGTGGATAAGCCTGTCTGGGGCCATCCCTTGCATGATGAGCCCTAGACAGATCCAGGGTGGCAGTTCTGGTCCCAGGACCTTGCAGAACTCATCTCAGCCCAGTCTACAGCCCTGACATTGGTTGGTGGCTCCATTGCCATCACTATCTACCTCCTCTGTGTGGCAAGTCTTTCCCAAGAAATGATAGGTCCTGGGTGCAGCAGTGGACTTGGGGGACAGCTGGTGCTTTGGGACACTGATGATGGGTGGCCAGAGAGGAAAAGGAGACCTGCTGGCTTGTGCTGGGTTCCCATCTCCCTCCCCTGGATCCCCAGATCACCTCCAGGGTCCTCCCAGTGATTTCCCTCTCAGTCTCTGCTTCCTGAGTACTTTGTCCCTCTGTGGCTTTCTCCAAGTCCCAGTAAGAAAGCAGAGACATGAAGATCCTTTACTGATAAGAATAGAAGAAGGAACATTGTAGGGTTTGGATTACTTTTAATGGGTTCATAGTCCAGATAGGGGTATGAATTCGGGTTAGAGAAACTTTGTTAGGGGTTGTGGAAATCATGAGAAAGGAAATACAAACAGAACTCATTGCCTTCACTGAGGAGTGTGGAGTTGTGTTCTGAAGAACTCTGGAAACTTTTGGTTGATTTGAACAGTTTTTTTGTTTTCATTTTTCTACCATGTTTGCTCCTCGAAACCTTCATAACAGAGGCAGGTTGCTAAGCAAGGAAATCCATGTCCTTGTAGTGATCTCATACAGCCAGCAGGAGGCATCATGGTAAAGGAGGCTGTGGATGGACAGCAGTCAAGAAGGGCAAGAACAGATCAGGACTTTGGGAAACGTTTGAGAACTTCTGTCTACCCCATGTGGTCTCCTGGGAGGGGGTTGGGAGGAGTCGCTGATTTGGGGAGGAAACACATAGACAATGAAGACATCTTTTTTCTTGAGTCTGAAGAGAATAGCATCTTTTAAGTATTGTGTATCCCCTGTTGTTGCTGGAGGTGAGGGGATAAAGGGTGGGGCAAGGAGGTGCAGTATCTTCAAGACCAGGTTGGAGAGGGTAGCTTCAGAGGTGTCACTTCTGCTTTGACAGGTATTCCTGATGGCAGGGAGGACACTTAACAGGGGGACATTTCCACTGGCTGGAGGGTGAGGACAAGGCTCAGGCATCTTCAGGGGGCAGGAACCTGGGGAGGGGGCTGGCAGGGGAATTTGCATTGCTGCTGTTGCTGATAAGACATTTTTTTTAGATTGAAGATGAGCTGAAACAAAAAAGTAAAGCCCTTTAGAAGGAGAACACATCAGTGGAAGAGATTATCTCCAAATTAGAACAGGGAAACACACACTTTCATGTTACTTCTTTCTTTAATATAATGTTATGACCATCCTATATCACTCCCTCCCATGAACACCCACCTCACAGGAGCCTCCATGGACCACAACAGGCAATAAAGAGAATTTTCTTAGAAGCTTCCCTACAGATGCCCAGTGTGTGCCCTGTCCTTCCCAACCAGAGATTTGGTTCTTTGAATGGAGCATGTTCACTCTGAAGGGATTCCAGAGAAAGAAAAGATTTGGAAAGTATCAGGAAAGTGTGCCCGAAAATACAAGGTAAAATGATTTTAGAATAGTCAACTTGAAGAAAAGCAGGTTCAGAGACTGCAGAGCACCTGCTGTTTTGAATGACCTGTTAAATCAGAGTCCAATTTGGAGAGATTGGACTGTATTTCTTCCAAATACCATGAAACATTTCCTTTCTCTGGGATGGTGCCCCTATTTGACACTGAGGCATCTCGTCCCCTTACTCTGCCCTCTTCAGCAACTTCTCCAGTCCTTCAGTGTCATTCCTGACTCCTTTAAACGTGATCACTGCTTCTTTAAGGATAAATAACATCCCTTGGCACCAGCTATCTTAGAGTTAGATTCCAGAGCAGAGCCAGAGTCAGGAGACCCCTGCCAGGCATCCAGCTTGGGGTCAGAAGCTTGGACATGAAACAGGAGAAATATTCAGGGTACAGCATAAGGAAGAACAAAGACTAGGGATTATGAGCTAAGTTCTGGCCTCAGCTTTACCAGAATCATTTAACTGACCAGGAGCTTTTTCATCTATACCTTTAGTCACATTAATCTCAAATTATCTTCTATTTTTAAACAATAGTCAACATACTTTTTCTGTAAAGGGCCAGATAGTAAATACTTTAGGCTTTCAGGCCAGATAATCTCTGTCACAACTGTTCAGCTCTGCCATCACCATGCAAAAGGAGGCATAGACAACACATAAACAGATGCACACTCCTGTGTTCCAAGAAAGGTTGATAAGCAGTGGGCTGGATTTCATCTGTGGACCTTAGTTTTACTGACTTGTGATGCAGACCCCTGACTTTCTGCATCTCACTCTGGTTCACTGTGTTGCCTACCTGGTCTTTATTTTCTGCTCCATTTTTCTGATCTGTTCCTATTGCTACTTCTGATCATCTGCCTTTTCTTTTCTATACCCCCAGTCATAACTGTACACATGCTTCTTGGTTCCTCCAGTGGGAACCCATGATGGCCCCTTTGAGGGCTTCCTATTCCATAGAACAGAGCCTCCCCACTCACCTGCCTTTCCAGGTTGTTCCAGGCTTCAGGGATTCAAGTCCATGAAGAAGCTCAGAGCAGGGTCCTTTTATCCTGGGCTGAGCCTGTGCAGGAGGAAACCAAAGGGGTTTCTCCATAATTTCCTGCTGTCCCAATGTCTCAATCAACTCTTTTTTTTTTTAATTTTTTAACATGATACAATTTTGAGAGTGAGAGAGACAGAGCATGATCAGGGGAGGGGCAGAGGGAGAGAGAGAGACACAGAATCCGAATCAGGCTCCAGGCTCCAGGCTCCAAGCTGTCAGTATAGAGCCTGTCATGGGGCTCAAACTCACAGACCATGAGATCATGACCTGAGCTGAAGTCGGACACCCAACCAATTGAGCCACGCAGGCACCCATCAATCAATTCTTGAAGACACTTGTCAAACTCCCTTTTTGCATACAAAATTCCAGTTTGGCAGCTTTTAGGTAAATAACAATATTTCTATTTCCTCTGGAAAGATTCAGTAAGAGTGTAATGGAGGAGGCAGAGGGACATATAGACACAGGTGTTTTCTTCAAGTGTACCTTGCCCTTCAGTGGAATTTGGGTGGATATGAGGAAGGAAGAGGAAAGAAGTCCCTGGGCTGGAGTGTCCAGAGATAGAGTAATTTCTAGGCATGCCAGAGCTAGGTCTTACTGTACTTCATATTCCCTGAGTGTCTCTTGCCCACATCTCATATAGAGTAAATGAAGTTACCATCTACACCAAACACACCACCACTAGCACTTTTGTTTGAGGTCAGATTAAGTTAAAGTCATTAACCCAGCAATCATTGAGTACCTGCTAGGGGCCAGGTCTGTGAGTAGGGGAGGATACAATAGAGACTAAGACCAAGCCCAACCCCCAGAAAAATCCATAGTCTAGTAGGAGACACATATGAGCATGCAGAATGAAAGGACCATGCAATATAGCAGATACTTGGTCAGTGCACTCACTATCTCCTTGTCAACTGGGAGGTTACATGGAGGAGGATTCTCCTGTACAGGGGATTCTTTTCCTCTCTAAAGTTGTCCTAGGCAAGTTGTCCTGAGAGCTTGGCTTAACTCTCCTTCTTCAGTGTCACACCATCCTGCTTCTTTAGGAACAACTGACACACAAGGATCTTACATGGTACCCTGTATTTCCAAGGAATAAAATATGAATTTCCTCATTGGTCACTGGCTATGAAGCGCTTTTATTCTTGGGCTACTTTTCTGACCAAGCCAATGATTTTAGAGTCCTGGGCACCACCTCTTCCCACCGGGTAACTCAAGATTTATTATGATACTGAGAAAGTCTACATACTGTGGGCAGAACAAAGGGTATTTTAACCAGAGTCTAAATCCCCAAATAATTTAGCATATTCTACATTCCAAATTTTAGCAGAGACCCCTCATTAATGGAAAATGTAATGAATGTATGGACATTTTAACAACTTATTCCAATGCATGAACACAAGTGTTTTTCCATTTATTTATACCTAAATTGACCTATAGTTTTAATGCATATGAATCTCAGTACTATTATTTTTTATAGAATTTAACATGATTATTTAAAAATTCAATTTTAAAATTTGGTTTTATTGAATGTATTCAGGAAATATAACACACTTCTGTTGGTAGCACTTGACAAATTTTATGAAAATGTACATGAAAAGACAAATAACTAAGAATAATTAAGGATTTCTTAAAATATAACAAAGTTGGAGAAGTTTAACTACCAGATATTAATGCTGCAGTAATTAATACAGTGTGGTATTACTGTGAGGATAGATATATAGACCAATGGAACAGAACAGAGACTTGCTCGTATACAATGACTTGATTTACACCAAAGGTGACTCGGCAGTGCAGTGGGAGAGGGGTGATCTTTTCAATAAATGGTGCTCAGATCAACCTAATATTCCCATGGGACTACAAAAAAAATCTTGACCCCTGCCTTAGTATAAACAAAAGTTAGTTCCATGTGGATTATAGATCTAAATTTGAATGGTAAAATTATATAACTTAAAAAAATAGAGAAGAGTATCTGTATGATCTTGTCCATAGGAAAAATTCCTTAAACAGAGAATAAAAAGCATAATTATAAGTGGCAAAAATGATATATAGATTTCATTAAAATTAGGCATTTCTGGGGCTCCTGGGTGGCTCAGTCGGTTAAGTGTCAGACTCTGGCTAAGGTCATGATCTCATGGTTTGTGGGTTCTAGCCCCACAGTGGGCTCTAAGCTGACAGCTTGTAGCCTGGAGCCTGCTTCAGATTCTGTGTCTCCCTCTCTCTCTCTCTCTCTCTCTGTCCCTCCCCTGCTTGTGCTCCCTCTCTCTCAAAAATAAATAAATAAAAATGAAAAAAATAAAATAAAATAAGGCATTTCTGGTTAGCAAAAGACAGTGCTACAGTTGCAAAAATACAGGCCACAGAGATGAAACGCTATTCATGATATACAAAATCTCACAAAAGACTTGTGTCCAGAACACACACACACACACACACACACACACACTCCTATAGATCAATAAGAAAACAAGAAACAAACAAACAAAATGTCCAAACAACTTGAACAGGCAGTTCATAGAAAAGTATTTTCAAATTTCCAAATAACTATCATAAAATGCTCAAGTGCATCAGCCATTAGAGAAATGAAAATTAAAATCACAATGTATTACCTCCACATAGCCACTCAAATGACTAATATGAAAAAGAGAGACCATCAAGATTAATTAAAGTGCGGAACAACTGAAAATTTCATATACCACTGGCAGAAATAATAGGATACACATTTTGGAAAAATTATTGGTATTCACTAAGGATGAATATACCCCTAAGTTCTTACTAGCCATTATATTACTAGGTTTGTACTCAACTGAAGTATATGCATATAATTACAAAAATATATGAACGTGAATGCTCATAGTATCATCATTTTTATTTTTTATTTTGTCTTATTTTTTTCAAAACATTTTTTTTAACATTTATTCATTTTGAGAGATAGAGAGAGGCAGAGCATGAGTGGGGAAGAGGCAGAGAGAGAGGGAGACAGAGAATCTGAAGCAGGTTTCAGGCTCTGAGCTCTCAGCACAGAGCCCAACACAGGGATCGAACTCACGGACTGTGAGATCATGATCTTAGCTGAAGTAGGACGCTTAGCTGACTGAGCCACCCAAGTGCCCCAATAGTAACATCATTTTTAAACATTTAAAATTGGGAAGTACTAAACTGCCTGTCAAAAGTAAAGCAGATACAAAAATAGCAGTATATTTTCCCAAAGACTCTAGTGCTACTACAAGAATGAACTATACCTTCAGAAAATAAACGAATCTCACAAACACAATTTTGATGAAAAGAATCCAAGCAACAAAGAATTCCTACTGTATGATCCCCTTTATGTAAATTTTATAAACAAGAAAAGCAAATCTGTGGAGTTACAGTCAGGATAATGGTGATATTTAGGGGCCGGGGGATAACTGGGAGGGCACACAAGGTGGACTACAGGGATGTGGTGACATGCCATTTCTTCTTCTCTGAGTTGGTTACATGGTTGCTTAGCTAGTGGAACTGTATTGAGCTGTATGATTTCCCACTTGACACTTCAAGTCTAGTTCAATTAAAGGTTCCTTTAATGAAAAGGAAATCATCAGAACTCCAACATTCCTGCAGTGTAGTGAATAAGAGAGAGATGATGAGGTTGGCAGAATAATCAGTGCCATAGCAGAGTGTTATAGGACAGCAAGGACTTTGGATTTCATTCTTGTTACAATGGGAAGATACTTGATAATTCCAATGAAGATGGTATAATATTATAATATTGTTGCTGAAGTTTCCCTGATAAGGGATTGCCGTGGCACAAGATAGGAAGGAGACAAGATAGGAGACTTTTGCTATGGTTCAGATAAAGAATAATAGTAGCTCCAAATAGAGTGAGAACACAGGAGATTATGAGAAGTTGAGAAATGATTCTATTCTTGTGTGTGTGTGGTTTCAAGTTTTTATTGAAATTCCGGTTCGTTAACATATATTGTAATATTAGTTTCAGGAGTAGAGTTTAGTGATTCATCAACACTTACATACAACACCTAGTGCTCATCACAAATGTCCTCTTTTATACCCCTTACGTATTTAACCATCTGCCACCCATCTCTCTCCATCACCCCTTGGTTTGTTCTCTGTCTTTAGGAGTCTCTTATGGTTTGTTTCTCTCTCTCCTCCCCACCCCCATTCCCATAGGTTCATCTGTTTTGTTTCTCAATTCCAAATATGAGAGATATCATATGATTTATTTGTCTTTCTCTGATTGACTTATTTTGTTTAGCATAATACACTGTAGCTCCTTCCATGTCATTCCAAATGGCAAGATTTCATAGTTTTTAATGGCTGAGTAATAGTCTATTATGTGATTATATATATATTATATATATATACACACACACACACACACACACACATATATATATATATGTATATATATACCACATCTTCTTTATCTATTCATCAGTTGACGTACATTTGGGCTTCTCCATACTTTGGCTACTGTTGATAGTGCTGCTATAAACATTGGGGTGCACGTACCTCTTTGAATGAGTATTTTTGTATCATTTGGGTAAATACCTAGTAGTGCAATTGCTGGATCATAGGGTAGGTCGATAGCTCTATTTTTAGTGTTTTGAGGAACCTCATACTCCTCCCCAGAGTGGCTGCACCAGTTACGTTCCCACCAAAAGAGCAAGAGAGTTTCCCTTTCTCCACATCCTCACTAACATCTGTTCTTTCTTTTGTTGCTAATTTTAGCCATTCTGATGGCTAGTGAGGTAGTATCTCATCATAGTTTTTATTTGTATTTCCCTGATGATAAGTGATGTTGAGTATCTTTTCATGTGTCTGTTTGCCCTCTGGATGTCTTCTTTAGAGTGTCTGGTTATGTCTTTTGCCCATTTCTTAACTAGATTATTTGTTTTTTTGGGTGTTGAGCTTGATAAGTTCTTTATAGATTTTGGATACTAACCCTTTATCAGATATGTAATTTGCAAATATCTTCTCCCATTCCATAGGTTGCCTTTTAGTTTTGTTGGTTGTTTTCTTCATTCTGCAGATTTTTATCTTGATGAAGTCCCAACAGCTTATTTTTGGTTTTGTTTCCCTTGCCTCAGGAGAAATGTCTAGTAAAAAGTTGCTCAGAGGTTGCTGTGTTTTCCTCTAGGATTTTCATGGCACCTCTACAGTCTCATGGAGGAGCCACAACAGGGACCTGAGCTGCCCTTCAGAGTACCGGCATTATGGGCTGAGGACAATATACTAGGACTGGCCCCAATATCTCCAGTAATTGTAAAACTAAAGCCAGGGGGCGCCTGGGTGGCTCAGTCGGTTGAGTGTCCGACTTCGGCTCAGGTCATGATCTCGCAGTCTGTGAGTTCGAGCCCCGCGTCGGGCTCTGGGCTGACAGCTCAGAGCCTGGAGCCTGTTTCAGATTCTGTGTCTCCCTCTCTCTGACCCTCGCCTGCTCGTGCTCTGTCTCTCTCTGTCTCAGGAATAAATAAACGTTAAAAAAAAAAAAATTAAAAAAAAAAAAAACAAAAAAACAACAAACTAAAGCCAGAAGTAGGGTCCATCCACCAAAAACAACATTTCATCCCTTGTAAGGCACAGATGGGGATAGAGAAGCACCTGGAGAAACTTCTAAAATATGGGATCCTCCAAACCTGTCCCTCATCTTGGAACACACACGCCTTTCCTACCAGCCCACAAGCCAGGCGCCAATGATAATTGACTGGTCCAAGACCTGCATGCAGTAAATCAAGCCACTGTCATCCTGAACCCAGTTGTCTTGAACCCATACACTCTCTTGGGTCTTATCCCCACGGAGGCTGCCTTCTTCACATGCCTAGACCTCAAGGATACTTTCTTTTGCATCCGCCTGGCCCCCCGGAGCCAACCAATCTTTGCCTTCCAGGGGGAGAATCCTGAAAATGGTGACAAGGGCCAGTTGATTTGGACCAGATTGCCTCAGGGGTTCAATAACTCCCCAACCATTTTTGGCACTGCATTAGCCTCAGACCTAAGAGCTTTCCCAGTGGATCAACACAACTATGTCCTGCTTCAGCATGTAGATGACTTACTGCAACTGAAAGGTCTTGGGAGGGCTGCATGGGAGGAACTCGGCAGCTCCTTACCCTTCTATGGGAAACTGGCTATAATTCTCAAGGAAAAAGGCCCAAATCTGTCAAAAGAGAGTCAAGTACCTTGGCTTTCACCTCTCCCAGGGGCAGTGCCAACCTGGCCCAGAGGGAAAACAGGCTGTTTGTTCCATCCCAGTCCCATCGACGTGACGTCAGACTTGGTAGTTTCTCAGACCGCAGGTTTCTGTAGAATATGGATACCTAACTTCTCAGTCTTGGCAAAACCCCTTTATTAGTCAAAAAATGGGCAGAGCAGGAACCTTTGTGATGGGAGTAAGTACAGCAAAGGTCCTGTAAAGAGAACAAATGGGCCCTTGCCTGGTCTGGGGCCTTCATCTTGTACATTCAGACATGTCCAAGCCCTTCATCTTGTCTGGGGCCTTCATCTTGTACTGAAAGTACATTCATGAAAGTACTGGCATCGCAGTGGGAGTCCTAACCCAGATGTTGGGGTCATGGCATCTTCTGGTGGTATATCTCTTCAAGCAATTTGACTCTGTTGCCCAAGTCTGGCTATCCTGCCTATGGGCACTTGCAGCCATGGCTCTCTTAGAGTCTAAGGCTGAGAACTTAACTATGGGACAAGAATTGACAGTCTGAGTGCCACATTCAGTATTGACATTAATGGAATACAAGGGACAATACTGGCCAACTAACGCCCAGATGATGAGATATCAGAGAATGCTATGTGAGAACCTGCACATTCACCTAGTAGTGCCGACCCTAAACCCTGCAACCCTACTCCCTTTTGGGCCAGGTCAAACAGATCATGACTGCATTGAAGTCATGGATGAGGTATTCTCCAGTCAACCAGACTTGAGGGAGGAGCCCTTCAAGGATTGTGACACTGAGTATTTCACCGACAGTGGCAGTTTTGTGAAAGAGGTGGAACACCTTGCAGGATACTCTGTGGTGACCCTGAATTCTATCATTGAGGCCAAAGCCACGCCAAAGGGGACTTCAGCACAGAAGGCAGAGTTCATCGCGCTAACCCGAACCCTCCAACTGGAGGTAGGAGGTACGTGTTAATATATACACAGACTTTAAGTATGTTTTCACCACCCTCCATGTACATAGGGCTTTATATATAGTCCTATTTACCTGTTTACCAATTCTGGACCTTCTGTCCTGTGAAAGCAGCTTTCTGCTTGTGTACTATGCTGGGGGTGCTTTAGCCCTGTTTACCTAATCTTGGATGGTTTTATCCTAAGCCTTGTTAACCCATTGGTGCAAGCTCTAAACTTGTTCCCCACAGGGGATCAATGGTCATGGGGGTTAGAGAATCAGATCCCCAAAAACCTTATAATTGGAGAAGAATATCCCAGACCTACTACCGGATTTGGGCTCCTCAAAACTTCAATTATTGGGAAAAACTGCCTTGCCCAGTGGGGAAGAAATTTCACCATCTCTGTTGAAACTTAACATGCCTAGACCGAAGATTTTATAACTCAACTACCCAGGAAATCCTGTGGTGGAGGTCCCAAGATCACTTTGAGCCAGATCCCCACCCCTTATCTAACTTCTCTCATCTCCAAGAGGCCTGGAACAATGTTGACACAGACATAAAATGGCAGGCCCAGGTGGACTATACTGGAAGAACAGCCTATACAGTACTTCCTGCAGGTTGGTCAGGGTCATGTGTGCTGGGAACTATTTGTCTATCTTTCTTCCTGCTCCCATTTGCCAGTGGGGGAACATTTGGAAGTCCAAGTATATGGGGACAGGGAGACTCACAGGAAATGATGTGCCTTACAGATTGGCAATTGGAAAGATGACGAAAGGCCTCCCAAATGTATAATCCAGTATTATGGCCCTGCCACCTGGTCAGAGGATGGGTCCTGGGGCTACCGCACTCCCATTTACATGCTAAACTGCATAATCAGACTGCAAGCAGTTGTAGAAATTATAACCAATCAAACTGCCAGAATTCGTAACTTAGCCAGCCAAGCAGCAAACCAAAATGTGCAATGCTATTTATCAAAATTGCTTGGCCTTAGATCACTTGCTTGCTTCAGAAGGAGAAGTTTGTGGAAAGTTTAACTTGAGCAACTGCTGCCTACAGATAGACGATGAAGGGAAAGTCATAGAGGAGATCACAAATCGAATGAGAAAGGTTGTTCATGTCCCTGGAAAGGTTGGGACTTATTTAGAAAGGTTGGGAGTTATTTAGAGGATGGTTTTCAACTCTCAGGGAATTCAAAACCCTCATAGATATTATCCTCTTGATTTTGGGAGCTTGCTTAATCCTACCTTGCCTAGCTGCCCTGGGTATATGGTCTGTCTCCAGCCTCATTGAGGCAATTATAGAAAGGAAAACGGCCACACATGTGATGATGTTATGGAAATATAAACCTCTAAACCAAGATGATGCTCTTTGACCCCAAACAGGAGGTCCAAGCATAAAAGTGGGGAATGTGGTAGAGCCCCTCCCTAAGGAATGTGGTGAAAACCTCAAGACAAGGGTAGGCAACCCAGCTATGTGAGTGTGTATGACATTCCCCACTATTCTGTGACATAGACCACCCATTCAGACTGTATGTTACCATATATGGGAGATAAAGGAGCAACAATTGTACAAAAGGCAGCACCCTGCTATGCTTGGGGCTCATCCTTTTGGGTCTTAGCCTGTTAAGCCCACGCCAGCACGAATGAAGCTCTTCCTGGAAAGAAAACCCTCGGCGTCCTGACTCTCTGTGTGTGACTTGCTGCTACATGCTAACCTCACAGTCAGCAGAAGTGATTCCATCAAGGTCTCAACAATATTTCCACACATCCTCTTTCTTCTCCTCTGTCACCTTTCCCTCCTCTCCCTCTCCTACTCCTCTTCTTTTTCCTCCTTCCACTCTTCCTTCTCTTATTCCTCCTCTACCTCCAGCTGCTCCTCCTCCTTCTCCCTCTCCTTCCTTTCTAATTATTGGCTCTCCAGTCTCTTATGGCTCCTCCTCTGTCACTTTTCTATCTCTTCACTGGCGGGGCACTCACTTCTCTTTCCATTAGTTTCTGCCCTTCCTAGCCTTAAATTCCACTCTCCCACAAGAGACTGTGCTATGGATGAGTGCCAAGTGAACTGGATCTCCCAGGGAACCATGTTTTATTGGAGAAAGAGAGGAGACAGGTGGGCTGTCACTGGACCAGCTGGCCAAGGTGGTGGAGAGTATGCAAAGGATGGATTTATTCCTCTATGAAAGTGGGCGAAGGGACCTAATATGCACAGCCTTTTATTGAGTTGTCCAGACCTCCAGGCACCTTTATCAAATAGGAAGAGACCTAGGGAAGGAAAGTAAACCTCTGTGCTTCTTGGATGTGCTTGGATCCAAGTATGTGTTGAATATGTTTTCCCATCCAGCAGCTAGAAGAGGTAACTCTGTCTTGACCACAGTAGATGATAAGATAGAGGTAGCTGTGTCTGGCCTGCAGGGAAGATCCTGAAAGGATGTTACTTTTATTTTCTATGGTCAATGCCCCCAAGAAAAATGAGTAACAGTAATTTTATTTGCATTATAATTACTTCTGAGGACATTGCTTCTGCTATAGTGGGTATTCCTCCTGACTCGGGCATACTCCATCTGGCTGTGAGGGGCAGGGCAGAGCTCAGGGCCCCTGGGTGAACAAGGCTCAGGTAGCTGGGGAAAAGACCAGAAAAGGACCTTACCTTGTTGCTGCTGCTGAAAGGATGTCTTTCTTGGATCTAAGTAACCCTGTAAGATCCAAGAGACAGAAACATTTAGACATCATGGCTCCCCAAGTTTGAAATAAAGTTCCTTTCTCTATAGTTGAGAATTCCTGGTTTTCTTAGCCAGAGTCTTCTAGGCCAAGTTGGCCAGAAGAGCTACAGCAACCCTATAAAGGTATACCTCAGACATATCTAGGGCTTGGTTCCAGACCACTGCAATAAAGTTAATATTGCAATACAGTGAGTCAAATAGATTTTTGGTATCTCAGTGTGTATAAAAGTTATGTTGACACTATATTGCATTTTATTAGGTGTGCAATAGCATTATTTCTAAAAAAAACCAATGTACATAAATATATTAAAAATACTTTATTTCTAAAAAGTGCTAACCATTATCTGAGCTTTCAGTGAGTCATATCACTGACCACAGATCACTATGAAAAACGTAATGTATATTTGATATATTTAGAAAAGTTTGATATATTTAGAAAATTATCAAAATCTGACAGAGAGACATGAAGTGAGCAAATGCTATTGGAAAAAAATGGCACCAAAAGACTTGCTGGACACAGGGTTGTAATAAACCTTCAGTTTGTAAAAAAGTCAGTACCTGTGATGCCCAGTAAAGCAAAGCCCAATAAAAGGAGGCATGCCTGTTCTGTAGAGTTAAAACCTGCCTGCTAAATAATAGGAGGTCCAATGCCTTGAGACTATAACCACCAGATCTCACTAGACCAATGCTCCTGGAAAGGCATCACACTGTCACAGAATTACTGACATCTCATTCACTTCACCTGCTTTCTCTTTTAATCCAGCAATCTCTGGGTTTTTTGCCTACCTTTTTTTCATATCTAGAAACAAAACTTCAGAGCAGTGACGGAACTCCTCCAAAAGCAAACCATAGGCAAATGAGAGGTGGTGCCTTATTGTTTTTTCTTACACATCACCTTTCATTAAAATGATGAATATTTTGGAAATGATCTAATAAAAATCAATGGTTGAAGGAAAAAGAGAATATTTAATAAATCTCTCTTCCCTTATTATAGTCTACTTTGCTGCATAGTTTTTTATTAGTTTATATTTCTCCCTATATTAGACACTGCAGTCCCCAGGGAAAGACTTTGTTCATTTATCTTCATCATCAATCACAAGAACAGGCAAATGGTTGGAAGTCAGTAGAAGTTTGTAAAAAAATGAAAATTGAATCATGTATGTATTTTAAATGTATAGTTTTTTATAAATATGCAGAAAAATAGTTACTTGGCAGGAAGTGGTTAATAGACAAATTATGTCTCATAGTTAAGTTTCAATATAAAGATTTCCAAAGTTAACCTAGGATTAGCATGATGTCTACCTGTCTGTAATCTAACTATTCTTTTCCATTAAAACCTCACCTCAAAGGAAGCTTCATTCTAGGTCTAACCATGCCATTTTCTTCCAGCCCAGCTAGAAACCCCAAACCCCTAGAGGACTTTTTTCTCTTTTCAGAGATCTCTCACTCACCTATGTCTCCAGGCTGCTTCCTACCTCAGAGAACCCAAGTGGTATTAGGAGAGCCACAATCTTGCAACTTTGATCCCAAACTCAGTCAAAGATAAAGAAAACAAAGGGGTTTCCCCCAGTTTCCTGTTTCTTGAGTGTCTCACTTCATGTCTTGAAAGGACTCGTTTAACTACTTTGTATTGAGATCTCCAGTTTGGTAGGTACTAAGGAACTAGCAAGGTTTTCATCTCCTCTGGAAGGGCAATCTGAGAGCAATGGGACTTGGGGGAGTTTCCACAGTGCCTCTGGGCCTCCAGTGGGTGGTGGGCAACCATAGTGAGGTATGCACCTCACTGCAGTGGCTCCAGGAGTCAGGACCTTTGAGCTGGTGGAGAGCATGTGTGGGCACTGGAAGGTGGTAGGTACGTAGCAGATGATTTGAATTGATCATGTTCTAATGCTACAGAAAAAGGTAATCCCCATAAGTCCGGGCCATGAATTGTGGTAAGTTCTGCCAGGAAAGAATTATGTGGATTTGATAGATAAAAAGAACTATTACAAAAAGCTAAATGAGACCATCTGGAGAAATAGACCATGGCTTCCAAAGTTATGATTTGAAAGTAGTTTTGTCAGCCAGGAACTCCTGATGGACCCTGGAAGGTGGGAAGTAAAGTGAGAGTATGAACCAATTCCCAGTCTTCTCTCATGGAGCATTGGTTGGCTGTCAATCCCTTCAGGATTCAGGAGGATGTTGGAGTCTTGTCTGTTATCTGAGGCTATGGCACATAGGCAAGGGACAGAAGTAGACATTGATCATTGGAGTAAAGGAGGAGGCACAGGGCAGAGCTAGAGAGGGGAGCAGTGGTCCTTAGTATTGCTGACAGCCACTATTGCACTGGGTGATGTGTTTGCTTTGTGTTGCCTGGTAAGGAAAACTGAAATTTTAGAGCTGTAAAATGTGAGAAGAAATATGTGCCAGGGAGATAGGACTCCCACTTTTTAGTAGCTCTGAAGCTGAGAGGCCAATATAGTAAGAGATCATTACAAAAGATTTCCAGTTAATTTTTAGCATTTCAGTGCATGGTGCTTAAGCTTTACCAGGAGAAAAAGTTAGAAATTACCTGCTTTAGAGGTGTCCAGAGTGATGGGAGCCTTGGTGGGGTAGGAGTGCCAGGCAGGTTGAGAGTTAGCACGTATAGTGGAGTTTCAGGAACTGAACAGGTATGTGATGTGATCACAAATGTTGGTGTACCCCAAGGTCTCTAATGACAGCCTGAGGAATGGACCCAGCAGTTATGAGAAGGCGAATATGTTCTAAAGCCTCCTGCAACTCAGGAATCTTCTATGCTTACATGCAATCTATCAACTCGATGGTTGTTACAGTTATTTACTCTTCTCTGGACTTCAGTGTTTATGTGTAGTTAAGATAGACCTGTATTTCAGGGATTCACAGGAGTGCTGAGAGAAGTTGGAGGAAGGGTATTTACCTGTTAATATTTCAGGAAACTAATTGCCTGGGGGAATTCAGGTTAAAATGCAAACAGAGGAGTTTGGACACTTCAATCATTCTGGCATTAAAGGCAGGTGTGACCAAGTAACTGGTAACAAGAGTAGACTTGCCTGGAAGGGTCTTCTTCCTTGAAAGGAAGAGGGTCAGTCCTCTCACCTGGTGTGACAGCCCAAATCCAAAGGTGTGGCACGAGCTGATTGTGGGTCCTGGATTCTCTAGGCCTTTTAAATTTTCTGCACTAGTTTTGGGCAACACCTTAATCCTCCCCACCGACTGCCTCTCTGAGTCTCTGACCAGCCAACAATAGTTCAGATGGGTTTGTGGAGTCTGGGCTGAATTGCCATAGGCAGATTGCTCTCAGTGGGCAGTGGGCAATGACAGGGCAGGGGAGGTGGTATGTTATGAATGTACTGTGGGGCAGGGCCTTTAAGTGGGAGGAAAGTACATGTGGGAATTGACAGGTGAGTTTGTGTGGTCCTAGGCTGAATCACCATATGCTGGTTAATTCTGAGAGTTGAAAGAAATTTTCTGCAGAAGCTATGGCATGACACCATTTTTCTCTTGATCTCTCTGTCAAGTCTTTCTACCTCTATGCCTTTCTCCTTCTTTCCTCTTCCCTCTCTCATGTCCCATTGCCCATTTGTGTGGGAGTTGATTTCTAGACCTTGTCCTTCTTTTCTGCCTTCTATTTCTGTCACACAGAACTATGCTTCTCTGCTCCTTTTCATTGGCATAGGCTGCTCTGGTGTCCTAGAAGTTGGCTTTTGTGTATTACAAAGATAACTAAAGGGCTACTTTGGTCTACAGAATTAATATTCAATGTATTTAGGTTACAAAGTAAAATACTGTTTTTGTGTGTGTGTGTGTGTGTGTGTGTGTGAACTTTAAGTTTAAATAACTACTAATATTGATTCTATTAAAATTCTCGAAATTTTCATAAATTTAATGATTTATTTTCAAGAAGTTTTTGGTCCATTTAACAACTTTAAATAAACTAATTATGTACTTTAATATAAACTTACAAGGTTAATCTAACATGCCAAATTTTATAAATATTTTAAGTATCAAATACATATACATATACAGATATATATATATCACTATATATATATATATTATATATATATATATATATATATAGTGAGAGAGAGAGAGAGAAAATACAATTGCCATGTCAATACATATTGGCACCCAAATGAAGTGTTCCCATAACATATGCCCTCCTGATTCAAATTGCACATGAAGCAGAAATTCTCTATTATTAAAATCTGCATCTTCCTTCCCAGGTTCTAACCTCCCTCACTATTTATTTGGATTTTCCATTTCTTTGGGTATTTTAGTATATTTTAATATTCTCCTTGGTTCTAAGAACATATCAATGCCATTCCACAGGCTCATTTATACTCTTATGTAATTTCTTCAAAACCTTTTTGAAATGGAAGAATTTTAGATGGTGTAATATAAAGTAAAAGCATTTAGTAAAGTCCCTAGTATAGAGGTCGCTTTTAGGCAATCTACTTGAATAATGGAAACCTTCCCCCTTTAACTATAGCCCCCCTCCCACTGTGTTATGGCAGACAGTCTTTCCCTCACTGTCCTGCCCACAGCTCCCTTGTGGTATATTTGATGAACTTCTATCTCCTTTGTTCTGCCTTGAGTGAATTATTTCACCACCTGCACCACTGGCTTCTACCCCATCAGGAGACCTCACATTTGGTGGTCCATACAGGGAGACTTTGCCAGCCCAGGGCTATTTCCAGATTCTTAAAGAGTTTCTTGGGACTTTCCTTCAGTGGACCAACTTTAGTACTCTGGGGAAACTGACAGCTTCTGGCCAAGGTTACTCCTCAGTGAACATCAAAGCCCCAAGGGGAACCAGCCAGAAAGGGTGAAGGATTTCTCTTTTTGCTCTTCAGAGGGATCCTTCCCCCTCTCTCTCTTTTCTCTTTATGGCCCTTCAGTAGCCTAACCCTAGTACTTCCCTGAAAACTGAAGATCTCTGGCCAGGGCAGCCCCCTGGTGTGGTCTGAAGGTCTGAGAGTGAACAGCTCAGACTTTCCATGTCTGTGAGGGCAAAAGACCCCTTCCCTCTGCTTTTTCACTCATCCCCTGAGGTCTGCTCCCAACACACTGCACAGCTGGCAGTGGCAGCTCATCCAGAGTGAATCCCCACAATGGTATGGATTTGGTTGGGACCCTTTTCTGACTCTCAGCCACCTTACTTCTTTTGGCTCCTTCCTCTCTATTCCTTTGTCCTCACAGATTCAGCCACCTTGATGTAAGGGAAAACACGTGAGCCCCCCAACCATTTTCTGACCTGGTTTGTCCACCCAATGTCTGGCTCTTCCTGTTACAGGGGACACCCAAACAGGAAGTGCCATGGCTATTTGTGGCAATCCTCTTCTTGGTGGGACACCTCAGAAAAGCCAGTGCCCTGGTATAAGGTCCAATTCTTGGTCAGATCAGTGGAATGCCCTGAGTATAACCATGATCACCAGTTGGAGCTCCCTTTCCTTTGGTGGGATGCCCCTTTAGGAATTGGCACTGAGAGACTAAGAGAAAAATTACCAGGTGTACTCACAACTGCAAAGAAAAGACCTCCCCCCCCCCCCCCCCCCCTCATTCTCAGAACCAGCCAGGGCGTGCCCGGTTGTGGTCTGACCTAAAGGCGGGAACCAATCAAGTTCTGCTGAGTGTTCAAATTTAAATGTCAACCAATAACAGCTCTGTAACCGCAAAAAAATCCCTAACTTGTTTGTGCCTGTCTATAAAAGAAGCTGTAAGATCCTCGCTAGGAGCCTCTTAGCGTCACCGGCAACGAGTGCGCGGAGGACCAGGTTCGAACCTGCAATAAACGACCCTTGCCGCTTGGCTTTGACTCTGGACTCTGGTGGTTTGTTTTCGGGGGGTCTCTCGAATCGGGGCATATCAGCACCCAGTCTTTCCCACTATGGGACAAACTCCCTCTATTCCTTCAGGATCACCCTTGAGCTTTATTCTTAAAAGCTGGAATTCCTCCAAATGGTCAGAGGTTTCATATGTGCAAGCCTTCATGGCATTTTCTCCTGAAACCCTGACATCTGAAAAAAGTGTTGAATGGGTCTGACTCTGTTTCATGGACATCCTGATGAAGGTTTTTGGAGTGGTGGTGGGGCTCCTGGGGTTTGGAGCTGATGGACAAGAAAGAATGTTTGAAGATGTCTTTGGTGCAAAAAGGTGATTTTACTAAAGCACAGGGACTCGACCCATGGGGGGGAGGAGCTGCCCTGCACCCTGTGGACATCCTAGTTCTATATTTAGGTGTTGGGGGAGGTAAAGTCAGGGGAAAGTTTCCAGTGAGATTTTCATATGCTAAAGAAGACTCACAGGATACTGGAGCCTAGCTATTGTCAAACTAAGGTTCTTTTCCTAGTAGCAAAGCATTAACATTAAGACAGGAAGGAGTTCCTAGAGAAATGTTTTACTCTGCCCACCTCAAGTATCTGTCAATGGGCTGCATTTTATAAAGGAATTTAATTTTACCTGTCATTTCTTTCTTGCCTTTGTTCCCCACATCACTCTGAAGGGTCATGTTGGGGCTCCAGGAAATTGACTCTATAGATTTCTAGAGATTAGGCTATTGATAAGATTGCCTTTTTCTTATAATTTACTAAGATATTTGCCAACTGATGGAGACCCAAGTCCTGTATGACTGTGATCTCCATCAGTTGGCCATTTGTTTTCTTTCCTTTCCTTTGTCCTGGGGCAGCCAGGAGTGCCTGAGGAATGTCACACACATCCCATGGGGGAGGGGGGGACAGTGTGGTAGTTTGTATTTTGCCCTAAGCCTGCCTTATGCTCCCTCATCAATCTGACCTTGCACATAAGCTACCAAACCTGAAATTTTGAAGTTTTGCCAAATTAAATGATAAATTGGATTGAATTCATTGGATAGTTAAGTCTTTTCCAAATAAAATAAAATACTGAAGTATTAATTGCTAAACAGAAAGTTTATCTGCTTTTGACTTCTTATTTCAGACAAACTAAAGGTACTTAGGTCTGTTGGAAAACATGCTTTGTGCTTAATTGATTCATAATTTTGCCATGTGAACAATTCTGGTGTAAAAGACAATTCACAATTGGTTACTAGTTTTCACGGGAGATTAAGGTTTCTAAGAGTTAAAATTCTGCTAAATGTAATTTAAAATGATGGAAATAATAAGGAAAGAAACTTTGTATGTAGGAAAGCAGGAGATGGGTAAGAAAGATATAAGGAGTGAGAATACATTCCTTGAAGGAAAAAGAAAATAATTTTGTCCTAAAATGAGACTGGTTGTTTGGAGAGAAAAGGCTTTATTTAGGGCAAAATCTACATGCAAAAGAAAGTTGTAGAAGGTTTGTGAAGGGAAAGGTTTAGAATTTGTGTGTGGTCAGGATGGACTAAGATTTAAATGAATGGATTTTAAAAGTACACAGGTATAAGATTGAAAATTCTGCTTTTTTCTGTTAAAAAGATAAAGTTGGGGTACCTGGGTGGCTCAGTCAGTTAAGAGTCCAACTTCAGCTCAGGTCATGATCTGGTGGTCCATGAGTTCGAACCCTGCATCGAGCCCTGCATGGGGCTCTGTGCTGAGAGCTCAGAGCCTGGAGCCTGGTTCAGATTCTGTGTCTCTCTGTATCTCTCTGCCCCTCCCCCACTCACACTCTCTCTCAGTATCTCAAAAATGAGTAAATGTTAAAAAAAATTTTTTTAAAGACAACATTTTCTTGGGTTGTTGGTCTGCTTTTGCTAAGAAAATGTAAACAAAGGTTTTTTTCCCCCTTTTTTCTGTCCAGTTTCTGTTTTGTCTTTATCAGTTCTTTGATGATCCATAATCCTATTTAAGCATATTCTTTATAACTTTCTGAGATTTTAACAAACTTCCCTGAGATTTAAATTGTAAATGAATTTTTTGACTAATTAGGTCTTTTTATGTGTCATGTTAAATTACTCAGAAGCACTGTTTAGCAAATAATGATAAGCCTTAGGTTACAGTTATTTGGGCAAATGCTATAGCCATCCTAGAGATTATATGCAGTTCTGAAAGTTTTAATGTGTTTTGGTAACTCTCATATCAGATCTTTAACCATGTACATTTTTGAAGGTTTTTTTTGGTCATCTATAGTTATTGTTCTTACTCTCTTATGATATGTGTTTCATTTTCAAGAGATTCATAAAAAGGACTTTTTACAAACACAGGTTTTTGATATCTGTGAAAGCATAAAACTAAAATAGGTAAAAATTTCCAGAACAAAAAGCTGTATTCAAACTGAACAAGAATTAGTTCTCATGGGACTAAATGAATTGAGGAAGATGATTACAGTTTTTGTAACTCTTGTTTGAACCATTGCTGGTTCTCTAATGTTTGCCCTTCTGGATTTAGGAAACTTTCTCTTAAGATATCTATGACTTAGAGAAATGTGATAAAATATCCTCTGTGAACAAATTGAAGTGTTTAACTTTTCTCTCTACCTGAACCCTCTGAAGTTCAAAAGTTCTCAGAGTATTCTCTTTCATGGCAATTATAATTATTTGCATAAGTTCAGTAAGAATCTGTTCTTGTAACAGAACATAATTGGAAGCACTGGTTATTTACCAAGGCTTTGACTTGAATGTCATATTTGAAAGACACATGTATAAACAACTTTACAGAGCTTATGGAGCCTCTTGGGAAGGTTGGCCTAATACCTTGCTTACAGAGTTCTCAGAAATCTTACCAGACTGGTATAGGAACCTCAGGATATTTTGGGAACCTCAAGAAGAAGAATACACCCAAATTGACAGGTATTGCAGGCATGTCTGATGGCAAGTATTTGGCTTGGCTTCTCGTCTTGAGAGTCTACTAAAAGTTCAATCTAGAGATTCCTTATAAAAAATTCCAGCAAAGCAGATTTTAAAGGATATATATGATTAATCACTATCCTTTCTGAGCTTATATAAATAATTAGGCCAAGTTTGTTAAAACTGAACTTGTTTTACAAACACATTATGATTTGGTTATCACTGGTTGAAAATGAGGGCGATTATAGAGAGAAAATGTTTCAATAACACATCTTTGTAGATATTAGATTTTAAGCATTGAGACTCAAGAAAATTAGATTACTCATTTACCATAAGGGCTTCTCTGGAGAAGAGTTGCCCTGAAACAACCAATATGGGTAAGACCCTTTGAGTTACTATACAGAAAGAAAGGCTTTTCTCACTGTAGACCAATCAGTAGATGAAGACTATAATGTTCTGTTAAATTAATGAATACACAGACCATATCCTCCCTAAACCTGATCTGACAGTTACTAGCAACCCACCCATAAAAACTCAGGAAACACGGTTTATTTAAAGGATTGCAAGTCTAAGACAGCAGAGTATTTAACTCCAAATTGGAAGGACCTCTACTGGGACATATTATAGTACCCCACATCCATAAAGTTAGAAAGACATTCCTCATGGACTTATATATGAAGGATTAAACCTATACCTTCCCCACAGGAATCCAGGGTGTCAGCTAACGTGTCTTCTTACTCCTATGAATCTATAGAAGACTTCCAACTTCTCTTCAAACAATAATGATGGATGTACCTTTCTTTTTCATTCTCTGTTCTCCAGTTTACATTGACAATTCCTTCTTACAATAGGCACAGCATTATGCTGAATTTCAAAATTAAACAGCTTGCTGGATGTGTGGAATTCTGCCTATATCAAGCACTTCTGGTCTGCCTTGGTGGGTCTTCCCATTTCAGGGCACAGATTGGCATTCCTTTTATAACTATATCTTACATATGGTATAAAACCCAAATACTGCTATGTTTCACAATAGGTCTATATCAAAATAAAATGTTACCCTCTAGCTTATGGCCAATGTCACCTGGAATTTCCCAGGCCACAATCAGACCTTTTCATACTCTCAAACCATTAAAGTTCTAACAGAATTCTCTCACAAATAAATGGGGACCAGAAGATGCCTAAGTTACAAAACCCAGCTTCTTGGTATACACTGGATGGACTATATCCAATCTGGTATAAATATTTATTGCTTACCCCTACAATTGGACAGTTAAGTCAAAAAGCAATTCTATGCTGGAAACAAAGAAACCATACTTGCAGTAGATAGGCAAACAGCACATGGCAGTTAGGATGGCTGTCATCAGAAATATGCTCACAAATCATTGTTTTCCAGGGCACTGATTGGCTGGGTACTGACTAGACAAGGAGACCCAGAACTAGATGGCTGACTCTTAATGAGACCCAGTGGCTATGCAGCTCTAACCTGTGGCCATGGCATGTCCCAGGCTGGATAGGACATTGTGCTCTGGGCTTCGCCTAGAAACACAATGCATTATTAGAACTATTGCCAACCTAGCCAACCTTCCAAATTTAAAACAATGGTGGACACATTCTGTGTTTCATTGGTATGATCACCTAGCATCTATCTTTATTCTCTCTTTAGGACTGGAAGATGTTGCTTGGCACATGGAAACTCTTAAGTACATGATCAAAGCCCTAAATGACACTAAAAATAGCATTTCCTTATTAAATACTGAAGTAATACAAATGCATAAAGCAGGTTTAAAAAACAGAATGACATCAGATGTTTTAACTGCTGCACAAGATGGAACTTGTGCTCTCATAAAAACAGAATGCTGTGTATACATTCCAGATTACCACAAAAATATCTCTGGGTTTCTAATTGGCAAGATCATTCAAATTGGTCTCTCAAAGACCCCTCCTTTTTTTTTTTTTTTTTTTTTTTTTTTAACTGATTCGCTAAACTCCTGGACAGGAGGCAGATTTTTGTCAAAGGACTCTTATTTGGGTTTCTTTTTCTTCTTGTTATTCTAACCATGTTTTACTATTTTTTCCCATGCCTCTCAGCCTGGTGCTGAGACTCATTCACTGCCATAACTTCAACCTGACAGATGATTCTCTCTGCTCAAGGAGACTCCCATATGTTATCAACTCTTGACACAGCTGCCTCAGCCTTCCATAACTCCTATTAAATTTCCAACTGACCAATGTTGACTGGAGTATAGATGTTGACCAGTCAATATCTATACTCTGCTCATTCAGCATGAAGCAGTTACACATTTAAGGGTCAGAATTGTTCAGGGGGTAATGCAGAGGCCACTTTTAGGCAACCTACTAGAACAATGGAAACCTGAATAAGGTAAAAGGGCCCACAGTGACCCCCCCCAATCCCCTGGCTGAAGACAAACAGGCCCATTAGGAAACACACCTCAAAATATCCATAAGTCCTAGCTGACCAATGGATTATACACCCAGACACAGGTACAAAAAAATTCCATACATTCCCATACCTCTTGACCCTCCCCCTTTAACTACAGCACCCTCCACCCAACTGCCTCCTGGCAGACAATCTCTCCCTTGCTGTCCTGCCCACCACTTCCTTGCAGTGTATTCAAAAAACTATCTCCTTTGTGCTGCCTCAGGTGAGTACTTTCACTGCCTGCACCACAGCTTCCACCAAATCTGGTTGTCCCACACTTGGTGGCCACCATCCCATAGGGAGACACCCACATTTGGTGTCCCATATGGGAAGCATTTGTGGCCCTCCCCAACCTAGCAGATACTAAGCATTAATAATACTAATTATTAATTATATTGACAATTAACTATGATTCTGTTTTTAATTTTTTTTAACGTTTATTTATTTTTGAGACAGAGAGAGACAGAGCATGAACGGGGGAGGGGCAGAGAAAGAGGGAGACTCAGAATCGGAAGCAGGCTCCAGGCTCTGAGCCATCAGCCCAGAGCCCGACGCGGGGCTCGAACTCGCGGACCGCGAGATCATGACCTGAGCTGAAGTCGGACACCCAACCGACTGAGCCACCCAGGCGCTCCTAATGATTCTGTTTTTATAAAGATTATAATAATCAAAATTAGATTGTTATAAATGGTAAAATATAGGTCTAGAATTATGTGGCATGTGGGAGAAATTAATTCCCATTGTAGTATTCAGTAAGTATTCCCAATGTAGTATTCCCATTGTAGTATTCATCAAGTATCATTCAAGCTGTGCCTTGAAACTTGGGAAAGTTAGAAGCAGGGGCTGGACTTTCTAGAGAAAGGTGCATGCATGGGCAAAGATATTGCCAGTAAGTTTGTGTAGCCAGAGAAATAATTACAGGTGAACTGGAAAGGCAATGAATGCAAGTCCTGAATGTCAGACTCAGAACTCACAGATTACATTTTGATTATTTATGTGTTGGAGTGTCATGGGGGTTTCTGAGAATAACAATGTGATTTGATGTATGGCAGTAAGGAGGATGAATTGGATGCAGAGAGGCCAAAGTTTGCATATTAACCATTTTATCCCCTGAAACTCATGAATACTGTAAGGCATCTAACAAGGAAACAAATGCAGTAATGTAGTAAAATAAAAACTACAAATCATGGGGTGCCTGGGTGACTCAGTCAGGTAAGCTTCTGACTCTTGATTTTGGTTCAGGTCATGATCTCATGGTCGTTAGATGGAGCCTGCACTGGGCTCTGTGCTGGGCATAGAGCCTGCTTAGGATTTTCTTTCTGCCTCTCCCTCTCCCTCTGCCCCTCCCCTGCTTGTGCTCTTGTGCCCTCTTTTTCTAAAATAAAATAAAATGAAACAAAACAAAACAAAATAACATAACATAATAAACCAAAACCACAAAATTTAGAATCAGCATCTTGAAAAACAGAAGACATACATTTTAGAGGAAAGGGCTAAAACAATTTTGATCAGGCTTTGTCTTTTATATTCCTGGCAGCGAACCCCAGAGAGCAGTGGAATTACTTAGATTTACATGGAAAAGAAATTGATCTCATTGAATTTTCATGAACACAAGGTGATCACATACTATAAAGAATTTGGTAAACATATGAAAGGCAGAATAATGTGAAAGAAACATGGGATTATCAAAAACAATGCTTTTTCTGACAAATGGATGATTAAACCATAGGCTTTTTTGTTCACCATGAAATACATGATGCATTAGAGAAGCAGACGATACCTGCCAAGATCCCACAATCCACACTCATATCAGTGACCAGACAGAAATAGCAATCCTGAGCAACAGACTGGAATAAATATGGACTTGATCATGCTGCTCTTGCTTCTGAGGCTCTGGCATTGCTAAACACTTTTGGAGTATCTCCCAGAAAGGAGGACGTGGTTTTTCAAAGAACAGTGAACACCTCCAGGAAGGAATTCACCTCCATTTCAAGTGTTATCAAAGGCTGAATAGGCACTAAAATTTTGAAGGGGAGATGAGACAAAGGGCAATCTCTTCTGTCACTCCTGTTGCCCATGGCTTCTGGGGTTGTTACCTCCTCTTAGGAGCGCTTTCTTCCAGCAGGTGGCAGGGCGGGGGGAAGGTTGCACATGAAGGCATTTCTGTTGGCACAGCTGAGGGGACTAAGGAGTTGAACACCACACAGGTGGGCAATTTGGAGAGGGCACAGCTGAGAACACGTCAGAAGGGCCACTTCTGATGCTGATCAGAATACGGGGGGAATCTGAAAGAAACAGATCCAATGTTCATAAGAACTCTCCTGTAGGAAGAACTAGCCAGTTGATTTAATGCTTTGCAACCTCCTTGGGGAGCTTCCTGGGTGTAATCAAACTGGCCTCCACACTTGGCAGGCAGGGAAAGGAACAGGTCACACCAGATTGGTAGGTGGCAGTTTTAATGAACAAGAGAATTTATTTATAAGGCTTACCTAGGGCAGCTGCGAGAAAAGTAATTTTTCTCACCCAAGCAGCCAAATATTAAAAGCTTTTATACAGAGGCTGTTACTGGGTTCAGTCAGGTGTAACATGCAGATGGCTCAACATGACATCACTATGTCAAGGCTGTGTCCTTGTCGCAGCTTCTGGGAATAAGGAAGGCAAGCAGAACCCACATACCAAGGATGGAGCAGGGGGTGAGGTGCCTCAATTGACCAAAGCCAGCTCACGATCAGCTAGTGGTCACATCTTCTTGATGACTTCCCCCCAAAACCTGGGTAATTATTTCCCCAAAACTTACTACTCACTCTGAAACATCTTGTTCCAGAATCCTCCACACAGAGGTTCTCAGTGACTCACTGCAGCCCTGCTTTCTTTGTCTATTACAGTTTCCTGTTGCATCTGGAGAATTGCAAAGTCCTCTAACTGGACACCAATAAGTTTTCTTTCGGGTTCTGGAAGACGACTCTGAAGCTTACTCCCATTCACTCCATAGCCTACCTGCACCAGAAATCTGTTGTCATACATCACTCCAGTTACCTGTGCTTCAGCTCTGTTCTCTCAGGAAAGAAAGGCTTGGGTACTTTCAGTGTGTCACCTGGTCACACTTTCCCCTCTGTTGCCAGCTGTTCTTATATCTGCTGGTCCCACCACTCCTTTTATAGACCATTATTTGGCCCAGTTGTGACTACAAGTTCTTCTCCTTAGCCTTCTCCATATAAAAGACAAATGGACACCTAGAGTCAATGACCACAGGGCTCTATTGTCACATGCCATCCCCTCAGGGCAGAACACCCCCATCAATTGTTTTTGGTGCCTATTATCTTTGGTAAACACATTTCAGTGCTGGTCCATGGGCCACTTGGAACTCAGATTTACCTCCTACAAATTTGAAAAGATAAGTCCCTAGGCAGAATCCACATGGCAGTGTGCCTGCTCCCCGTCCCCATGTTTACCATAGAACTATTATAATTTATACATTTTAAACTCATGAATTTAGGTGAATGCACTTTGGTTATCACAGTCATATTGTATTAGGTCATGAGAAATTACATTTTAGGAACCTAGTGATTATTACTAACAGCTATTCATTTAAGAGTGTTTAAGCCAGGGGCTCCTGGGTGGCTCAGTCAGTTGAGCATCAGGCTCTTGATTTTGGCTCAGTTCAAGAAACCAGGGTAGTGGGACTGAGCCCTGCCTTGAACTTGGAGCTTGCTTGAGATTCTATCTCTTTCTCTCTCTCACTCTCTCCTTCTCTTCTGCCCCACTCCCCAGCTCATTAGTGCACTCTCTTTAAAAAAAAAAAAAGAGTGTTTAAGCCAGAAATTACTATTGCTTTGTAATTACTATTGACTGTTGGAGGTGCCAACACTATTAGCTCAGAAGCGGTGTCACATGTATTTAACTCTTCATTTTCCTTATGTGGCCCAGTTTTGTGCTGGAAAGGAAAAGGCATTAAGGGAAGATTCAGGGGACACTGGTTCTGGTTTCAGCCCCATGTGTATTAGATGTGTTTGATAGGAGAATTATGTCTTCTTTCCACGGCAATGTTATCTTCCATTTGTTGGTGAGAAAAATCCCCGCCTTGGTATGGGAGGGAACAGCTGCATAACACCAGAGGCTCCGCTGCTTCTCTGCTCCTCATTGTTTCCTCCCTCAGTGCCCCAGATTCATTCTATTTTCCCTGCCCTTTCAGACTACAACCCATCTAGTCCTTGGAGACTCTTCTCTCCACAGTCCTGGATGTGGAGAGAGG
This sequence comes from Panthera leo, assembly GCF_018350215.1. Taxonomy (NCBI): domain Eukaryota; kingdom Metazoa; phylum Chordata; class Mammalia; order Carnivora; family Felidae; genus Panthera; species Panthera leo. The sequence goes on along the minus strand of NC_056686.1, from coordinate 106,968,846 downwards.
CGTGGTCCCCCAAGGTCTCTCCATTCTCGCTGCCCCCAGGAGCAGGTCCCGGTCACCTCCCTAGATGCCATCTGGCTGTCTCCTAGGATTCTGTTCTCCAGTCTCCCAGAAGGGGAGCTTCTCAGCCATCAGCCTTCTTCCATAGCTCTGTATGGAACTGGGCCAGAGCAGTAGCAGATACTACTTGTAATGTTTTTCCCCAACTTATTTTTCTGAGATTTTCACCAATACACCTATGAGAATGGATTAAATTATATATTTATTAAAAATTTTTTTTTAACATTTATTTATTTTTGAGACAGAGAGCATGAACAGGGGAGGGTCAGAGAAAGAGGGAGACACAGAATCTGAAACAGGCTCCAGGCTCTGAGCAGTCAGCACAGAGCCCGACGTGGGGCTCGAACCCACGGACAGCGAGATCATGACCTGAGCCAAAGTCGGATGCTTAACCAACTGAGCCACCCAGGCGCCCCTAAGTTACATATTTAAATAGTAAAATTGTTTTTGAAAGAAATGGCCAAATACCTACTGGGAAATAAATGTTTCACAAGGATTTTCAACAGTATGTATCACTTGTGTTACTCTGTAAAACACAGAAAAAAAGGAAATTATTTTTAATGTTAAGATATACATACAGATCAGATATACATTTTAAAAAATTTATATTGATTTATATTGATGGTTCCTTTCCTCTTTTTTCTTTGTCTTACCAGAGATCCAGAATTTTCATTGCTGTTTTAAAATTCCAGTTTTAGGGGCGCCTGGGTGGCTCAGTTGGTTAAACATCCGACTTCAGCTCAGGTCACGATCTCACGGTCCGTGAGTTCGAGCCCCGCGTCGGGCTCTGGGCTGATGGCTCAGAGCCTGGAGCCTGCTTCTGATTCTGTGTCTCCCTCTCTCTCTGACCCTCCCCTGTTCATGCTCTGTCTCTCTCTGTCTCAAAAATAAATAAACGTTAAAAAAAAATTAAAAAAAAAATTAAATTCCAGTTTTAGGCTCTCTTGATATTCCTCAGTTCCATCTATGTTTTCCATTTCATTGTTTCCTGATTCTATTTTAATTATCTTTTTTCTTTCTTTTTGTTCTGTTGCTGTGCTTTTCAAAAATCTCTTGGAGGGGCGCCTGGGTGGCGCAGTCGGTTAAGCGTCCGACTTCAGCCAGGTCACGATCTCGCCGTCCGTGAGTTCGAGCCCCGCGTCAGGCTCTGGGCTGATGGCTCGGAGCCTGGAGCCTGCTTCAGATTCTGTGTCTCCCTCTCTCTCTGCCCCTCCCCCGTTCATGCTCTGTCTCTCTCTGTCCCAAAAATAAAATAAAAAAAAAAAAAAAAAATCTCTTGGAATGGATATTTAGTTTATCACTTTTCCCACCTTCTTTATTTTATGGTGGGAAAAAAGCACTTGTATCTATAAATTTGCCTGGAAACATAGCTTCCTTGTAGTTTCCCAATGATATGTTCTGTTTTAATTATCATTCATTTCTAAGGATTTTTCCATTATATTTGGAGGGAGTTTGAAATTGATTTAGAAATCCTGTGTTATCTGCTAGGAATTTACCCAAGGGATACAGGAGTGCTGATGCATAGGGGCACTTGTACCCCAATGTTTATAGCAGCACTTTCAACAATAGCCAAATTATGGAAAGAGCCTAAATGTCCATGAACTGAAAAATGGATAAAGAAGATGTGGTTTATATATACAATGGAATACTACTTGGCAATGAGAAAGAATGAAATCTGGCTATTTGTAGCCACGTGGATAGAACTGGAGAGTATTATGCTAAGTGAAATAAGTCAGGCAGAGAAAGATACCATATGTTTCACTCATATGTGAAATTTGAGAAATTTAACAGAAGACCATGGGGGAGGAGAGGGGGAAAAAAAGGTACAGAGAGGGAGGGAGGCAAACCATAAGAGACTCTTGGATACTGAGAACAAAGTGAGGGTTGATGGGGGGTCAGGGAGAGGGGAAAGAGGATGGTAGGCATTGAGGAGGGCACTTGTTGGGATGAGCACTGATTGTTGTATGGAAACCAGTTTGTAAATAAGTTATATTAAAAAATAAAATAAAGTACCAACTGAACACAGAAAGAAAGAAAAAGAAAGAAAAAGAAAGAAAGAAAGAAAGAAAGAAAGAAAGAAAGAAAGAAAGAAAGAAATCATGTGTTACGACCAGTGCATATGCTTGATATGCCACCATTTGGGATTTCCTGAGATTGGCTTGTGGCCTAGTATGTCAATATGTTTTACAAGTGTTCAATATTTGAGAAAAATGTTTATGCTCTAATTTTTAGGTGTAGAACTCAATCCATACCCCATAGGTCAAAGTTATTAAAAATGTTTATATCTTTCGTTATTTGTTTCCCTCTTTACCTACCAAAATTAAGAAATTAGAATTGAACTCTCCTGCCAGAATGGTGGATTCCTTGATATTATGTCAATTTTTCTTTTATCTAACATAGAGCAATGTTTAGGGGCAAAGGTGTACAGAATTTTTATACCACCCATTTACTTGACATTTTATTAATTTGTGGGGCTTCTCTCTCCTCTTCAATGTCCCTTCTCATTGTGAAGCCCATTACAGCACATACTCATGTAGCTGTTCTGCTTTCCTTTCCCCAATATACAATCTTCTACTTTCCGCTATTAACCTTTCAATAACATTTTGTTTTAAAAATATATCCTCTAAATAGTATTTTCATAAGTTTTAAGTTTTAAAATCCAGTCTAACAATAGCTGTCTTACTGTGTCAATTTAGTCAATTAAAAAAACTTTTTTAACGTTTATTTATTTTTTTGAGACAGAGAGAGACAGAGCATGAGTGGGAGAGGGTCAGAGAGAGAGGGAGACACAGAATCTGAAACAGGCTCCAGGCTCTGAGCTGTCAGCACAGAGCCTGACATGGGGCTCAAACTCACGGACCGCGAGATCATGACCTGAGCCAAAGTCGAACGCTTAACCGACTGAGCCACCCAGGCGCCTCTCAGTTTAGTCCATTTAAATTACCAAGATTATAATCATATTTGACCTTCTTTGTACAATCTTATTTTTCAGTTAATCTATCACTTTTTCTTATGTTTCTTTTATTAGCCTTCCTTGATTTTTTTCTTCCAAATGGCTAATGCCTTTCTGCATGTTTATGTGCATTTCCTTGTCTAACATTTTTCATCTTCCAGGTCCAGAATTTATAAAATTGATTTATATTCTTTTAGTGGCTATTATTGACTTCTTACCCTAATATTTAAAGACTAAAAAGAAGGGACACATCAATAATTGCATTAAGCCAAATTTGTGCGCCCTCTACAAAGAACAAGACATTGCCCCCACCTGCTTTCAGCCTCTACACAGTTTCTGGTGACCTTCCCGAGATGCCAAATGGAAATTTGCTCCCTCTTCTTTTGTTCTGAAAACTCTTCTACCATTGGTCTCCCATGCATTTATTAAAAGAAGAAAAAAATCCACTTCAGAAGCCCATGTAACCAGAATTTTGGCTCCAGATTCAATCAGTGGAGAGCAATAAGGAGAAGATAATGTATAGACATACAACTAAATCTTTATGTTAAACCTTGTATCCTGTGACTTTGTTCAAGACATTTATTTATTGTAGTTTTTATGTAGATTCCATTGGATTTTCTACATAGATGAATGTATTCCATTGAATACATAATCTGCAAGTGTAGACAATCATACTTCAGGCTTTCCAATTTGCATGTCTTTCTTTTATTTTCCATATCTTACTGCACCGTCAAGGGCCTTCAGTACAACATTGGATAGAAGTGGTGAGAGCCGATATTCTTCCTTATTCCCAATCTTAGGGGGAAAGCATGAAGTCTTTCATCAGTAATTATGACATGCCTTAGAGCCTTTTTTTTTTTTACATTTATTTATTTTTGAGAAGCAGAGTGAGACAAAGTGTGAGTTGGGGAGGGGCAGAGAGAGAAGGAGACACAGAATCTGAAGCAGTCTCCAGGCTCTGAGCAAGCAGTCAGCACAGAGCCTGATGCGGGGCCTGAACCCACAAACCGTGAGATCATGACCTGAGCTGAAGTCGGACGCTCAACCGACTGAGCCACCCAGGCGCCCCTAGAGCCTTTTTGTAGATACCTTTTGATGATTCAAGAAGTTCCCTTCTAGTTCTACTTTGCTGATCACTTTTTATCATGAATGGATGTTGGATATTGTCTAGCACTTTCTCTGCACCTATTGAGAACATCATGTGGCTTTGCTTTTTCATCTGCTGATATGTGAAGAACATTGAATTTTGAATGTTAAGCCAAACTTGCATTCTTGAGATACAATCCACAATGTACCATCCTTTTCATTTATTGCTGGATTGAATTTAATAAATTATTTTGTTAAGTTAAATAAATAAACTTGTGAAGTATTGTCTTGTGCATCTTTGTTGATAGATGTTCCATGTATTTTTTTTCTTGTAATGAATGCCTTTGCCTGGTTTTGGCATCAGGCTTATGTTGGTCTCATAAAAAGTTCTGAGCGGTGCTCCTTCTATTTACTGGCAGAGATTTGTAGATTTGATATTCCCATCTGTGTTTGCTAGAACTCATCATTAAAGGCAATGAGGCCTGAAATTTTCTTTATGGGAAGGTTTATGATTTTGAATTCAAATTCCTTAATAGAAAGATATTCAAGGTACCCATTTCTTCTTCAGCATATTCCTTTTAAGGAATTGCTTAAATTTTTTGGAATAAAATTATGTTAATATTCCTTTATAATGCTTTAATATCTATAAGATATCTATAATATCTACAGTGACTTTTTTTTTTTTGCACATCCCTGGTATTAGTGATTTGTACCATCTCTCTCTCTCTCTTTGTTATTGTTTGTTTTTTGGCTTGAGATATATCAATTTTATTGATCTTTTCAAAAAACTGAATTCTGCTTTTATTAACTACCCCCTCTTCTTTTTTTCCATTTTTCTTTAATCAATTTCTAACTTTTCCTCATTTCCTTCCTTCTGCTAAGTTTAATTTATCCTTCATTTTCTGAGTAAAGCATTTAATGCTATAAATTTCCCCTGAATTTAGCTTGGCCCCTCAAATTGTGGTTTGTTTTTATTATACAGTGTTTTTATTACCATTCTGTTAAAAATATTTTCTAATTTTTTGTGACTTCTTTGGTCCTTTAAAAGCAAGTTGTTCAATTGCAAGGATTGGATGGCTCTTCTAGAGGATTTTTTTTTGTTGACTGATAAACTGATTTTCTGATTGGAGAACATAAGCCTTATGGCCTATCATGAAAACAGCATTTATTCTACTATCTTGTTGATATTGCTATTATTGTTTCCAGAAATATCAGGTTTAAGTGGTTGATGGTGTCATTCTTATCTCCTATATTCCTACCAAGCTTTTGTCTATGTGCTGTCCATTACTGAGAATATGTTAAATTCTCTGTGTGTGGGTTCTATTTCCCCCTTTATTTCTGTTTTTAATTCATACATTGTAAAGTTCTGTTATTTCACACACATACACAAATGCCTAATTTCTATATCTCTAGGATATATTGACCTTTTTATAAAAATGAAGTGTGTTTTTCTGTGACTATTTGTCTTGAATTTGTCTGATAGTAATATAGCTATACCAGCTATTTTTATACTTATTGTTAGCATGTTATAGATTTTCCACCACTTTACATTAGTGTATTTGTATCTTTAAATTTAAAGTACATTTCTCTGGTAAACAGGTGTTATTTGCTGCTCTTCCATACAACATGGCAATGTCTTCTTTTGACTGGATATTTAGTGCATTTACAATGGCATAATTATACATTTATGTTTAAATTTAGGTGCACCATTTTTTAATATGTCATTTGGGGCTTTTTACTGTTATTCTTCCTTAGCCTGTCTTCTCCTTTCTTGGACTCTGTGTTAATCTCTCTTTTTAGGATTTTGTCTTAATTCCTCTGTTAGCTTTCTACCTATATGATTTTGCAATACTTTTTAGTGGTGGCTTTAAGGATTACCAGTCTGAAGTTATCTCAGTCATCTTCTGATACCCTTCATTTAGCTATGCAGCTGGAAAGACAGACACTAAAGCCCATTAAGCCTATTTACCAGCTGCCTCCTCAACACCTCTCCCAACAGTTACCCACTTAGTTTTAGTCTAACATCTGTTGGTTTCAAGATTTCTTTAATGATAAATGGATTTAGATGAGACTGAAATTCTTCCACTCAGCCTGCTCCACAACAATAAACAAAAGAAACACCCTGCCATCAGGGGCCACCAGAGCCCTTGTAACTGTCATAAAAACTGTACCATCTCTACCACCTAGGATCTTCTAAAAACTCAAGACATTCTCCTGTTAATTAAGTCTGCAAGAAGCTTAGTCTTTGATTATGTTCAATAGGAAAAATTTTGTCTACCCCTCAAGGTTCTTCTGGCTGGTGTAAGAATTAAATTGACATGAAACAGATTAACAGGAGAAAATCAAATTTCATTATGTACCTAGAGGAAACCCACCTAAACATGAGAGATTCCAAAGATACTCAAGCAAAATAAGGTATATATGTCAGCCTCAACTAAGGAGAAGGGAGTAGGGTCTGGAGCTTCAGGGGAAGAAAGCAATTCACAGGAAGATGAAAAAGAGTAACTGTTTGGTACATAAATGTTTGCTGGGCACTGGAAAGTGTGGAACATAAGGAACAATTTTAACACACTTGCTAAGTTCCTCCTTGTCTGCTACCCCTAGTTCATATTATAATGAACTTATCTGTGATAACTGCTCTCTTCCTGGAGCAGGTCCTCTAGCTAATTGTTTTTAGGCTCTTAAGGAGGTCAAAGTTCCTTCCTGAGTCTTCCAGGCCTTGATTGTTTTCATCTTAAAATAATCCATATGCCACTTTGGGGTGATTCATTCTGAATCCACAGAGTTGACACCATGTAGCAGATATTCTACTCATATCCCCCCAAACATGGTATAGTATCAACTCTTAATAGGACGTCTACAAGCTGAGTTATTTCTACATCTCCAAACATTGGTAAGGAAAAGTTTATTACTTCTCATTTCTTCTAATGGTACCTTAAAAAAAAAAACCTCAATCTATTAACCTTATCATCTAGTTATTGCCGTGAGTAATTATATTCACATAGTTTTAGTAACTTGTAAGTTTCTTAAGTGACTTTGGTTGGCACAGAAGCCATTGGTAGTTATTGGATATTATTCATTTGGTTATGAATTAATTTCCATTATTAACTACCATTCATTAAGGAACTTCTCAGCTATGAATTATCATTGGTTCACAATTTTTATTCATAAATGTAATTGTCAACATTGTTCTTAGTGATCACATAATTTGAGGGGACTAAATGTCATCTGTGGCTATGCCCATTTTCTCCATAAAATATGGCAGTGAATAGAACAGAAAAATACCAGGTACTTCCTCCAGAGACCTTAGCTCTGGTCCTAGTTGTACTGGCCCAAACTCTTCCTCTGAGAAAGGGAGTTGAGGTGTGGAGAAGAGCACACATTCATTTTTACCTAGCCTACTCAAGTCTCAAGTCCCCTATACTACTTCTCCTCCTCCCCCTCCTCCTCCTCCACCTACTCCTCCTCCTGCTACTCCTACTCCTCCATTTCCACCTCCTCCTACTCCTCCTCCACTTCTCCTTCTCCTTCTCCTCCTCCTTCTCCTTCTCCTCCTCCTTCTCCTTCTCCTTCTTCTCCTTCTCCTCTTCCTTCCCCTTCTCCTCCTGCTTCTTTTTCTTCTCTGTGTCCCTTTAAATTCCCATTTCCCAACTAAACCTTAGGGGCTTCTCTCTCCAGGACTGATTGCAGAGTGAATTCCATCTCTTCCGCATTGTTATACTTAGCTGTCCTTAGGATGGAGACCAAAGTCCTTTCTCTTTCAAAGGTTGAGCTGTTTCTCATCCCTGTACGGAGAAAGAAAGTGTGAATCAAGTTACAGGCATCCATTCACTCATCCTTCAGCTAGCTGACAAGCCTAACTCCCTGCTGTCCCACCCACCTGCAGACTAGTGAAAGAGGAAACCCAAACGACACAGGTGTCTACAGTGACGATCTTTCCTGAGGCGGCCACTAGGAGAGCTCTGCCCTCTGCTTTCCTTCTGGAGGGCCTGAGTTACCTGTTATCAAGGTGGTAGCTCCTAAGGGTTCTTTTTCCTTAATAGATCCTAAGCCCCCATCTAGGCCTGGAGATGCAATTATCACACAATAATAGACTCCAGAGAAATTTGCACTTGTCCATCTTTTTACTTTCTTATAGCTTCTGTCCCACTCTTAAAGAGGCCCTTTGTGGAGTCAAAGTAGTCTGGAATAGATCTTTGAAATGGGCAAATGCCCTGAGGCCAGAGGGGGCTGATCTAAAGTGTGGACCTGTGAGAACTACAAGTAGAACATACAATAAAAATATATGGAATTGAAGAAGAGTTTTGATGGAACCTTGACCTTTTTTCGTTTGTACACACATTTTAAAATCAATTTGTTTAGTTGGATTTTTGAGTGGGGCTTCGTTGGAATCCATAGATCCTTTGGGAGAAAACTAACACTTCCACAATATCGAGTTATTTAACTCATGTACATTTGTCACTATTTCTCACCGTGGAAATCTTGCACAAATTTTGTAATATTCATTTCTATGTCCTTTATACATTATTATATTGCTATTAGTGTTTTATAATTTTAAAGTGTTTTTTTCCTAACATGGGAATGTGACTTGTTTTGTATCCATCTCTTTTTAAAACCCTCGTTAGTCCTAATAATTTCTTTGTAATTATTTTATATTTCAATGTACAAATTATCATTTACAAACATAATACCCTGGTCAGGTTTGGTATCACAGTTTTGTTAGAATCATATACAGAATTGAGGAGTATACTCTTTGAAATTTTTCTGTGCAGTTAATTATAATTTTGACGTTATTTCTTCTTTTATTATTCAGTAAGTCTCTGGTAAAACCATCTGAGTCTGGAAATTTTTATATAAAAATATGTTTTTACTACTAATTCAATACATTTAGTTATTGGGTAGTTCAGATTTGTTCTTTCTTCTTGAGTCCACTTTTATAAGTTATGTTTCTAATAAAATTGTCCATTTCAGGGGCATCTGGGTGGCTCAGTAGGTTAGGCGTCAGACTTCGGTTCATGTCATGAGCTTGCTTTTGTGAGTTAGAGCCCCGTGTCGGGCTCTGTGCTGAGAGCTCAGAACCTGGAGCCTGCTTCAGATTCTGTATCTCCCTCTCTCTCTCTGCTTCTCCCCTGTTCATGTTCTCAATCTCTCTCTCTCTCAAGAATAAATAAAGATTAAAATTAAAAAAAAGAAAATTGTCCATTTCATATAAATCTTCCAATTTATTTTCATAGAGTTATTCTTAATATCCTCCTATTTTCTTTATGATTTCTGCTCCTTTATACTATGTGTCCCTTTTTCATTACTGATGACTTATAATCTAATCAGAGACAGGCCACTTTTATTAGTGTTTCAAAGAACACATTTGGTTTTTTGATTCTTTCTATTGTGTGTGTGTTTTCTATGTTATGAAGTTCTACTCTTACCTATGTTATTTTCTACCTTCTACTTCTGTAGTGGTGGCTGCTTCATACTCTGAAATGTGAGCTTCATGTTTTGCTGCACTTTCCTTTTTTTTTTTTCCAGCTATGCATTTCAGGGTATTCATTTTCTCTAAAAAGCAGTTGTAGCTACTTTGCACAAGTTTTGATAAGTAAATCAAGATGCCACTTCCATGAATAGAGCTCAGTTGTTTTCTGCACCTATTAGTCACCAACAACTCCATGATTGCTGTTCTTTACTTGAAATTCCTTTTCCAAGATGAGAAAACCTCTTTTTCCAGGTACAGTAGTAAAATTAAAAATGTTTAGAGAGTGGGGTGCTTGGGTGGCTCAGTTGGTTAAGTGTCTGACTTTGACTCAGGTCACGATCTTGCAGTTTGTGAGTTCGAGCCCCACGTGGGGCTCTGTGTTGATAGCTCAGAGCCTAGAGCCTGCTTCAGATTCTGTGTCTCCCTCTCTTTCTGTGCCTCCCCCCACTCATGCTCTGTTTCTCTCTGTCTCTCAAAAATGGTTTAAAAAAAAAACTAAAAAAAACCCAATGTTCAAAGAGTAAGGCAACATTTGAAAGTCACAGCCACAAATCACTAGCCACTGGGAGTGGATTTAGGGAGGTGAGCCAACACATGAACACCATAGCTCTGAAGTCTGCAAAGCAAGGTGAGTTTTGATTGATCTTATCACTGAATTTGTATTGTCTTCCAATCTATGAACTAAGATGTTCAAAAGGAGGCATCATGTCATATTTGTTAATGTGGAAAATGTTGGAGTACAGAGCTGATGGCCAAAAAAGATGTCTTTTTTATTGAGATATCCTCGGTGCTGTAGGCAGTTTTATTAAAGTATGGGGACAGGACCCATGGGCAGAGGGAGCTGCCTGGGACTGTGAAGAGTGACTGATTATATACTTGGGAGTTGGGGGAGGTAAAGGCAAGGCGGCATGTCTGAAAGGACTTTCATATGTTCAAGAAGACTCACAGGATCCCTGAGGCCTAGTTGTTGTCAAGCTGAAGTTGTTTTTCCCTCCAGCAAAGCCTTAACACTGAGAAAGTTGGGAGTGTCTGGATGAATGTTATACCCTGCCAGCCTCAAGTATTTGTCAAAGGGCTGCAGGTTATAAGGAAATTTAATTTTATCTACCACTTCCTTCTTCCCTTTGTTCCTGACATCACTTGTGATTTGATAAATTGTGTATTTTGTTCTTTTCTCCAAGTACTCCTTAAATTACCCACTCAATGTGGGATTCAGAGAGTACAATAGGGAACTCCTATGTCTAAGTATTTCTGTAGTATGTACTCATATGTGAAACTGTGTAAAGTGTATAGGCACTTACTCAGTAGATAGAAATTAATGAAAGTATCATCAGATCTATTTTCTTTCCCCAGTTCTGGCCACCTCTCCTCACATCAGTGGTGTTGACTGAGGCTGATGTTGTAAAACAACTCTGATGATCCTGCTGAAGCATCCTTGGCCCCAGTCAAATATCAAGTTTCCCTCCTGGAATGCAATTTTCCCAGGGGAGGGGAGAGGAGAATGATAAAGAGGAGGTGTAGGAGGGCTTGCTTGAATGTGCCCCCTTGGCCTCCAGTAGAGACATTGAATCACCCAAGTTCCCCCTCAGGGTAGCAGGTGTTGGGTCCTGCCTGTGAGAAATTTTTATGTAAAGTCAGTATTGGCCTTGGTTGCTCAGTAACACAGTCACCATCCTCAGACATGCCCTTTATTCCTGCACATGCCAAGGGCTTCAGAGAACAAAATCAACCATTCCCCTAGCCTTTTATCATATCTAAAGCACACTTCCTTAGTTTTCGCAGACTATTTTAGAAAATTTGATTTTTATAATCCAAGATTTGAGCATCAGCTATCCCATCAGGATGACTGAATCAGTTAAGCCAGTTGTGGCCCCATCTAGGAAACTATACTTTGAGGACCACCACCCAAAGAAGGCTGCTGGCTGAGATAGCAAAAACTCTGCCATTCTCTCAAGCTCTGTGGTCAAGACCCCCAGGCAAGAACCACTTAGTATAATTCAAAAAACTTTCAAAATGGAAAGGAAGGAAGAAAGAAAGAAAGAAAGAAAGAAAAGAGAGAGAGAAAGAGAAAGAGAAAGAAAGAAAGGGAAGGGAAAGGGAGAAAATACAAGAGAAAATATAAAAGAAAACATAAAGTTCATAGAATGTCAATGCAGGAGCTCTAACTTCTGATCAGTAGAAATATTAGGAATAGAGAAAAGAAAAAGAAATAGAAGCAAAGAAATCAATAAATAATTCCAGATAATTAGTTACCCTGATCTAAAAGACACAATAATTCCAAATAACAAGGCCAGTTGATTGCCAGCAAAATAACAAAAAAATGACTCCTTCAATGAGAAGTTTTGAAAGTTATAAAGAAGCAATCTTCAACACTCTCAAACACTCTGTGGACTAATTTTTAAGTAAAAATTGCTGATGTTGGAGACTTAAAGATAATGAAATAGATGCCTTCAAAGATCTGTGGCAAAGTGGATTTCAACCCAAATTCAAATGTTGGGGTAGAATAGAGACATTCTCAGATATGAAAGACTCAAAACTTTATGTCTCTGATAGCCCTTCTTAAAAAACACATAAAAATTAGGAGATGAACCTGATAGAATAAATACAAGAAACAGCAAAAAAATTTACTTTTTCAACCCTGAAAAAAGTAAAAACAAATATTCTGGGTAGTGCAGGACACCCAGAGAATAATCCATCTGGATTCATCCAGGAGGATAGCGCACTTCAGTAGAGAAACATCCAGGAAAAAATAACGGCCAACCAAAAGATTTAATACCACCTTTAAGACTGAATAGCACCTCCCAATTTAGGGAAGCAGAAGATAATGCAAGAGAAAAAATAACAGGAGAGGGAAAAGTGACATAGGAAAAGAAACAGAATTATAATACGCTAGTTGGTCTCTCAGTAAACAGTATTCAGAAGGTGTAATGATGAAAACACTCTACTGATCCTCAACTTTAGAACAAATCTATAGTCTAAACATGGTTATAGAATAGACTATAAATTTTTAAAGCTTGATTACTGAATTTGCCAGCTTTAGCTGAGTAATGCTGAAGTACCAAAAAAAAAAAAAAAAAATCCCAGTACTTAAAAACAAGACAGGTTGACGTCTCACTCACAAGTGTGGACCCACTGCAGTTGTCAGTTCTTCAGAAGGTTATCTCTAGTCCATAAGCTAGTCAACAGAGCACATGCCGTTGTCATGGTGGAACAGAAAGCACAATTTCCAATCCCTTGGACTGAAGTGGCTGGGCCGCCAGTGAAGCTTCTTGTACCCCCGCTTTTAGGTAATTTGGCCTTAAAACTACCTGGGGTATTGTCTGTTGGTGAATTGCCCTCGGCAGGCCCCCTGGGAAAAGAAACATTAGGAAAGAAAATAAGGTTCCGCAAGAAACTGTGCGGCCTTACATTTAGCCCTTGCCTTCCCCTATGGAGTCTCCTCTACTTACAGGAAGGATAGCCTCATGCATTTGCCAGCAAAGGCAGCCAACAAAGAAGAGACATATGGATTTGAAAGCTCCACTCTGGTAACTAAGGAGTGTATCTATGGACACAGGTCACTCTAACCCCTAGGCCCACTTGGCCCCCAAGAGGCATTCCAGATGATGATTGAACCTAGTTGGTTAAAGTACAGAATGGTCCATTGGTTCCTAGGTGCATTGTCTCTCTGAGAATGTATCAGGTGTGGGTTTCTAAGGCCCTCTTGGCCCCTTCCTGGCACCTCGGACCCAGGCGGACACTTTTGTTCTTCAAAATCACGAATGGTTCAGGGAAACAACTAACAGGTCATGTCCCTGTAACTGTTCCATTTGAGGTGTTGAGAGATAAATGACCTTTCATGAAAACAGCAAAGCAAATACTTTATAGATTATAGATAAATGTAGATACATAATAAAAACAATGAAAGAAATTAATCAATAACCAAAGGGCAGGAGGGAACCTTATGAGAAAACAATCATGTTATTCTTTATTGGGTGATGACACAAAGGAACAATTTTAGAATTGGGTAATGCCAGAAAACATAGATGACGTATGCTACAAGGAAATCACTAGCAAATATAATGCCATGTTTGCTACAATAAATCGGCCAGTTCAACACACTGCTGTTGTCTGTGTCCATTTTATTTTAGTTTTAGTTTTTTATTTTAGTTTTTTATTTTTTAGTTTTTTATTTTAGTTTCGTTTTATTTTCACTGATGCTGTTCTTCTTCCGGAACCCCTGGACCTGCTGGAGCTGGACTCTGGCACCCATCTATAGGAAAAAGGAAGATAGTTGTCCCTTATCTCAATTTCCCATAGCTGGCTGTAACCGGCAGCCAAAACCTGCAGCCCTGTCAGTCTCTCCAGGTGCTGAGAGTAGTCATTCTTACCCAGGCTTGACCCCACCTCTCAGAGATGACCTGGTCTTTCCTGTTTTTTTCATACTTGGGGGTATGGACTGTGACCAAACAAGACCTCCCTGGGTGTCTTAGGTTGCACTAATTTTATTTTGGCTCAGCAGTAACTTACATATTGATCATTGGACATTGAGGAAAGGGGTTAAAGAGCCAAAGTCAAGGTCTATTTCCCTGCCTTTATCAACAATGCCCACATAAATATGTTTCAGCTATGTGGATATCCATTTTTGGCACACAGTGGGCTAAGTGTAGTAAAATGGCTGCCATGTACCTTAGTAAAAGCTCTTCATATATCATCCCTCACATGGCAGAGACATCCATTCCTCTGCTGAACAGGAAAAACACAAATGTGGAGGATTTGGAGGCCGGTACTAAGGGTATTGCCATCATTTCCTCAGCCTTTGGACCAAAGGGTGAGGAATTTTAATCTAAACCCCGTGTACTTTTAAAATCCATTTCTTTTAACCTTAGTCTATCCTGACCACACATAAAATTTCTTTTTAAAGATTTTCCTTCACGAAACTTCTACAACTTTCCTTTGCATTTAGATTTTGTCCCAAGCCATTTCTCTCCAAATAACCAGTCTCATTTAGGACAAAATTACTTTCTTTCACCTTCAACAAATATATATGTCCATATCTTATATTTTCTTTCATATCTCCTATTTTTCTACATGCAGAGTTGCTTTTCTTATTTTTATCAGTTTTACCTACATGTAGCAGAATTTTAACTCTTAGAAATCTTAGTTACATCAGAATTTTTTTTGAAGGACAAATTTATGAATCCATTAAGCACAAAACATGTTTTCCCACAGATCCAAATATCCTTAGTTTTTTTACAAGTCAAAAGCACAAACCTACATCTAGTAATTAGTGCTTTAGCCTCTTATCTCATTAGATAGCCAATGAATTCAATCTCAATTTATCATGCAAGCAAAACTTTAACATTTCAGCTTACCAAAGACTTTCAAATCTATCTTAACAATTACCCATGAAAACTTTGAGACACACAAAATTAACCATCACTTTAAGCCATCCTTTTGCTAACAAATTGGAACAGAGATAACATGAGCTTATTTGACCTTCAGCAAATCTAGGTAGAATAAACGTTTTTTTTTTTTTTATGTTGATAAACATTGTCTATCTCAAACCAGCAAACTTAAATTAGCTTAAACACTGAATACGTTTTACTTGAGTCCCGGTAAGACAATTTGGCCCCCATGGTTAATTTTTACCTGGAATGTTGGTGGGGAAATCTGACTTTGGGGGTCTTGGATCCTCAACATCTAGGATGGGAGGAGGAGCTGATGGTGCCTGTGGCATTGAGGAGCCAGTTAAGCAGGCTGCCTCCCAGGTGGTGCAGAAACAGGAGGGAGGGAAGGAAAGGAGGGGCCAGCAGAAGGCAGGGAAGGAGAATTCCCAGTTTTAAATCTTGTCAATTCAGACAGAAGAGCAGACTCCAGGTTTCCTTTGTTTTGTTTTGTTTTCCAACAATGGAATTAGGCTGTCCATGTCAGTCTGTAGAAGATGGGAATTTCCCCGAAACATAAGGAGTTTCGGCAGCTGCGTGGGAATATTCCTTAAAGTCCCAATTCTGAGGTAGAATTACCAGAGATAGCTGGCTCTAACTATCACAGTCATTGACCAGGAAATGAATGAGAGACAAGTCCCCACATAGTCAAATGGTGACTCCAATCTGCCACCCAGTGCCCAGCGCCCAACTTCTTGGAGTTGCAGCCTCATTCTTCATCCCTTGTGGATTTACTAGTGCAACTCTGGGAGGTGAGTAGGCTCCCCTTCTGCCTGTTAAGGGCAGGTCTGCCAAAATGAACCCGAGTTCATACCAGTCTGACAGGCGCTCCCAGAGCTGGTTCCTGGCCCTCATGGGGTCTTCACCCAGGCGCACTTGGAGGGCTAGTCTCCTGCAGATCAAGTGGTCCTCTGGTGCCAGGCTGCCTCTCCTGGTGCCCTGAGGTTCACATTCCCAGTTGCAAAACTCGAGACCCCAAGTAATGTAGCAGGATTCTCGCAGAGTCCTGACACCGAGGCTTTTCTTTCCAGGAAGGAACTTTTTTCCTTTTATTTTTGTTGATCGTTTCCTCACTGTGCAGAAGCTTTTTGTCTTGATGAGGTCCTAATAGTTCATTTTTGCTTTTGTTTCCCTTGCCTCTGGAGACATGTCAAATAAGAAGTTGCTGTGGCCAAGATCAAAAAGGTTGTTGCCTGTTTTGTCCTCTAGGGTTTTGATGGTTTCCTGTATTACATTTAGGTCTTTCACCCATTTTGAGTTTATTTTCAGGTATGCTGTAGGAAAGTGGTCCACGTTCATTCTTCTTCATGTTGCTCTCCAGTTTTCCCGACACCAGTTGCTGAAGAGACTGTCTTTTTTCCATTGAGTATTCTTTCCAGCCTTGTCAAAGTTTAGTTGGCCATACGTTTGTGGGTCCATTTCTGGGTTCTCTATTCTGTTTCATTGATCTATGTGTCTGTTTTTTGTGTGAGTGCCATACTCTCTTGGTGATTACAGTTTTGTAATCAGCTTGAAGTCCAGAATTATGATGCCTCCAGCTTTGGTTTTCTTTTTCAACAACACTTTGGCTATTTGGAGTTCTTTCTGGTTCCATACAAATTTTATAATTGTTTATTCTAGCTCTGTGAAGAATGTTGGTGTTATTTCAATAGGGATTGCATTGAATATGTACATTGTTTTGGGTAGTATCGACATTTTAAAAATATTTGTTCTTCCAATCCATGAATATGGAATGTTTTCCCATTTCTTTGTGTCTTCTTCAATTTTTTCATGTTTCTATAGTTTTCAGTGTATACATTTTTCAGTTCTTGGGTTAGGTGTATTCCTAGGTATTTTATGGCTTTCGGTGCAATTATAAATGGGATGGATTCCTTGATTTCTCTTTCTGCTGCTTCATTATTTGTGTATAGAAATGCAACCAATTTCTGTACATTGATTTTATATCCTGCGACTTTGCTGAATTCATGTATCAGTTCTAGTAGTTTTTTGGTGGAGTCTTTTGGGTTTTCCAAGTACCGAATCATGACATCTGCAAAGAGTGAAAGTTCGACTTCCTCTTTGCTCTTTTGGGTGCCTTTTATTTCTTTTTGCTGTGTGATTGTGAGACTAGGACTCCCAATACTATGTTGAATAACAGTGTTGAGAGTCGACATCCCTGTCATGTTCCTAACCTTAGGGGGAGAGCTCTGTTTTTCCCTATTGAGGATGATATTAGCTGTGGGTCTTTTGTATACGGCCTTTATGATCGTTAGGTATGTTCTTTCTATCCCTGTTTTCTTGAGGGTTTTTAATCAAGAAAGGATGCTATATTTTGTCAAATGCTTTCTCTCCCTCTATTTAGAGGATCACGTGGTTCTTATCCTTTCTTTTATTAATGTGATGTATCACATTGATTGATTTGCAGATATTGAACCAGCCGTACAGCCCTGGAATAAATCCCACTTGATCGTGATGAGTAATTCTTTTAATGTATTTTTGGATCCAGCTTGCTAGTATCTTGTTGAGAATTTTTGCATCCATGTTCATCATGGAAATTGGTCTGTAGTTCTCCTTTTTAGTGAGATCTTTTTCTGGTTTTGGAATCAGGGTAATGCTGGTCTCACAAATGAGTTTGGAAATTTTCCTTCCATTTCTATTTTTTGGAACAGCTTCAAAAGAATAGGTGTTAACTCTTCTATAACTGTTTGGCAGAATTTTCCTGGAAAGCCATCTTGCCCTGGACTCTGGTTTGTTGGGAGATTTTTGATTACTGATTCAATTTCTTTACTGGTTATCTGTGTGTTCAAATTTTCTATTGCCCCCTGTTTCAGTTTTTGTGGTTTATATGTTTTTAGGAATTGGTCCATTTCTTCCAGGTTGCCCAATTTGTTGGCATATAGTGGCTTATAATATTCTTTTATTATTGTTTTTATTCCTGTTGTGTTGGTTGTGATCTCTCCTCTTTCATTCTTGATTTTACTTATTTGGGTCCTTTCCTTTTTCTTTTTGATCAACCTTGCTGGGCGTTTATCAATTTTGTTAATTCTTTCAAAGAACCAGCCCCTGGTTTCATTGATCTGTCCTGTTTTGTTTTGTTTTGTTTTGTTTTTAACTTTGATAGCATTGATTTCTGCTCTAATATTTATTCTTTCCATCTTCTGCTGGTTCTGGCCTTTATTTTCTGTTCTTTTCCTAGCTCCTTTAGGTGTGAGGATTGGTGTGCATTTGAAACCTTTATTCCTTCTTTAGGAAGGCCTGGATTGCTATATACTTCTCTCTTCTCACTGCCTTTGCTTCATCCCAGAGGCTTTGGGCTGCATGTTTTCATTTTCACTGGCTTCCATGTACTTTTCAATTTCCTCCTTAATTTTTTGGTTAACCTATTCATTCTTAATAGGATGTTCTTTAATCTCCAAGTATTCATGGTCTTGTCAAGTTTTTTCTTGTGGTTGATTTAAAGTTTCATAGAGTTGTGGTCAGAAAATATGTATGGTATGATCTCAGTCTTTTTGTGCTTGTTGAGGGCTGATTTGTAATCTATGTGATCTATTCTGGAGAATGTTCCATGTGCACTTGAGAAGAATATGTATTCTGGTCCTTTAGGATGAAATGTTCTGAGTGTATCTGTTAAATCCATCTGGTCCAGTGTGTCATTCAAAGTCATTGTTTCCTTGTTGCTTTTCTGCTCAGATGATCTGTCCATTGTTGTAAGTGGGATATTAAAGTCCCCTACTATTATTGCTTTATCAATGAGTCTTTATGTTTGTTAATTGGTTTGTTAATGGTTTATATATTTGGATGCTTTCGAGTTGAGGCCATATATATTTAAAATTGTTAAATCTTCTTGATGGATAGATCCCTTAATTATGATATAGTGCCCTACTTCATCTTTGGTTTGAAATCTAGTTCATCAGATATAAGTGTGGTTACTCTGGCTTTCTTTTGATGTCCATTAGCATGATAGATGGTTCTCTAATGCTTCACTTTTTTTTTTTAATTTTTTTTAATGTTTATTTATTTTTGAGACAGAGAGAGACAGAGCATGAACGGGGGAGGGGCAGAGAGAGAGGGAGACACAGAATCGGAAGCAGGCTCCAGGCTCTGAGCCATCAGCCCAGAGCCCGATGCCGGGCTCGAACTCACGGACCACGAGATCGTGACCTGAGCTGAAGTCGGACGCTTAACCGACTGCGCCACCCAGGCGCCCCTCAAATGCTTCACTTTTAATCTGCAGTTGCCATTAGGTCTAAGATGAGTCTCTTATAAGTAGCATATAGATGGGTCTTGTTTTTGTTTTTGTTTTTGTTTTTCTTGCCATCTTGATACCCTATGCCTTTTGATTGCCGCATTGAGTCCACTTACATTGAGAGTGATTATTGATGATATGAATTTAGTGCCATTGTATTGCCTGCAAAGTGGAAGTTTCTAGAGATTTTCTCTGTTCATTTCTGATATTTGTTACTTTTGGTTTTTCTTTCCCATTCCAAGCATTCTCCTTAATATGTCTTGCGGGGCTGCTTTAGTGGTCACAGATTCCTTTAGTTTTTGTGTCTGCGAAACTCCTTATTTCTCTTTCTATTCTGAATTAAAGCCTGTTGAATAAAGTATTTTTGGCTGAATATTTTTCCCATTTAGCTGATTGAATACATCATGCCATTCCCTTCTGTCCTGCCATGTTTCTGTGGAGAGATATGCTGTGAACTTGATTTGTCTTCCCTTGTAGGTCAAGGACTTTTTTCTTTTTGCTGTTTCAGCATTCTTTCCTAGTCTGTGTATTTTGCAAATTTTACTGTGATATTTCTTGGCATTGACTGGCTCTTGTTGATTTTGATTGGAGTTCTCTGTCTCCTGGATTTTAATGTCTGTTTTCCTCCCCAGGTTATGGAAGTTTTGAGCTACAATATATTCAAATACACTGTCTGCCCCTTTTTCCCTGAGCTTTTTCTTCTGGAACTCCTACAACACAAATGATGCTACATTTTATGGATTTACTGAGTTCTTTAAGTCTACATTTGTGATCTAATATTTTGCTTTCCCTCTTTTTTTAATGTCTATTTATTTTTGAGAGACAGCAAACTCGAGCGCAGGAGGGGCAAAGAGAGGTGGGGAACAGAGGATCCAAACACAGCCTCTGTGCTGACAACAGAGAGCCTAATGTGGGGCTTGGTCTCACAAACTGTGAGATCATGACCTGAGTGAAGTTGTACGCTTAACCGACTGAGCCACCCAAGCACCTGTTCCCTCTTTTTATCAGCTTCATTATTTTCTTTAAAAATAGTTTTTAAATGTTTATTTATTTTGAGAGAGAGAGAGAGCGCACAAGCAGGGGAGGGACAGAGAGAGGAGAAGACAGACAATGCCAAGCAGGCCCTGCACTATCAGCACTGAGCCCGACTCAGGGCTCAAACTCACTATGAGATCACCACTTGAGCCAAAATCAAGAGTCAGACACTCAACCAACTGAGCCACTTGGGTGCCCCCAGCTTCATTATTTTCCATACTTTGTCTTCTATATCACTGACTCATTCTGCAGCTTCTCCATCCTTGTTGTCAATATATCCAGTCAGTTTTGTATCTCAGTTATAGCATTTTTTTATTTTGGCCTGACTAGTTTTTATTTCCTTTTTCCCTGCAGTAAGGGATTCCTTAGTGTCTTCTATGCTTTTGTCATACATAACTAGCAACTTTATGATTCTTGTTTTAAATTCTGGTTCCGGCATATTGCTATATCTGTTTTGATTAGATCCTTGGCTATGACCTCTTCTTGTTATCTCTTCTGTGATGAATTTCTCCATCTTGGCATTTTGCCTAGACCTCTGTCTTCTGTGTGTTAGGAAAATCTGTTATGTTTCCTGTTCCTGAGAGTAATGGTTATGTTAACAAGAGGTCATATACTGTACAGGTCCTGCCGCTTCAGGAAGTTTTTTTAGTGTATGCTGTGTGCACTCTGCTGTTGATTTCTGCCTGCTCTTTCCCTCAGATTAGTCCTCTGCAGGTTTTCTCCTTGCCTGCAGTGGGGGTGTTTGGACCTTGTCCACTTTGTGATAAGTTTTAACTAGGTAGGTTTTGGTCTGCTTCTTAAACGAAGGTTGATCTTATCTCCCCTAGAGCAGAAGCTTTGCAGCACTGTATAATCAGTAGATTTGGTGCATGTGAGGGTTTGTGCTTGTCTTCTGGAGGAGGGCCCTGCTGCACTGGTTCTCAGGCAGACTTACCCTAGTAAAGATGCACCTGCAGGGTGCAGTGGGGCAGGGCTTGGTGTAATGACTGCAGCCTCCCCTGGGGGCACTGTGTTGCTCACTGAAGTCTGTCTGTGCTGATGTGTGGGGAAACAAGGGCATCAGCCAGCTCTCTCATCCCCAGAGCAGGAAGTTCACACCCACCACTGATCAGGAAGCCCTCACAGAAGAGCAAACTATCTCCTCTCATGTCCCAGGCGTCCACCAGATCCCTTCCTTCACCCTGTCTGTGTCCAAGCCATTTTTCTGCCTGGTGGCTCAGTATTCCTATGTTTTATCTCAGGCATGCAACTGGGTTTCAAAAGTCTACATCTTAGGGCCATGGAAAGGACCTGCACTGATATTCTGGGGGAGGGTCTCACTGCACTGTGGCTGGTGCTGGTCTGTCCCAGAAAAGCAGTGGCATGACTGCACAGGGGCTCGTAGTTTATGGTAAAGCATGGCCAAAGGCTGACTTTTAGGTTAGCTGCCTTCAGCATGTGCCTCTGCTGCTATGCTCATCAACGAGGCTGGTCGATGGTGCCTGCCATCTCTTTTGGCACCCGCTATCTCATTTATCCCCTGAGAGGCGGTGCCACCTCTCCCAAATGTACTCAAAGAGCAGAACTGTTTCTCCCGGAGTGATCCACGGGATCCTCAAACCATACTGTCTGCTCCGGGCCTCAGCCCTCCTTTCCCACAGGAGCACCCCTACACCCACCAGGCTCCACCCAGTGGTGGTGGTGGGGACTTATAAAACTTCAGACTTTGAGTTCCACTGCTTATAAAAACTTGCAATAATCAGCCCCCCTCCTTTTCACAATCAATGGTTTTTGGGGAAAGTTTTTCTTGTGTAATCCCCTGTACATGCTTTCTCTCTCTCTTGCTCTCTCACTCTCACTCTCTTTCTGTGATCAGAGCTCCCTCCCTTCCACAGCACCCACAGTTCTTTTCTTCCCCGAATCAACTCTCCACAGCACCCATCTCCATGATGTGGCTGGCTGTTTTTCTCCCTCTAGATGTGCAGTTTGTCCTTTCAGTCCTCAGATCAATCTCTTGGGTGTTCAGAATGATTTTATATTTATCTAGCTGTTTTCAAGGGATGAGGCAAGCATAGGGTCCTCCTACTACTCTGCCATCTTAACTCCTCTCTTGAATTTCATACTTTCAAAATGTATATTTCAATATGGACAGTCCCCAACTTACAATGATTTGACACATTTTTTTTTTTTTAAATTTTACAGTCGTGCAAAAGCCATATGTATTCAGTAGAAACCACACTTCAAATTTTGAAGTTAGATCTTTCACTGGGCTAGTGAAATGCAGTGCACGCTCTCTCATGATGCTGGACACAGCAGCCACAGCTCCCAGTAAGCCATATAATCATGATGGTCAACACCCATACACTGCCAACATTCTGTACCAACATTCTGTATGACCATGCTGTTCTACACTTTCAGTACAGTATTCAATAAATTACAATATATGCAAGAATTTATAATAAAATAGGTTTTGTGTTAGATAGATGAGTTTGTCTGTTTAAGTGAGGCTATCTAAGCTATGTGTTCAGTAGATTAGGTGTATTACATACATTTTCAAGTTATCTTTTCAGTTTACAAAAGGTTTATTGAAATGTAACCCCATCATAAGTTGAGAAAGTTTTGTAGTTTTTAGTAGAGTCACAGACTTGCACAATCATCATCACTATCTAATTTTGAAATACTTTAATTACTCCAAAAAGAAACTCCATATGGATGAGTTTTGCCAGCCCTTGGCAAACACGAGTCTACCTTTATACCTTTGCCTATTCTGGACACTGCATGTAAATGGTGTCATACCATATGTGGCCTTTTGTGTGTGATTCTTTAACTTAGCATAGTATTTTAAAGGTTGATCCATGTTGTAGCATATATTAGTATTTCAAATAATATTATATTGCCAAATAATATTATAGCACGTGGACATCCCACATTCATCAGCTGATGTGTATTTTGGTTGTTTCCATCTTTAGCTATTATGAATAATGCTGTTATGAACATTCACATACAAATTTTATGTGCACACACGTTTTTAATTCACTTAGGTACATAGCTGGGAATGGAATTGCTGTGCCATATGTTAACTCTATATTTCACTTTTGAGGAACTGCCAAAATGTTTTCCAAAGTAACTGCACCATTTTACATTCTCACCAGCAATGTATGAGGGTTCCAACTCTCTGTAACCTCAGTGAGACTTTTTATTGCCTGTCTTTTTATAGCCCTCTCAGTTGTAATGAAGTGGTATTTGTTATGGTTTTAATTAGTTTACATTTCCATAACAAGTACTGACGGTAAACATCTTTTCATGTGCTTATTGTCCAATTGTATAGTTTCTTCAGAGTGCTATCTAGAGTACTAGTCTTTGCCCATTTTTAATTAGGTTATTTTTCATTTTATTGTTGAATTGTGTTCTTTATATACTCTGATAAAAATTCTCAATCAGATATATAATTTACAAATACTTTCCTATTCTGTGGGTTATCTTTTCACTCTTTCCATGGGTGTCCTTTAAAGTACAAAAGTTTTCAATTTTTCTAAGGTCTCATTTGTCTATTTTTTTTCCTTTTGTCAATTGAGGCTTCGAAGTCATAGCTAAGAAACTATTGTCTAATATGAAGTAATAGAGTTCATACTAACATTTTTGAGAGTTTCATAGTTGTTGCACTTACATTTCGGTCTATGATCCATTTTGAGTTAATTTTTCTGTATAGCATGAGGTAGTGGTCCAACTTTATTATTTACGTATGGATATCTAGTTGTCTTGCCACTTTTGTCAAAAATCAATTGACCATAAATGTAAAGATTTGTTCCAGGAATTTCTCCTTATGTAATATCAGACTGTCTTTGAGTAGTGTAACTTTGTAGCAAGTTTTAAAATTTGGGGAAGTGTGAATCCTCCAACTCAATGTTACTTTTTCCAGACTGTTTGGCTAGTTGGGTCCCTCACATTTCCTTTTGAATTTTAGGATTCACATATCAACTTCTGCAAAAAAGGCAGCTAGGATTTTGACAGGGATTGTGAGTCTGTTGATCAATTTGGGGAGCATTGCCATGTTAATATTAATCTAATCCATGAGCACGGAATATTTTTTCATTTATTTATGTCTTCTTTTAATTTACTTCAGTGACATTTGTAGTTTTCAGTGTACAAGTGTAGCACTTCTTTTGTTGATTTTATTCCTGAGTGTTTTATTCTTTTTGATGCTGTTGTGAAAGTAATTGTTCTATTTTCACATTCAGGTTGTTCACTGTGTATAGAATATAATTAATTTTTGTGTATTGATCTTATATCCTGCAATCTTGGTAAACTTGTTCATTAGTTCTGATAGGTGTGTGTGTGTGTGTGTGTGTGTGTGTGTGTGTGTGTGAATTCCTTAGAATTTTCTATATACAAAATCATACTATCTGGGAATAGAAATAGAGTTACCTTGGGGCACCTAAGTGGCCTAGTTGGTTGTGTCCAACTTCGGCTCAGGTCATGATCTCATGATCCATGAGTTCAAGCCCTGCGTTGGGCTCTGTGCTGACAGCTCAGAGCCCGGATCCTGCTTCAGATTCTGTGTCTCCCTCTCTCTCTGCCCCTTCCACACTCACACTCTATCTCTGTCTCTCAAAAATAAATAAACATTAACAAAAAAATTTAAAAAAAAAGAAATAGAGTTACCTTTCCAACCTGGATGTCTTTTTGCCAGTTGCCTAATTCCCCCCTTGTCTAATTGCTCTAGCAATACCTCCAGTACAATGTTCAGTAGTTCAATAGAATGTCAAGAATGCACAAATTTGTCTTATGGCTGATCTTTGTGGGAATGAATCCAGTCTTTCACATTAAACATGATGTTACCTATGAGTTTTTCATGGATGGTCTTTATCAGGTTGAGGATATTCCAAGGCTGTTGAGTGGGTTTTTTTTTCCTTATCATGAAAAGTTGTTGCATTTTGTTGAATGTTTTTTCTAAGTTTATTGAGATGAATATGTGTTGCTTGTCCTTATCCTATGAATATGGTATATTATACTGATTAATTTTTACGGTAAGCTAATCTTTCATTTTTAAGGTAAATCCCTCTCATGGTGTATAGTCTTTCTTTTAAGTTAATGGATTTGATTTGCCAGCATTTATTAAGAATTTTTTTATATGAAATTTAAGAATTTTTTATCTATATCCTTAAGAGATATTCATGTGTACTTTTATTCCCTGGTTTTGGTAGTGGCATAGTGCTGGCTTCATAGAAATGAGTTGATAAATATCTCTTTCTCTTCTACTTTTTAAAATTATTAAAATACACACAATGTAAAATTAATTATCTTAGCTATTTTTAAGTGTACAGTTCAGTGGTATTAAAACCTTTTTTTCTATCTTTTTATTTCAAGATTTTGTGAAGGATATGTGTTAATTCTTCTTCAAGTGTTTGGTAGAATTTGGCTGTGAAGCTAAATAGGCCTGGTTAGGGACACAGAAGGTTTTAGGAAGGCAACTTGCACAGTCCTGCTAATGAAAGATGCTTCCTGTGTCTTGGAAAATCTGAAAAACCTTTCATTGAAAACATTAACAGGGAGAACTTTTCTGCACTTGGAGCAAGTCAAAGTCCATCTGATAAGGTGCGCCTTTATTGCTTCAATCCCAAGAATATTATTTGATCTCAAAATACTATCATTAGGAAATTGGATAGCTCCCCTCCCTTCCTTTTTAGCATCTTATCATCAATTTGTCCTTCATTGGCAAAACTCCCTTCCTCATGACACTTACCACAGAAAACTCCAATCTACTGTAGGAGCAACAAATGTTGGATGGTCAAAAAGGATCCTCAGAAAAGCAGACTCACTTCATGATATTCTGATCAATGCTTTAAAAACATTTTTTCAACATTGCGTCCTTTGAAGCACCATTGAGGATCTAAGTTTCTTGGGAAAGGACCCAAGTGATACTCCAAGATAGATAATTGCTGAGACCCAGATCCTTTGAGGATTTGTGATTTAATATACAAGCCTTTGAGATTCAATGGGATACTGTGTCTTAAATGTCATAGAGAATAAAAGAATCCTTTCTTCTCATTCAAATTGTATCCATAATTCCCCCTTTTAACTCTTTATTCTTTTTTCTCATGTGGATTTTAATAAAATACACTATAAAATAAGCCGTGTAATATGTAACACTCCCCATTTGGCAGCTTCCATATATTAGATAAGAATAAGTTCCAAATCATTATTAACAATAGTCTTTTTCTGCCTCCAGAATGATTCTAAATAACATCAACCTGCCTCAAATAAGAATGATCCCAAGAAATCATTCACCTGATTTTCTAGAGCAGATGGGGATTGAGTACTCACATAATGTTATTTTTGAGGCACAATCCCTCCACACTGCCTCATTCATGGAGGTGCAAGGTATTCAAGAGGAACTGATCTAATTATTTTCAAACAAAATGTAATCTATTTGATCTTCTAAAAATGGCATATCACATTGATATTATTTATAGGAAATGTTCTGTTCATTGAGTAGGTCCAGGAAAGTCAAGATACTTGAAGGTCTGAGATTCTATAAAACGAATTGCAAGGAGGTGAATTCAATACTCTATATCACCCTTCCTCTTGAGGTATGTTCCGATATATAAGTACTACAAGATGAACAGAAAGCGGCTTTTAGTAGACCTAGAAGCTAATGGATGCCTTACCCATTCAAAGATGCTGAGGAGATAAAATTTGGATTATAGAGCCTGCCAAGACTAAGGAGATTTTGTTAAAAACCTCAGACTCTTAAACTGATCTTATGAGTCCTTAGGATGAGGAAGAGTCAAAAGTAGACCATAGCTTATACTTACTGAAACATATACTCTAATCATATTATTCCACGATTAGATTATTATTAAGGTGATTATTTCCTAATCAAACTCTTATAGAAAATAAAATGAATATTATCTAAAAGAAGAAAGATCATGCACAGCCCCTATAATTTTCCATACAAAATATCTAGCTTTCAATAAAAAACGATAATAAATACCAAGAAACTAAACCAAAAGGGGGAAAAAAACAAGAAAATAAGATCACATTACCAATTATCCACCAATTATTGGACATGGAATTTTAAATGCTAAGTGAAATAAGCCAGGCAGAGAGAGACAGATACCACATGTTCTCACTCATATGTGGATCTTGAGAAACTTAACAGAAGACCATGGGGGAGGAGAAGGAGGAAAAAAAAGTTACAGAGAGGGAGGGAGGCAAACCATAAGAGACTCTTAAGGACTGAGAACAAACTAAGGGTAGATGGGGGGTGGGGGAGAGGGGAACGTGGGTGATGGGCAGGGAGGAGGGCACTTGTTGGGATGAGCACTGGGTGTTGTATGGAAACCAATTTGACAGTAAATTATATTTAAAAAAAAGAAGAAAGAAAGTTATCTCTTTGTCTCTCAAATTGGCAAAAATGATGCTGGCAATCATTATAAAATGACTAATATTCACTGGTCTTGGAATGTAAATGGAATCAATCATCAAGCACTAAAAGAATATGCTTTAAAAATAAAATAAAAATAAAAATAAATGACAAGATTGAGAATTTAATCAGAAAATTGGAATGTATTTATTAAAATAATGAACAAAAATTATAAAAATAAGAACTTAAATAAGGACTCAGTCGATATATTTAATAGCAAATTAGAACAGCTAGAGGAAGGATTAAGAAAGTAGAAAGTTTAATAAAAGCTGGTATACTGAAGTTCTGAAGAAAGAAAAGATGGAAAATGAAGACAAGAGTGTAACAAATTTATGGGAGAAAGTGAAATATTTAACAAGTAATTAGAGTTCCAGAAAGAGAGGACAGAGAAAGAATGGTGTAAAAATGATACATGAAGAGACAATAGCTGATAATTTCCTAACGTGAAAAAAGAAATCAAACTGGATATTTAAGAAGCACTCTAGGGGTGCCTGGGTGGCTCAGTTGGTTAGGAGTCCGACTTTGGCTCAGGTCATGTTCTCACGGTTTGTGGTTCGAGTCCCACATCGGGCTCTGTGCTGACAGCTCAGAGCCTGGAGCCTGCTTCAGATTCTGTGTCTCCCTCTCTCTGGCCCTCCCCCACTCACGCTCTGTCTCACTCCTCTCAAAAATAAAGAAACATTAAAAAATTTTTTTTAAAAGAAGCACTATAACCTCTGAAAAAAATACAAATAAAGAAAAACAAATCCATGCGAGCAATCATCAGCTTGCAGAAAACCAAAGACAAAATTACAGTTATAAGATTAATAATTTTGGTGATCCAGAATGATGACTATAGTTAACAAACTGCTGTATATTTGAAAGTCACTGAGAAAGAGTAAATCTTAAAAGTTTTCACCACGCACGCACACACACACACACACTCACACACACACACACACACACAGACATAATTGTAATTATGTGAAGTGATGGATGTGTTAACTAACTTTATTGTTTTGATCACTTCAAGAAATTAGTTTCAGCATTAGGTCAAATAACACTAGCTGTAGTAGAAACAACTCCCAAGTGTTGGTGATTACTTTTCATTTTTTATTTAATTATTTAATTATTTATTTATATTTTAGTTAGTTAATATACAGTGCAATATTGGTTTCAGAAGTAGAATTCAGTGATTCATCACTTACATGCAACACCCAGTGCAAATCACAAGGTCCCTCCATAACACCCATCACCCATCTAGTCCATCTCATACCCACCTCCATCCATCAAACCTCCATCAGTCGATGGACGTTTGGGCTCTCTCCATAGTTCGGTTATTGTTGATAATGCTGCTATAAATATTGAGGTGCATGTATCCCTTTGAATCTGTATTTTTGTATCATTTGGGTAAATACCTAATAGTGCAATTGGTGGATTGTAGGGTAGTTCTATTTTTAGTTTTTTGAGGAAGCTCCATACTGTTCTCCAGAGTGGCTGCATCAGTTTGCGTTCCCACCAGCAGTGCAAGAGTGTTCGCCTCTCTCTGCATCCTCGCTAACACCTGTTGTTTCATGAGTTTTTAATTTTAGCCATTCTGACAGGTGTGAGTTGGTATCTCATCATGGTTTTGATGTATTTCTCTGATGAAGAGTGATGTTGAGCATCTTTTCATGTGTCTGTTAGCCATGTGGATGTCTTTTGGAAAAGTGTCTATTTATGTCTTCTCCCCATTAATTAACTGGATTATTTGTTTTTTAGGGTGTTGAGTCTGATGAGTTCTTTATAGATTTTGGATACTAACCCTTTACCTGATATGTCATTGCAAATATCTTCTCCCATCATGTCTGTTGCCGTTTAGTTTTATTGATTGTTTCCTTTGCTGTGCAGGAGCATTTTATCTTGTTGAAGTCCCAATAAATCATGTTTGCTTTCATTTCCCTTGCTGTTGGTGATGTGTCTAGAAAGACGTTTCTGTAGCCTAAGTCAAAGAGGCTGCTACCTGTGTTCTCCTGGAGGACTTTGATGGTTTCCTGTCTCACATTTAGGTCTTTCATCCATTTTGAATTTATTTTGGTGTATGGTGTAAGAAAGTGGTCCAGTTTCATTCTTCTGCATGTTGCTGTCCAGTTTTCCCAACACTATTTGTTGAAGAGATGGTCTTTTACCCATTAGATATTCTTTCCTGCTTTGTCAAAGATGAGGTAAATATATAGCTGTGGGTCCATTTCTGGGTTTTCTGTTCTGTTCCATTGCTCTATGTGTTTGTGTTGTGCTAGTACCATACTGTCTTGATCACTACAGCTTTGTAATATAGCTTGAAACCTGGGTTTGTGATACCTTCAGTTCTGTTTTTCTTTTTCAGGATTGCTTTGGCTATTCAGGGTCTTTGGTGGCTCCGTGTAATTTTAGGATTTTTTTCACCTAGCTCTGTGAAGAAGGCTGGTGGTATTTTGATAGGGATTGCATTAAATGTGTAGATTGCTCGGGGTAGTATAGACATTTTAACAACGTTTGTTCTTCCATCCACGAGCATGGAATGCTTTTCCATTTCTTTGTGTCCTCTTCAATTTATTTCCTAAGTGTTCTATAGTTTTCAGAGTACAGATATTTTACGTCCTTACTTAGGCTTATTCCTAAGCATTTTATTGTTTTGGGTGCAATTGCAAATGGGTCATATACAGTCCATGGCCTGGGACTTCAGGAAGTGTTTCTGTTGTCTGCTGCGTGCACTCTACCCTTGCGTTTTGGCTGCTCTTTTCCATTGGTCAGTCCTTTGCAGAGATCTTCCTTGCTTGAAGTGGTGGAGTGTTTGGACCTTTAACTAAGAGTGCTGTGATTTGTTTGTTGAAGTAACCCTGAAAAAAGTGGGGTAAAAAGCCTGATCCCCTCTCCCCCCCCCAAAAAAAAAAGAGAAGAGAAAAGGAAAGGGAACAAAAGAGGCCAAACAGTGAATCAAAAAACTATAAGGCTGATTCCAAAGAAAAAGAAAGGGAAAAAAAGGAAAGAAAGAAAAAGAAAAGAAACAATGAAGCCTGATTTCAAAAAAAAAAAAAAAAAAAGGAGGTAGAGAGAGAGAAAAGGAAATGAAAATACAGGTGTCATTTTGAAGCACTCAGTTTTCTGCACACTTGGCTACCTGTGCTGGTCTTCTGGAGGAGAGGCCCACTCTTTGGCTCCGTCAGTCTTGCCCCAGTAAATAAGTAGTAGCCAGGCACAGAGGGGAGGGTTTTAGGGTAAGCGGTCCAGTCTTCCCTGGTGGCCACTATGCTGGTCTCTGAAGTCTCACAGTGTTGATGTTCATGGGGAAAATGGCACCACCCCAGCCTCTTGTTCTCGGACAGGAGATATCACACCCCTTGCTGCTCAGGCAGTCTTCTCAGAATAGTGAGGGCAATCAGCATGCCCTGTACCACAGCTCTCCTGTGTTTTTCTGTTGGCACTTGGCTAGGATTCAAAATTCTTAAAGGACCCAGCACCGGATACCTCTCCATGCTGTGTCTTAAGTCCATTGTCACAAGAAAACAGTTCCACATCTATATAGTGCGTGGAATCTATGGTGTAGCACTCTAAAAGCAGGAATATTGTTACATTCCCTCTGGATTTGCTTCTGTCTCCTGTTGATGAAAGGCTTTTTCCTGGCTCCAGCAGCCTTTTATCCTTGGGGAGGCAATATGCTGTCTTCCAAAAGTACTCCAGGAAGGGGAATATTTTCTCTCAGTGTGCCCAGTGATCCCTACACCACACTGTGAACTACGGGCCCAGCTCCCTCCTTCTCCCCAGAAGCAGGTGCCACAGATCCGCTCTGGAGAAAGTCATGCACTTCCAAAACCTCAGAGTTTGAGCTCTAAATGCTGTTTGCAAAAAACAAAAACAAAAACAAAAACAAACCTGTGACACTCAGTACTTCCAGTTCCCCAGTCCATGGTCCAGAGAGGTTTTCCTCTTGTGCAAACCTGATGTTGCACTTTCTAAACCCTTCTCTAGTTCTCTCTCTTTCGTCTCTCCACAGAAAAGATTCCCTCCCTTCCTCAGGATTTTTCTCTCCACTAATTCACTTCCACACACCTCACACCTACCATATTGTCTGCCTCCAACCATGGAGATCCTTCTGCAACCCACAGATCAATTTTCTGGGTGTTCCAAGTGATCTGACCTCAATACAACCGTGTTTGAAGGATGAGGAAAGCCCAGGGTTCCCCTACTTCCCTGCCATCTTAACTCCTCCCTTCAGTGGTTATTTTTCTTTTTCTGTCTCACTTTTCTCCCAAGTGTGCATCTCAGCATGTGCAGTGTGTAACTTGAGTAGAAGTCTTCTGTGGGTTACTTTTCACTCTCACCACAGCATGAAGAGGGATGAGCAGTAATCTGGAATACCCTTACACCTGTAGTTCTATCATCTTGGGGTCCTTCACTTCTAGTTTTGTTACTGGAGGATATAGAAAAGGAAGAGCCTCTTAAAATGTGCAGTGTAGTTGATTTAATATGAAGACTTTGTTGCTTTAAAAAATAATGTTCTTGGGGTGCTGGGTGGCTCAGTCGGTTAAGCATCCGACTTCAGCTCAGGTCACGATCTTGCGGTCCGTGAGTTCGAGCCCCGCGTCGGGCTCTGGGCTGATGGCTCAGAGCCTGGAGCCTGCTTCCCGTTCTGTGTCTCCCTCTCTCTCTGCCCCTCCCCCATTCATGCTCTGTCTCTCTCTGTCTCAAAAATAAATAAACGTTAAAAAAATTAAAAAAATAATGTTCTCTCTCTCTCTCTGCGTGTGTGTGTGTGTGTGTGTGTGTGTGTGTGATATCTCAGTTAAGTATTCTGTTTGTGAACACTTAGCACCACAAGAAATGATACACTTAAAGAACATAACCCTCTTTTTTCAGCTTACTTGACCAGTTGGCTAAGCAATTACAAAATAAGGTACAGAGCAGCAATAACTTTGCAAATCTAAATAGACATGTAAACCCAAATATTTCTCAAATGTAGGGTTACAACACTCCAAAAAGCAATTTCAGAGGTGAACAAACATGACAGGACCCTGAATTTTGGTGGGTTGCCGGAGTAAGAAAAACATGTGGTATGCATGGAGAGGAGAGAACACTTTGCCTTGTAAGGAGCCTTATTATTTCCCTTTCTGTTGTTTCCCCATGTTTTAAGAACAACTATAATTTTATGCAGAATACTCCACTAATACAAAAGTTTCTCTGAAATATCACATAAAAAAATAAAGTGAATTAGAAAGGAAAGAGAACAATGGAATATAAAAGGGTAATAAAATTCAAGAATCTTCATGTTTCCTACACTAGTTATGTCTGAGCCACTTTCAGGTTGGAGCAAACCTGGTGCTGGTGGCGGCGATGGAAATGGTGGTGGTGATGGTGATGGTGATGAGACAATGACAGTCTGCTGCTTCATTGAGTGCTTATTATGTGCCAGGCTTTGTGCCAATTAAATTAGACACATTCATTCAATTTTATGCCTGGCAAGTTTGTAATGTAAATATTATTTTCTCCACTTTGTAGTAAAGGAATTAAAATCCTGAGATGTTAAATAATTTGCTCTCCAAATCAATCAATAGTAATTAAGGAAAATAACAGATTTTAAATTACATAGAAGTAATCTTTGATGTGATCCAAAATTCAGATAACACTGATTATGATACCTTAGGCCTTGGGATGAAAGGACAGAAATAAACCACAATGATGGTATGATATCGCTAAAAACCAGGTGTAAAAAGAAAGAAAATATTTATCCCATCACAACAAAAATGCACTTTATTCAGAAATTAAAGAAAAGTGACAGTGGCCCAGGAAGTAGAAAGTCCTGGTCTGGGCACAGACAGTCGCAGGAGACATCCAGAGAATCCTTTGCTGACACCCCACAGAGAGCTGCTGCCCTTCCTTCTGAGGCCCTGGGGTCTGGCACAGCTGAGGACCACCCTTTTGCAGCTGCCTCTGGGAGAGTAATGGTATCACAGCCTTGGGAGGAAACCTTTCCCTCTGTGATGCAGTAGTTGTCACAGATATGGTACAGGCTACAGAGAGAAGCTTCCTCTGTACCCAGGTTAGGCTTTGAAAAGAAGGTAAGTGGAGCTGTGGAATTAGGTGAGCCAGTGTCTTTATCCTTCCTGGTCCTGGTGAGTCCTGAAGCTGCTACTTGTTCTTGAATGGGCACTTCTGCTGGCACTTTGGAGGTGGGCATGGCTCAGGGCACCTTGGTGGTAGGCAAGGCTCTGGGCACTTTGGAGGTGGGCAAGGCTCTGGACACTTTGGAGGTGGGCAAGGCTCAGGGCACTTAGGTGGGCACATGGGAGGTGGCTGGCATGGTTGCTTGCACTGCTGCTGTTGATAAGACATCTTTCTGGGATTTTAGAATCTGAAAGAAAACATGTGACAGTGTTCAAAAGAAGGGACTTTCCCAGAGCGAGAAAGCAAAGCTTATGTAAAACTTTGACATATTCTCTCTCCAATCTCTAAGAATATCCTTTAACCTTGTAACTCCCTTTTTATGACTTTCTGGCTTCTCTCTTCCTCTTTAGCAAATTGCTTCATCAGCCCACAGAAAGTGCTCTATTTTCTCATATCATTTTTCCAAAGAAAATATCTCTGTTTGAAAGAACTAAGTAATGTTATTTGCATGACAGAAACATCTTTGAGAAAGGCAGTCACACGTTCTGAAATCCTGGGCAGCCTCACAAACAATCTCCACCATCATTATCTCTTGTGAGGTCCCAATGAACTGGCATAGGTACAGAACAAAGGGCCACTCAATAAGAATACAATGGCTTCATACCTTCTAAGACATAAATCTTTGAAATCACAGTAGGAGGGACACCAAAAATATATAGAAAAGAGAAAAGTACTTTGTTCTTTTTTCCTCTTATCAAAGCTTTACTATTAATTTCTTTTTCCATAGGGGATGTCAAACTATCTACCGAAAAAACAAATGAAAACAGTATATCATTGTGCCCAGATACCAAGTTTCCATCACCTACGGAGCGTTGAACCAATGATCCTAACTTTGGAGCAACTGAACTTGCTGGCCACAGATTAAATTCAACATTTGAGAGCACCAAAAAACAGAACTCAAGAAATCAGACTCACCAACCTCTCCGAAATAGATCAGGACTCGAGTACCAGAAGGATGGTAGTAGTCTCATGGCAGGGGATCTCTTTATAGGGCTTGCTGCCCCACCCAGGAGGAAGTGGGATTGCCTAAAACTGGCCTGGTCCAATAATTTCCCAACTAAAATGCAAATCCACCCATAACTTGCTTGACAGGGACTCTGCAAATAGGAAATATCCTGCTCTAAGATTTCTTCACTGGGTTACGTGTTCATGACATAGAAACCCTAAGCTCTTAGTTTAAGTGACTTGCTATAGCAGAGGAATTTCAGGGATTCTCTAAATGGTGGTCAAAGGCTCTTTTTGATTGGGAAAGATGATTCTCTCTTTTATCTTTCGTGTTTCCTGAATCATAATACTGCCTACCGTGTTCCACTTTCGCTGGCTGGTATTCTGTTGTACATGCTGGGTTGAAAAGAGCCTTGCTACCTGATGACACCAGCATTCTTTGTCCCAAATGCTTCTTTTAATAAATTTCCTTTTGATGCTATAGCTTGCTAATCTAAGTATTCTTTTCTTTTTTCTAACATGGACTGAGGTGAGGTTGCAGACCATCTCATTGGTCTTCCCCTCATGATACTTAGAAACATTCAGGAAAATATTGACCTGCAGACTCCTAGTTTCATTGCTTTATTTGTTCCAATAGAGGACATCAAACTGATTCCTGTCGCCTTTAGAAATCTGTACCATCTTGGATCAGATGGAATCCACTAGGATCACAGTATCACCTGTTGTAATTCACATCTTCTGGCAGCTCAAGGCCTAGAATTACAACAGAAAGTAAACTTTTGCTCATGACTCCCCAGCATGACATACAACCTGCTGCTCCTACATAATATCTCCTAACTCTTTCTATTTCTTCAACTACTGAGGATAATTTAGAGGATTGTTAAAAATCTTCTGAAAAAAAAAAAAAAAGAAATCTTCTGGCTTCCTGCCCCTTTGAAATCACTGGGAAACCCAATCTAATAAGCAATGCCATCCAAACAACCAATTTTATATGTACATATTTTATACTTAATAATTATTTAAGGGACACCTGGGTGGCTTAGTTGGTTAAGCGTCCGACTTCTGCTCAGGTCATGATCTCACGGTTCGTGGGTTTGAACCCCTCAATGGGCTCTGTGCTGACAGCTCAAAGCCTGAAGCCTGCTTCAGATTCTGTCTCTCTCTCTCTCTCTCTCTCTCTGCCCCTCCTCCCCTGCTTGTTCTCTCTCTCTCTCTATTTCTCAAAAACAAATGAACATTGAGAAAAAAATAATTGTTTAAACACATTTTATTTGACATAGAATCTATTGGTAAATTCAAGACACAACTTAAATAACTTTATTAATAATTCAGTCACTGAAGTTAATTGCCATTTGCTTACAACTTCTTTTTTTTAATTTTTTAAAAAATGTTTATTTATTTTGAGAGGGAGACAGAGCACAAGTGGAGAAGGGACAGAGAGACAGAGGTGCAGAATCTGAAGCAGACTCCAGGCTCTGAGCTGTCAGTACACACCCCAACACTGGGCTCGAACTCATGGACCACAGATCATGACCTGAGCCAAAGTCAAACAATTAACTGAGCCACCCAGGTGCCCTGCTTACAACTTCTTAATCATTAATAATGATTACATAATAATTTTTACTTATTTTTAAAGATTTTTTCCATATTGATCACAGTGGAATAGATGTCAAATATATCTATCTCCACCTCTGCTTTCTTCATACAATTTGTCATTGTGGTAGAAAGAAGGTGGTTGGTTTGTGTCAACTTGACTGGCCACCAGGTCAAACATTATTCTGAATGTTTCTGAGAGGGTGGTTTTGGATGTGATTAACATTTAAATCAGTAGGCTGAGTAAAGCAGATTACCTTCTGTAATGTGTGTAGGGGTCTCATCCAATCCGTTGAAGGTCTGAAGAGAACAAAAGGCTGACCCTCCCCCAAGTAAGAGATAATCCCCCTGAATTCTCCTGCCCAATGAAACATTGCCTCTGCAGAGCTTGGACTTGTTAGCTTTCATAATCACATGAGCTAATTCTTATAATAAATTTCTCTCTCTCTTTCTCTATAGATAGACAAATAGATAAAGGTAGATCTAGATATGAGAGAGAGCAATGATAGACACAGATACAAATATATAGAAAAGTAAAGCTATAGATGTGAGATAGATAGAGAGATCATATATCTTATTAGTTCTGTGTCTTTGGAGAGCCCTAATACAGAAGGTGAGGTGAAAGGAGGTCTTGTCCCAGTTCTATCTGTGACAAACCAAGTGACCACAGGCAGTCTTCCCCTATAAACAAGGGAGAATGACACCTGCTTCTTGGGATGCAGGCTGATAGCATCTCTTGACCCTGTTCATGCCTGAAGTTCTCTCCTTCTCTTTCTTCCATTCCATAGAACCAAAGATATGACCAATATTTCCTGCCACTTTGAAGCTGTCTTCTCCACCCCATTCCCAGAGATGTTTCTCTCCAAGGAGAGATTTCAGAGTGGGATCTAGTTTCCTTAGCATTTTTCCTCCTTGCTGTCCACAAGGATACACACTTGAGCCCTTTTATTTTTCATAAATGTACTCCTAGTCACCACTTAACAGAAATGGAGTGAAGTAAACAAAAATCGCAAGCATTTATTCAACATTTATTGATACATACCCATATGGTTTCCAGTGATGTTCCCCACAATAGAGAACAAGATGAGGCCCGTGCCTTGTTTGTAAGTTAATGGGGAACACAGACAAATACACAAGCTACAGGGTACACTGTTCTGGGATCTACCCAGAGATGGCAACTGAACTCCTAGGAAATGTGCTCTCTGCTTTTATCTTTCCATTGGCTCCAAATGGAGTTTTCCTCAATCCTGGACCCTCCTTCAGCATCTAGGCCAGCAAATACCATCAGGGAAGAACATTACATACTAGCTAATGTCTCCTCGGGAACACACACTCCCTGTTCTGAGGCCTGCTGTCCCATAAATGAGAGATGACCTCACGAAGATGCATTAATTTATGAAAAGCCTTTTGAACATGGTTACCAGCCCACAATGAAAATGTTCTAAAAGCAACTACTAGTTTCTTTTTTTAAATTGAGGTGTAAATTGGCATATAACATATTAGTTTCAGGTGTACAGCATAATTATTTGATATTTGTATGCATTGCAAAGGAATCACCACAATATGTCTTGTTGACATTCGTCACCATACATAGCCACAATTTTTTTTCTTGTGATGAGAACTTGTGAGATCTACTCTCTTAGCAACTTTCAAAGATGTAGAACAGTATTATTTTTGTTTGTTTGTTTCAGGTTTTTATTTAAATTCTAGTTAGTTAACATATAGCATAATACTGGTTTCAGGAGTAGAATTTAGTGATTCATCACTTACATAAAACACCCAGTGCTCATCACAAGTGCCTCCTTAGTGCCCATCATCCATGTAGCCCATCCCCCCAGCCACCTCCCTTTCATCAACCTTCAGTTTGCTTTCTATCATTAAGAGTCTCATATGGTTTGTAGTACAGTATTATTAACTGCATTCACCATGCTGTGCACTACATTTCCATTACTTATTTAGTTTAAAACAGAAAGCTTGTACCTTTAGACCCCCTTTACCCATCTTATCCACTCCTCACACCTCACCTTTAGCAACCACAAATCTGTTTTCTATATCTATACTCCTGATGGTTTTTTTTCCTTTTGTTTTTGTTTTAGATTCTACATATAACTGAGATCCTATGGTATTTGTCTTTCATTGTCTGACTTATTCCACAAACATAATGCCTTCAAGGTCCACCTATGTTGTCACAAATAGCAGGATTTCCCTCTTTTTAGGGCTATATTATATATATATATATATATATATATATATATATATATATAACATTTTCTTTTTTCCATGTCTTGGTTATTGTAAATAATGCTGCAGTGAACATGGTGGTGAAACCATGGTTTAGGTTTTGTTTTGTTTTGTTTTGTTTCATGGTTTAGGTTTTGTTTTGTTTTGTTTTGTTTCTGTCTCCTTGGGCACTGAAGCTTTTCTTTTTGGGCCATGGCTGGTGAAGGGGCCCCATCTCGTTTAGGAATGAAGTTACAACACTGGCTTTATGTTACTGTAGACTGCGGGAACACATTTGTTCATGGGACTTGGATGTCCCCATCTCATCTGACCCTAACCCCCCTTGGACTGCAGGTATGGCCTCTAAACTTCTTCATCAGGAAATAAACCCTTTTCGTTCCATAAGTAAATACCAGGTTTCAATTTCAGAAAACCCAAAATAAATATAAGATACCATTTTAGATTCACAACATTGCATTTAAATGATTTAGAGTAGATTTTGGGGAGAGAAAAAGGAATCACAGCCCTAGAAGTCTGAAATCCAGAGGAAATAGACACTTAGGCTAACCCCATATATTTTTCTCCCACTCTCTTTCCAAACAAATTACAGGTCTTTGAAAGACAATAATTTAAAAAATGTATCTGCATGTTTATTCTGTCTTTTCCTTAAGCCCCTACCCCTCAACCTGCCACATTATCTTCTCCTTCTCCTGCATGTATCTCTTATCTGTGCAATCTGGTACATATCAGTTACTCCAGACACATCAATGCATTTAGTGATTATCATGATGATGATTATTTATATGAATAGTCCTTTCATATCTTTTTTTACCTCTTTTTGCAATTGGTGGGGCTGACTAAATGTTATATGCAGTAAACATTTAAAGTGATGTTGCTAGAGCTTCTTTGTCCTAGCCAAATAACCAGGAAGCTTTCCAAGAATGTGGGTTATAATTGGAAATGGAGGAAGAGGAGGAGAAGAAGGAGGAAATGGAAGAGGAAGAGGAGACACTGAAACCTCTGAGCCAGTCCCTGGCTATGCTATGGTGGATAAAGGAGCGCTGGGTCAACCCAACATCACATCCATTTGGTTACAAAGTTTCAGTTTCCAGAACTGTCATCACTCTTGCTGGTCAGGAAGAACTTTTGGCCAACACCCCCACTGTCTGTGACTACACAGGGATGGCACCAGCATGACAGCACCTTGAGGCCAAGTGTCTGCAAACAGTGTCATCACCAAAAGGTTCATACAGACTATTTCAGAGGGCAAAGAGAAGAGACTTTACTCAGTAAATCACTTACTACTCCCATGGCCTCACATCACATCTAAAACATAAATCATTAGAGAAATGTCTGATTTCTGTCATCCAAAATTTGATAATTACCTGCTCAAATGGGATTGCAATGTCAGAAACCCCAGTTTTGGTCACATTTTGAGACTCTCTGAGGACACCCCTCTCATAAAGGTTGCAAACCATGCTAATGCAGGTAGCTAAGTCATAGCAGCTCCAGTACCCCCAACGTGTCAGGCAGAAGTCACTTTATAGACTGCAATAGTAAACCTGAACTCTCAGACCACCTCAAGATCACAACTACATAAAGAGTTGTCGTAAGATGAAGAATGGCACATAACAATCAAAATTCCTCCCGTGTGGACATCTGTGACCTGAGACATGGAACCAAGAATACTTCACACACACACACACACACACACACACACACACACACACACAAACATACCCCTCATGTCCTATCTCTATCTCTGTCAACTATATCTATATTTATCTCTAACTCTATATCTATAATTTATATCATCTCTCTCTCTATCTATCTATCTATTTATCATCTAGCTAGCTAGCTATCATCTATCATTTGTATCTAGCTAGCTAGCTATCATCTAGCTATCATCTATCTATTATCTATTTATCATCTATCTATCTGTCTATCTATCATCTATCTACATACCTAAAGAGCTTGGTTTTATGGACTTTAAAAGTCAGATAGCCCCAGGGTTCAGTCCTAGGATTTCCACTCCCTAATTTGTTAAGGATTTTACCATGTACCATCATTATGGGACAAATAACAGGAAAGAACAAAATTTTGCCCAGATCTTGATTCAATGTTTCATTTCACATTTTGCTACTATATGTTATACAGCATTGAACAAAATAGTCCCTGCAAATCAAGATTCTACAACAAATTAATGAAGAAATAAAGACAAATAAATAAGAATTATGGTAAAATATTCCTGATATACTTAGATACATGATAATTGCAAATCCCCTTGAATTTCTGCCTTTGGTCTTTATTTCTGAGTGAAAGGTTCAGTCTACATCATTCTTCCATAACTTTGCTGAATCGGATAAATTAGAGTAGATTCATATGGTGGAATTCTTAAGATAATTTAAAAGGATGTTTTTGCAAATGGCAAGATTTCATTCATTTTGATAGCTGAGTAATATTCCATTGTATATCTATACCACATCTTTATCCATTCAACAGCCAATGGACATTGGGATCTGTCTAAAATTTTGCTATTGCTGATAATGCTGCTACCAACATCAGGGTGCATGAACCCCTTTGAATCAGTAGTTTTGTATCCTTTGGGTCAACACTTAGTAGTGCAATTGCTGGCAACAACACAGTTGGAGCTAGAGTGTATTATGCTAAGCAAAATAAGTCAGTCAGAGAAACACGAATACCATATGATTTCACTCATATTTGGAATTTAATAAACAAAACGGATGAACATTGGAAAAAAGAGAGGCAAACCAGGAAATAGACTTTTAACTACAGAAAATAAACTTAGGGTTACCAGAGGGAAGTTGGGACGGAGGATGGGCTACATAGGTGATGGACATTAAGGAGGGCACTTGTTGTGATGAGCACTGGGTGTTATATGTAAGTGATGAATCGCTAAATTGTACACCTGAAATATCATGCTATATATTAGCTAACTGTACATTACACTGTATATTAAATAAAAACTTGGGCGGGGAGGATGTTTGGAGGATGTTTTTTAAGTTGATTTAATATTATCAAAGCATTCAAATCACAATTTTAAAAGACATATGTAGAGCATAATGAGATTTTCATATATATTCAAGAAAAGATAGAACACACACATAACCATTTGTTAAGAGCAATATTACCTCTGGATAGAGTAATTACAGAGGAGTTTTACTTTTTTGTTTTTCTTTTCAAAAGATTCTCCAAAGACTTTTACTGAATAAAGTATCTTAAAATGTTACTGTAAAAAAAGTGACAAAAAAACATGTCTCTCCATTGCTCAGGGAGAAAATACTCTTTTCCTTTTCTGCATCTGAGGTTCTGCACCAGCATTTCTGGCCTGGCACCAAATCTGAGGCTGTTGTTTTATTGTTACTCCCCCACATTTGATTGCATTCCAATTATAATCTATCCTGAAGAAAAATCCCAGTGAGATTCTCATTCCAGAATTGACATACACACAAGAGCCACAGTTCAACTAAACGTGGGGAATCATACTCACTTATTTAAAATATAAGGGAGGAGTCTGCCCAATATCCAAGAGTCAGATAAAAAGAAATGCTAAAATGGTCCAGTCTACGGTTAACCAGGAAAAAGTGAATGGTAGTGAGAGAGATAACAAGGATAATAGAACCTGGCAATAATAACAATATCCTCCCCTGGAGGTGCCTGGGTGGTCCAGTCAGTTAAGCATCTGACTCTTGATCTTGGCTCAGATCGTGATCTCATGGTTCATGATGAGTTCAAGCCCCTCATTGGGCCCTGTGCCGATGGCACAGAGCCTGCTTGGGATTCTGTCTCTCCTTCTCTCTGCCCTGCCCCCACTTGTGTGCTCTCTCTCTCTCTCTCTCTCTCTCAAAAAAAAAAAAAAAAATGAAAAAATATAAAAGTAATAATACCTTCCTGCAACTGATGAGAAAAAAAGTGCAGTGGAATAAGTCAGACACCTCTCACAAAAGTCTCTCCAAGTACATGGGTTGTTGGATCCCTCCACAAAGGTGATAAAAGAGCACCAGGAAATCTGGGTAAACACTGTGAAAACTCAGAGATAAAGCTGTGTGAACGTCAGCATGATGGACGGGGAGGAGGAGGAGGTGACGGTTGCCTGGACAGAAAGAGCTGGCAGAATTTTAAGAGGATAAGTTTGAGAAAGTTAAATGACGTATAAAACTCTTAGAAAACTCTGACCTACCAAAACTCAAGATTTTCTAGAGCTAAATATCGTATATAGTCAATTGGTTTTGACAAAGCTGTCAAGACCGTTCAGTAGGGAAACTGATGGTGTTCTCAACAATGGTGCTGGAAGAGGGGGACACCCACATGCAACAGAATGAAGTGCCCCACATCCTATATGGAAATTAACTCAAAACGCAGAGACCTAAATGGAAGAGATACAACTATAAATCTCTTAGAAGAAAGCACAGGGGGAAAGCTTCATGACACTGGGTTTGGCAATGATTATTTGGATACAATGCTAAATACACAGGCAACAAAAGAAAAAATAGATACCTTGAACTTCATTGAAATGAAAAACTTTTATGCGTCAAAGGACACTGCAGAGGAAGTGAAAAAACAACCCACGGAATGAGAGAAAATATTTGCGAAACATATGCTATAAGAGATTAATATCCAGAATATATAAAAACTTCTAAAACAAACCAAACACCCAATTAATAAATAAGCAAAGGGCTTAAACAGGTATGTCTCCAAAGAAGATGTACAAATGGCCAATAAACACATGAAAAAATGTTCATCATCACTAATCATCAGAGAAATGCCACTCAAGACCCCAGTGAGGAATCCTGGGAAGATGGCGGCGTAGGAGGACGCTGGGCTCACCGCGCGTCCTGCTGATCACTTAGATTCCACCTGCACCTGCCTAAATAACCCAGAAAACCGCCAGAAGACTAGCAGAACGGAGTCTCCGGAGCCAAGCACAGACTAGAGGCCCACGGAAGCCGGTAGGAAGGGCGGAGAGGCGATGTGCGCTCCACGGACTGGCGGGAGGGAGCCGGGGCAGAGGGGCGGCCCTCTGGCCAAGCAGAGCCCCCCGAGTCTGGCTGGCAAAAGTGGAGGGGCCAGACGGAGTGTGTTCTTGTTGCATCCACACGACTCCTGAAACAGAATGCTACAGGCACCAGTGACAGTCACAACAAAGTTTATTACAATGAGAGGCAAGGCCGACCGATCGGGACCAACACTCTTGATAAGAGTGCGGCCCCGAACAGCCGGGGTACAGAGTTTTTATAACCGATCACATCGTTTTATCATCACCTGGGAACAGAACAAAGAAACAATTTCCAGATGAGTTAGAAACAGTTGCCTAATGAGGTGTTTACTTTAGACTTTCTGCCTCTAAGTTGCAACCAGTGGATCTCCTTGACCCTGCCTCTGATGCTCTTTTCTTTGAACTTTTGCTTCCTTAATTGGTGAAGCCTAATTTACAAGAGTATGAGGCGTAATTTATAAGAGTAAAGCAAGGCTGTTATCTCTTAACCTTCAATGTCAACACAAAGCTGTTATTTTTCAAGCTAAGCATTAGCCCTACACTACAATTTAACCCTTACATTCTGACAGCAAGTGGGACTTGACATCTGGAAGGGTGTAAGCTAACAGCTCTGCTCGGAGAAAGGGAGGGCTGGAGGACAACGGGAGGGAGAGTTGTTGAGCCCCGGACGACAGAGCTCAGCTTGGCGGGGAACAAAGGCGCTCGCCAGCGCCATCTCCCTCGCCCATCCCCCAGCCAAAATCCCAAAGGGAACCAGTTCCTGCCAGGGAACTTGCTTGCACCGCACAAACACCCAACGCTGTGCTTCTGCAGATCTGTCCCTCCAGCGGGTCTGACTCC
Organism: Panthera leo; assembly: GCF_018350215.1. NCBI lineage: Eukaryota > Metazoa > Chordata > Mammalia > Carnivora > Felidae > Panthera > Panthera leo. The sequence goes on along the minus strand of NC_056686.1, from coordinate 106,924,415 downwards.
CCGCCTGGTGCTGCAGGGCCCCTCCGAAGCGGATCTCCGAAGGAAAAGCGAGCTGAGCCTGCTCCTCCCACCCCTGTGCACCTGGCCGATCCGCCCCAGCTAATACGCCAGATCCCCAGCACAACAAGCCTGGCAGTGTGCAAGTAGCCCAGACGGGCCACGCCACCCCACAGTGAATCCCACCGGCCCCTAGGAGAGGGGAAGAGAAGGCACACACCAGTCTGACTGTGGCCCCAGCGGTGGGCTGGGGGCAGACATCAGGTCTGACTGCGGCCCCACCCACCAACGCAAGTTATTCACGACAGCACAGGGGAAGTGCCACGCAGTGCCGCACCACTCCAGGGACTATCCAAAATGACGAAACGGAAGAATTCCCCTTAGAAAAATGTCCAGGAAATAACAACAGCTAACGAACTGATCAAAAATGATTTAAACAATATAACAGAAAGTGAATTTAGAATAATAGTCATAAAATTAATCGCTCGGCCTGAAAACAGTATAAAGGACAGCAGAGAATCTCTTGCTACAGAGATCAAGGGACTAAGGAACAGCCAGGAGGAGCTAAAAAATGCGATCAATGAACTGCAAAAGAAAATGGAGACAACTACGGCTCGGATTGAAGAGGCAGAGGAGAGAATAGGTGAACTAGATGATAAAATTACAGAAAAAGAAGAAGCTGAGAAAAAGAGAGATAAAATAATCCAGGAGTATGAGGGGAAAATTAGAGAACTAAGTGATGCACTAAAGAGAAATAATATACGCATATTGGTATTCCAGAGGAGGAAGAGAGAGGGAAAGGTGCTGAAGGTGTACTTGAAGAAATAATAGCTGAGAACTTCCCGGATCTGGGGAAGGAAAAAGGCATTGAAATCCAAGAGGCACAGAGAACTCCCTTCAGACAGAACTTGAATCGATCTTCTGCACGACATATCATAGTGAAACTGGCAAAATACAAGGATAAAGAGAAAATTCTGAAAGCAGCAAGGGATAAATGTGCCCTCACATATAAAGGGAGACCTATAAGACTCCTGACTGATCTCTCTACTGTAACTTGGCAGGCCAGAAAGGAATGGCAGGAGATCTTCCATGTGATGACCAGAAAAAAATATGCAGCCGAGAATCCTTTATCCAGCAAGTCTGTCATTTAGAATAGAAGGAGAGATAAAGGTCTTCCCAAACACACAAAAACTGAAGGAATTCGTCACCACTAAACCAGCCCTACAAGACATCCTAAGGGGGATCCTGTGAGACAAAGTACCAGAGACATCGCTACAAGCATGAAACCTACAGACATCACAATGACTCTAAACCCATATCTTTCTATAACACTGAATGTAAATGGACTAAATGCTCCAACCAAAAGACATAGGGTATCAGAATGGACAAAAAAACAAGACCCATCTATTTGCTGTCTACAAGAGACTCATTTTAGACCTTGAGGACACCTTCAGATTGAGAGTGAGGGGATGGAGAACTATTAATCATGCCACTGGAAGTCAAAAGAAAGCTGGAGTAGCCATACCTATATCAGACAAACTAGACTTTAAATTAAAGGCTGTAACAAGAGATGAAGAAGGTCATTATATAATAATCACAGGGTCTATCCATCAGGAAGAGCTAACAATTATAAATGTCTATGTGCCGAATACAGGAGCCCCCAAATATATAAAACAATTACTCACAAACTTAAGCAACATTACTGATAAGAATGTGGTAATTGCAGGGGACTTTAACACTCCACTTACAGAAATGGATAGATCATCTAGACACATGGTCAATAAAGAAACAAGGGCCCTGAATGATACATTGGATCAGATGGACTTGACAGATATATTTAGAACTCTGCATCCCAAAGCAACAGAATATACTTTCTTCTCGAGTGCACATGGAACATTCTCCAAGATAGATCACATACTGGGTCACAAAACAGCCCTTCATAAGTATACAAGAATTGAAATCATACCATGCATACTTTCAGACCACAATGCTATGAAGCTTGAAATCAACCACAGGAAAAAGTCTGGAAAACCTCCCAAAGCATGGAGGTTAAAGAACACCCTACTAACGAATGAATGGGTCGACCAGGCAATTAGAGAAGAAATTAAAAAAATATATGGAAACAAATGAAAATGAAAATACAACAATCCAAACGCTTTGGGATGCAGCAAAGGCAGTCCTGAGAGGAAAATACATTGCAATCCAGGCCTATCTCAAGAAACAAGAAAAATCCCAAATACAAAATCTAACAGCACACCTAAAGGAAATAGAAGCAGAACAGCAAAGGCAGCCTAAACCCAGCAGAAGAAGAGAAATAATAAAGATCAGAGCAGAAATAAACAATATAGAATCTAAAAACTGTAGAGCAGATCAACGAAACCAAGAGTTGGTTTTTTGAAAAAATAAACAAAATTGACAAACCTCTAGCCAGGCTTCTTAAAAAGAAAAGGGAGAAGACCCAAACAGATAAAATCATGAATGAAAATGGAATGATTACAACCAATCCCTCAGAGATACAAGCAATTATCAGGGAATACTAGGAAAAACTATATGCCAACAAACTGGGCAACCTGGAAGAAATGGACAAATTCCTAAACACCCACACTCTTCCAAAACTCAATCAGGAGGAAATAGAAAGCTTGAACAGACCCATAACCAGTGAAGAAATTGAATCAGTCATCAAAAATCTCCCAACAAATAAGAGTCCAGGACCAGATGCCTTCCCAGGGGAGTTCTACCAGACGTTTAAAGCAGAGATAATACCGATCCTTCTCAAGCTATTCCAAAAAAATAGAAAGGGAAGGAAAACTTCCAGACTCATTCTATGAAGCCAGTATTACTTTGATTCCTAAACCAGACAGAGACCCAGTAAAAAAAGAGAACTACAGGCCAATATCCCTGATGAATATGGATGCAAAAATTCTCAATAAGATACTAGCAAATCGAATTCAACAGCATACAAAAAGAATTATTCACCATGATCAAGTGGGATTCATTCCTGGGATGCAGGGCTGGTTCAACATTCGCAAATCATCAGTGTGATACATCACATTAATAAAAGAAAAGATAAGAACCATATGATCCTGTCAATCGATGCAGAAAAGGCATTTTACAAAATCGAGCACACTTTCTTAATAAAAACCCTCGAGAAAGTCGGGATAGAAGGAACATACTTAAAGATCATAAAAGCCATTTATGAAAAGCCCACAGCTAACATCATCCAAAACGGGGAAAAACTGAGAGCTATTTCCCTGAGATCAGGAACACGACAGGGATGTCCACTCTCACCGCTGTTGTTTAACATAGTGTTGGAAGTTCTAGCATCAGCAATCAGACAACAAAAGGAAATCAAAGGCATCAAAATTGGCAAAGATGAAGTCAAGCTTTCGCTTTTTGCAGATGACATGATACTATACATGGAAAATCCGATAGACTCCACCAGAAGTCTGCTAGAACTGATACATGAATTCAGCAAAGTTGCAGGATACAAAATCAATGTACAGAAATCAGTTGCATTCTTATATACTAATAAAGAAGCAACAGAAAGACAAATAAAGAAACTGATCCCATTCACAATTGCACCAAGAAGCATAACATACCTAGGAATAAATCTAACCAAAGATGTAAAAGATCTGTATGCTGAAAACTATAGAAAGCTTATGAAGGAAACTGAAGAAGACATAAAGAAATGGAAAAACATTCCGTGCTCATGGATCGGAAGAATAAATATTGTCAAAATGTCAATACTACCCAAAGCTATCTACACATTCAATGCAATCCCAATCAAAATTGCACCAGCATTCTTCTTGAAACTAGAACAAGCAATCCTAAAATTCATATGGAACCACAAAAGGCCCCGAATAGCCAAAGTAATTTTGAAGAAGAAGACCAAAGCAGGAGGCATCACAATCCCAGACTTTAGCCTCTACCACAAAGCTGTGATCATCAAGACAGCATGGTATTGGCACAAAAACAGACACATAGACCAATGGAATAGAATAGAAACCCCAGAACGAGACCCACAAACGTATGGCCAACTCATCTTTGACAAAGCAGGAAAGAACATCCAATGGAAAAAAGACAGTCTCTTTAACAAAGGGTGCTGGGAGAACTGGACAGCAACATGCAGAAGATTGAAACTAGACCACTTTCTCACACCATTCACAAAAATAAACTCAAAATGGATAAAGGACCTGAGTGTGAGACAGGAAACCATCAAAATCCTAGAGGAGAAAGCAGGAAAAGACCTCTCTGACCTCAGCCGTAGCAATCTCTTACTTGACACATCCCCAAAGGCAAGGGAATTAAAAGCAAAAATGAACTACTGGGACCTTATGAAGATAAAAAGCTTCTGCACAGCAAAGGAAACAACCAACAAAACTAAAAGGCAACCAATGGAATGGGAAAAGATATTTGCAACTGACATATCGGACAAAGGGCTAGTATCCAAAATCTATAAAGGGCTCACCAAACTCCACACCCGAAAGACAAATAACCCAGTGAAGAAATGGGCAGAAAACATGAATAGACACTTCTCTAAAGAAGACATCCAGATGGCCAACAGGCACATGAAAAGATGCTCAACGTCGCTCCTCATCAGGGAAATACAAATCAAAACCACACTCAGATATCACCTCATGCCAGTCAGAGTGGCCAAAATGAACAAATCAGGAGACTATAGATGCTGGAGAGGATGTGGAGAAACAGGAACCCTCTTGCACTGTTGGTGGGAATGCAAATTGGTGCAGCCACTCTGGAAAACAGTGTGGAGGTTCCTCAAAAAATTAAAAATAGACCTACCCTATGACCCAGCAATAGCACTGCTAGGAATTTACCCAAGGAATACAGGAGTACTGATGCATAGGGGCACTTGTACCCCAATGTTTATAGCAGCACTCTCAACAATAGCCAAATGATGGAAAGAGCGTAAATGTCCATCAACTGATGAATGGATAAAGAAATTGTGGTTTATATACACAATGGAGTACTACGTGGCAATGAGAAAGAATGAAATATGGCCCTTTGTAGCAACATGGATGGAACTGGAGAGTGTGATGCTAAGTGAAATAAGCCATACAGAGAAAGACAGATACCATATGTTTTCACTCTTATGTGGATCCTGAGAAACTTAACGGAAACCCATGGGGGAGGGGAAGAAAAAAAAAAAAAGAGGTTACAGTGGAAGAGAGCCAAAGCATAAGAGACTCTTAGAAACTGAGAACAAACTGAGGTTTGATGGGGGGTGGGAGGGCGGGGAGGGTGGGTGATGGGTATTGAGGAGGGCACCTTTTGGGATGAGCACTGGGTGTTGTATGGAAACCAATTTGATAATAAACTTCATATATAGAAAATAATTTAAAAAAATTAAAAATAAATAAATAAATAAAAAGAAGGACCCCAGTGAGACACCAATGTACACTCAATAGGATGGCAATTACCAAACCAAATAAAACAAACAGAAAGTAACAAGTGTTGGTGATGATGTGGAGAATTAAATCCATTTTGCATTCCTGGTAGAACTGTATAATAGTGCAACTACTGTGGGAAACAGTTTGGTGGTCCCTCAAAAAGTTAAGCAGAACTACCATATGATCTGGCAATTATACTTTTAGATATATAGCCAGATGAAAGCAAGGACTGAAATAGACATTTGTACACCAATGTTTATAGCATGTTATTCACAATAGCCAAATGGTGGAAACAACACAAGTGTTCACCAACAAATGAGTGGATAAACAAAATGTGATATATCCATACCATGGAATATTATTCAGCCATGAAAAGGAATGAAGTCCTGATACATGCTACGTGGATGAACCCTGGAAACATTATGCTAAGTGAAACAAGTCAGACACAAAGGGATATTGTATGGTTCCACTTATATGAGGTACCTAGAAGAGTCCAATTCATAGAGACAGGAAGCAGAGTAGAGGTTACCAAAGGCTAGAGGGAGGGAGGAATGGGGAATTATTATGTGATGGGTACAGGAGTTTCTGTTTGAGATGATGTAAAAGATCTAGAAATGGATAGTGGCAATATTTTGCATAATATTGCGAATGTACTTAATGCCACTGAATCGTACACTTAACATCATTTTCTAAAAGGGAAAATTTTATGTTATATATATTTTACCAGAATGGAAAAGCTTATTATTTTAAAAGCTGAGTAGGGAAGGAAAAGATGTCTAGAACATTAAGAATTTTCCATTAATGATTTTTATTCCAGAAGCTTACTCAGGTTTCACAGGTTTTGGTTAGCCAGAATTTTAAAATAAAAATTAATTGGTTGTTAAAAAAAAAAAATCTTCCTCTAGCAGTAATACAAATCTTGATTATCTATAATTATTAAATGAATTGAAATTATAATTTAAAATATTTTAAGTTATGTTGTCAATCAAAACAGGCCCGCAATGAAGCCCCCAATTATATTTTTATCAAGTTCTCCAAGTTTTCAATAAATGTTTTTCTCCAACAATGTCAACTTCTACACATAAATAAGAAAAAAAAAACATTTTCTGGGGTGCCTGGGCGGCTCAGTTGATTGGCATCCAACTTCAGCTCAGGTCATGATCTCACAGTTTGTGGGTTCGAGCCCCACGTCAGGATTTGGCTGACAGCACCAAGCCTGATTCAGATTCTGTATTCCACTCTCTCTGTCCCTTCCCTTCCTCTCAAAAATAAATAAACATTAAAAGTGTTTTCTAAAAAGAGAAAAAATTTTTCTAATAAAAATTTGGTAAAAAATCATAAGTTATTGCACAGATAAAGAAACACTTATGGCTGATATATATACAGTGATGCTCAAACACATAGTAACTAGGGTAATATAAATCAAGATCACAATGAAACACTATTTTGTATTATTTGATTGGCAAAAGTTAAGAAATCCAATAGTGCCAAATATTGAAGACAATATGGATTAATTGGATCTGTTTGGATTGTTAATGGAATGTGAAATAGTACAATTACTTGGGAAAATAAGACAATAAGGCAAAATGTAATACCCGCACATATTATAACCAACAATTCTATTCCTCAGGGTATATAAAGAGAAATATTTGTATATATGTACCAGGATACATATATAGGAATGCTCATAGCAGCTTTGATTGTAAGAGCCAAAACTGGAAACAACTTAAATTTTATTGATAAGGGAATGGGTAGTAAAATGTGGTTTAGTGAAATGATGGAAATCATATAGCACAAAAAATGAATATAGGTATGTGGTATGATAAATCCTGGCAATATAGTATTCGTGAAAGAAAGCATGACCCAGAAAGCTACATATAAGAAAATACTCATTTATTTTATGTTCAAGAACCATTAACATAATAATAAAACTCTGAAATGAAAAGCTATGAAACAATAAACATAAACTTCAGGAAGAGTGGGGGATAGGCTGATACTTAGGTGAATATAACTTATTGTCAGTTCTAGTTCTTGGTGGGTACATAAGACTCGAAAATATTTTTACATAAAATATCAGTTAGTCCTATGTGGACCAACAATTGCAATGTGTCTTGAACCAAGGGTTACGGTTGATCCAGTTCTGTGGAATTGATGTCCATGTGGGGGAGTGATGAATATTTAGATACATCCAGGGACCTTACTTCAATTGCCTTTCACCCTTGTTTTCAGATTGCATACTCACCCCCCCCCCCATAAGTCCTAAAAGCAGCAGATGTAAATTGAATTGGATTGGAAGGGAAGAAGAATAATCAGGATGTGAAAGGGTAACCAAGTTTAAGAACCTTCTTTATTTTTTTATAAGGCTTTCTATGTTATTTTATTTTATATTTTATTTTATTTTTATATATTTTATTTTATATGTATATATATAATTTTATTTTGTGATTTTAAATTCCAATATAGTTAACATGCAATGTTATATTAATTTCAGGTATACAATACACTGATCCAACAATTCCACACTTCACCCAGTGCTCATCACAAGTGCACTCCT